>NC_135786.1:239300000-239600000 GCF_051106095.1 Pogona vitticeps | reverse complement strand
TCTGGCCATCCCTTCTCTGCCCCTCGTGGGGAAGCCAAGACCTGAAACTGGACCCCCTGGCTTGCCTCTCGGGGGGGGGGTCTCAGGCGTCTCGCAAAAGCGCTGGCCCCCCTCCCGGCAGAGGTTTTCAAGGTCAGGATGGAGACAGGAGGGGAGAAAGTGGGCCAAGGCCAGACGCCAGAGCCGGAGCAGGACGTCCCTTCCAGGAGGAAGGGCTATAGGGCCGTGGCGGATCCTGGGGCAGGGTGCCAGTGGATGGGGCAGAAGGAAGACACCGAAGCGGCATGGAAAGCGCAGAATCACGTCTGTGTTTTGAGGCAGGTCAGCTTCTGCAAGGCAAAAGGGAAGGTTCGGGACAAACCACTCTTCGGATAAATCAAAACCAACAACAAACCAACGAGCAAGGGAAACCCGAGGGATTGGGGCCTTCCGTGGGATCCAGCTCCTGGAGTGGTGCAACAACCCTATCCCTACGCAAGGCTGGCAAGTGCATCACAAAAAAGCCCTTTTGCTGAGAGAAAAGCCGTGATTGCCTCCCAGCTGCCTCTGTCCTGCCAAACAACGAGCAGCCCCCAAAGCGGCTGAAGCCAAGCGTTCTCCACTTCAAGGACGGAGGTTCTTCAGGGATGGGAAGAGGGCGATTCGATCCCCTCTCCATTCTGCCCATGACCCCCACCTCTCCTGGGCAAAACATACACCAGCAACCCCCTCCTTCCCCTCTCGGTGGGACAGCTTGCTTGCCAGACCCTCTTCTTCCACCTTGGCCACCCCCTCCTCTGGACCTCTCCCAGCTTGACCAGCCCCTTCCCACTTGCCACTCGTTTGACCCCGCAGATGGTGGCAGGCTCTGGTCTGGCTGAGCTTTCTCCAAAAACGGAGGCAGGTGGGGATTCTGGGATTTGCAGTTCAACAGGTCTGGAGAGGAGCCACCTGGGGAAGGCTGGATTAGCTGAGCAGGGTTCCCTTCTCTCCACTTGTGAGCCTCCTTCAGCTCCAGCAGCAGCCAGCACATGGAGGCTAGCTCATGTCTTCCACTCCACCCGGCCCCACTGGGGTCACAGCATCATCAAATCATGGAGCTGGAAGGGGCCGATAAGGCAGGAATCCAAACCAAAGGTCTGACCAATGGAGGTCCCATTTTCTCTTGAAGGCCTCCAGCATTGGAGCCCTGCTCACCACCTCCCCTTGTGGTCATGGGCCCCCTTTTCGTACTGCTCTAACACTTAGGACGTATCTCCGGATATTCAGCTGAAATCTGGCTTCCTTTACCTTGAACCCATGGTTGCATTTCCTGCACTCTGGGATGATCGAGAACAGATCCTGCCCCTCCTCTGAAGGACAACCTTTCAAGTCTTTGAAAAGTGCTATCCTGGCACCCCTCAGTCTTCTTTCTTCAGGGCTAAACATGCCCAGTTCTTTCGGTCTTTCCTCAAAGGGCTTGGTTTCCAGTCTCCCAAACCTCCTTGTTGCCCTCCTCTGGTTTCTCTCCCTGCCCAGCACACACCCCGAGAAGGTCCTTCTTCCAGTATGTCAGACACAGCAGCCGAAGAGCAAGAGCAAGCCCAATGGACTGGATGGCAGAGAGCTGGCTTCCGCACCCAGCAGGGGACTCTGTGTCTCACAGAAAGCATCTCAGGAAGAAGGAAAACCTCTCTCTCTCTCTTGGTCTCCGACACTCCATGCAACCCCTGCCAGGGAGAGCAGAGGCAGCTGAGCTTTGCAGACTCACAAGCTGGACTGGAGGAGAACCTCTCCCACTCCGGGCCTGGCTGGAAGCGCCCAGGAGAACGTCATCTTGGGGATTGTTTCCCCTCCCGCTCAGCCGTTCTGCCCTCGGAAGGCTCCGCTGCCTGCTGCTCCAAGAAGGGGCAGGTCCCCAGGATGATCCGGGGGTCCTGCCTGGTGCCTGCGCCATGCCACAGGGCACCAATGGCCCTCTGCCAGGAAAGGGAACATCCAGCCGCTGAAAGGGGGACTTAGGGGGGAGACGGGTTGAGCCCACCACCCTTTTCTGCTTAGCAGAGGCTTGGGCAACTTTCAGGGGCCTAAAACATGGCTCTCCCCAGTCAGCCACTGCTTCACCCCACTTTAAAGATCCCCCCTTTAAAACAATCTCACTTTAAAATCCTTCTTGGCCAGTTGGTGTTGGTGGGGAGAGCTGTGGGGGGGAGGCAATTTGGCCGTGTTTTCAGAGGAGAAGCTGGAATTTTAAGTCAGAGGCTGGCATGTTTTAAACCCAGGGTTTTTTTTTTGTTTTGTCCTCCCCCCCAAAACAAAAAAAGAAAACTGGAGTCCGGTGTCTGCGGCAGTGGGGGGAGAGGGAGTCAAGGTGGCTCACGGGGTCTGCTTTCCCAACCCCTGCTTAGAGGAATCAACAGGGGAGACTCCGTCCTCCAAGGACTGACCAGCCGAAAGGAGAACAAAGGCCTGTCCTTGGTGAATTCAGCTCCAGGACGCCTTCCCTTCTGAAGGGAAGGCAGGAGGGAGAGAGCGCCACCCCCTGGCCATTCCGGGGGCAAGGGAAAAGGGCTGCCCTCCCTCTACCTGGGAGGAAAGAAGGCTCCGTCTTCCCGTTTCTTTCATGGACAGGGGAGCGTTTTGGTGCTTCGGGGTCCTGGGGAGAAGCCCAACTGGCAGAGCTGAGACATGCGGGGACGGTGGCCTTCTTTGCACCTGAGGCGTGAACGGAAGGGGCCAGGAAAAGTCCATCAGCAAACCGGAGCTGCTCCCAGGAGTCCTGCTACCTCCTTAGTTGGTGCCTTAATTTTGGACAGGTGATTGGAGAAAACAGAATGTGTTGCTCGGCGGACAAAGTGGGATTTCCAACACATGTCCTTTGGTGTGCGCGTGGGGTCTCCTCGAAGGACAGAAAAGGAAGCCTAAAGCGACAAGTCATTATTTTATTGCATCATACCATGACAAGAAAAAAATATCAGATTAAAAATAACAAGGACTTAGAAAAAAAAAACACTGTCAAAATTTTAAGAAAAGATTATGCAAAAGAGAATAGAAAATTCAGAGCCTGCAAAAAACGCTGGAGAGAAAGACCAGGCAGGGCGGGGGCGCGGGGGAGAAGGAACTTGATTGGTTTAAGGAAGCCGGCAGTGCCTCCGTGGCCGCCTGCCCAAGGCCACGAGCCGTGGTCCAACCCGGAGTGCTTGGTACAAAACCCCTTCCACACCCGTGGCAGAAGGCCCCAAATGGCGCCAGTCAGTCCCTCCAGGGGGTGGGGTGGGGGGGCGCTTGCCTGAGAGCCAAGCAGCAGTGCCAGAGCCAGAAAGCCGGCGTCCCGGAGCAGAGCCCCCTAACGCCACACAGCCAAAGTCCAGGGCCAGGCCACGTCCTGGGAGGGCAGCCCCAAGCATGGCACGGAGACAGAGAAAGGGCTTCTCCTCCTCTTCGTGGTGCGGCTAGCTGACACTCCCCCTTGGTTCACAGGCATCCACACTGGCGCATGCGTGTGGGCTCCCAGAGGATGAGGGAAACTCTCCGGAGGTCGGCTGTTTCTTTCCTTGGACTACAGCTCCCAGAATCCCCCAGGGAGCAACAGGAGCTACCACCACAACGTGGGCTGCCCGTCCTGATTGGCAGACCGCCGGATTCTTCCTTTGCTTTGCTTCAACCTTCTCAGCGATGCAGCCCACTCACCGCCCGGTGCTCCTCTGAAGCCACCGTGGTGCCAAGGAACTCCTGTCCCCCTCCAAGCAGATAAGTCTTCCCGGCCAGGCCTCCTCTGCCTCTGATGCAGGGGAAGACCGGGAGGTGCAGAAGGTGACTCGGGGCACTTGGCCCTTTGGGGAGGGGGCCTCCAGGTGTTTGCCAGCGGGAGCCCCCCGACAGGCACCTCGCTGCTCTCTGAGGGTGACTGTGCAAAGGGGAGGGAAGCCCTCTGGGACAGGGGCACACCCCACCAACAGGCCTCCGTTCACACCTTCTCCCCTCCGCTTGGACTTGTGCCCTGGGATCGGTGCTAGTGCAAATGCTGAGCCCCAGAGCGGGGCCGCCCAGAACCCGGGGCAGTTGGGCTGCTGGGTCCCCCTTCCCTGAGATTTCTGAAGCCCACCCGGGGACAACTTTCCCAACCCCCCCAACCCCCATCTGGCCTTGGAACCAGTGAAGCCTCTCCACTGACCAACAACCACGGCCTCCTAGTGCAGAGAAAAGGGACCTCAGAGGACTACAGTTCCCAAAAGGCACGGCCGAGTTCTAGAAAACAGCAGGAGGGGGAAGTCACAGCTTGGCGTGCCATCTCTCGGTGTCGGCAAGGAAGGGCCTGGAAGTGAACGCGTGTCTTTTGCTCTGAACTCGAGCAGCATCTCATGCAGTGGCCACTTTCTCTGCCCCTCGGGCCCTGGCATCGCAGTCAGCTGGGGGTGCAAGGCCTGTGTCAGAGAGGAGGAGAAGGAGGAGGGCCACCCCTACCCTCACCCCCCGCTCACATGAGCTTACAGCAGCGCTTCTTCTCGGCCGGGGTCTCCTCAGCCGGAGCGGTCAGCTTGAGGAGCGGAGGATCCCCGCTGGCAGCCGTAAAATACACAGAGTTGCTCTCCGAGTCGGCCAGGGGAGCCTCGCCAAGGCTGGTTGGTGGGAAGTCCTCCGAGTGGGGTCTCTGCAGCTTGGCCGCCGCGCGCTGGCGCTTCAGGTCCGCCAGGGTGTGGCGGGCCTTCTCCTGGCTCAGGCCAGCCGCCCCTTCGTCCTGCGTGGCCATCTGGTAGGAGGCGCTGCGGTCCAGCCGCCGGGCGTAGAGGTGCCCCCGGGGGTGGGCCGTGCCGTTGCGCTCGCTGAGCGGCTCCCCGGGCTCAGCCGCTTCAGGCTCATGGTTCTGTTGGGAAACGGGGGGGGGGGGGGCAAATTGAACCAGAGGACCCTGCTCCCCCTCCAGTCGTACTTGGGCAGCTGGCTGCAAGCCCTCTGGCCTCACCCCCCCCAACCAAGGGTCAGCAAGGTTCAGAGTGCTGTCCTCTGAAGATGCCCATGGCCACAGAGACTGGTGAAACGTTACGGCCAAGGAGCCTGAAAAACCCACAACAACCTTCAGCTCTCTTCCTCCCCAGCCCTCACCTGCCCGTCTGCAAGGCGCTGCTCCGTCAGGACTGCCTCCTGCCAGCCCAGACAGTCACGGGCAGAGAGAAAGGGGGCTTGGAGGGGGGGCCAAGCACTCCCTACCCATCTTTCAAAGCCAGCCTTTCTGGGCTGCATCCTTTCCCGGCATGCTTTCCTTCTGCTTGTCTTCCAAAAGTGGGGGAAAGGCTTTCGTTTGGATATCTGATCAGATGGTGACTTTTCAAGAGCGCCATTTAAACTGGCCTGGAAGCTTTGATGTAGGGAAGGCAAACTCGCTTTGATTTTTGAGGGCATTCCGGTGTGTTTTTGCCAAAGCTAAAGAAAATCAGATCTATTCTGAAGACGTGCCGCTAGAGTGCAGCCCACGGAGTGGTCAGCAAAAGGTGGAGAGGTTGATTTTCTCTCTCCCCCTCCCTCCCTCTTATATATACGGAAATGCGTGCAATTTAGCTGTAGAACTGGGGGGTCAGCTCCAACTCACCGAAACGCGTGGCTGGAGCTCTGCATCCGTCTGCCTGTCCTCATCCTCCATCTCTCCCTCGCTCTCCCTCTCCCGCGACTGTTGCTGCCAGACAATGGCCTCCTTCTCGTGCTCCTTGCGATAGAGGTTGGTGCGCTCCGTCACGCTGACCCGCCTCACCACTTTCCTGAGCAGGGGGCCGGGGGCGAGGGGGGGGAGAGAGAAAAGAAAGCAGAGACATGGGGTGCTGATAGGCTCAATCAAGCACAACGGAAGAAGCAGCACTGATGCATTTTGACTGATCCAGGCCACTGATCCGCCACCATTCTCCTAAACTTTTGTAGGGGTTCCTACAAAATCTAGACAGCTACAAATGAAAACAGACTAGAGCTGATATTGGATAAAAACGTACTCAGATTATCTTACAGAACCAAATTATTCAGCCATCTAGACCATTAAAACATTACGGAGCAAAACAATCACTAACCCCTCGGGCTTGCTTAAAAAAACGCCAGGGACCCAGGACCAATAAACTGAAAGCCCCTTCCTCAAGTCATCAGCTGCCGGCAGAAGGGGTGAGAGGGGAAGGGGGACGGCCTCTCCTCCCCTTCTGCTCCCCCCCCTCGCCTGCAAAGGATCTGAAAAGCTGGGCAGGACCAGAGGGCAAAGGAAGGGTCTTCCCCACACCCAGGATCACAGACCAGGCAGAGCGCAAAGAGCGACGCCCAATACTCGGGCGGGTCTTCCCCGACTCCCCCTCCTTTCCAAGCCTGCCCACCTCAACAGGTAATCCTTGCCGGCCGGCGCAGCATCTTACCCCCGGCTGCCCGCACTGGAAGTGCGGCGCTGGAGCAGAGACTTCTGTTTGTCGTGGGATTTCATGATGGCATCGTGCTTGTGCTTCAGCTCCAGGAGCTTGGCCCGCACTTCCTCATCCGCGCACACGTCTGGCAAAGAGAGGGGGCACGAGGGGCGACGGCGTCAGTCCTCCTTCCAAGGACCAGAGGAGAACCGGACTGGCAACGTCCTTCTTCCCTCCCCCCCCCCAAGCCTGCCAGCCACCTCCTGCCTCTTGGGTCCCCAACGAATGTGGGACAGGAAGGTGGCCCAAGGGGCTCTCGCTGTGCCCTCCCGGAGAACGCTGCCCGCTGTTTGAGTGAGGCACAGAGGCCGCCTTACCCATTTGCTCCCTGTGGCTCAAAGCAAATCAGATCTCTGCAGCCTCTCCTGGGAATCCCAGCAGGGTGCAATGGATAGCGTGAAGGACTAAGAGGACTCAGGAGGCCTGGGTTCAGGCCCCCCCTCAGCCATGGGAACTCAGTGGGGAAGGGCCAGAAATGACAAGCCATGCAGGAAATCTTGAGTGGCAAGAATCCTGCCTAATCTTCTGCCCTGGCACGCCTGTCTATGGGGCACCGAGGAGGGCCCAAAAGCAAGGCTGGCTTCTCTTTGTAAAGGCACTTCCCACCAAACACAAAACTGGGTGCAGCAGTGAGCACAGGAAGGACCAGGACCGGACCTTCTCTCTTGGCAAGAGCAAGGAAGAGCCACGGACTCCCCAGGAATAAGGAGCTTCCCGGTGTCCCCCCCCTCCCTATGCTGGAAACCCTATGCTGCTGCTTCTGCCCATGGGGCCCGTGGGGGGTTTGCAACTGCCAGGCAGCCCGCCGCCCTGGCTCCGCCGGCCCCTTTTGCTCACCAAGCGGCGTCTCGTCCAGCACAGACTTCCCGTTGAGATCGGCTCCATGGGCCACCAGCAGCTCCACCAGCTGGATCTGTCAGTGAGAGGACGTGGGTTTCAGCAGAGGATTGTGTGTGTGTGTGGGGGGGGGACAGGCAAGATCTCCAGCATCGGCCCAGACAGGCACCTGGGAAGGACAGCGTGGGGCGCCCCACCAAGGGACGGCCGGGAAGGTGTCTTTGGAGGGCTCGTGCATGTTGGCTGCCCGGGAGCCTGAGCAGTGGGGAGTGGCCCTCTTGTCCTGCAGGCAGGCTTCCCGCAGGGGTGCGTGCAGCTGGCTGCCCGCTCTGTGGGACTGGAGAGGCCTCTGGCCTCAGCCAGCGCCAGGGGCTCTCCTTGGGCTCTGTGTGTTCCCGAGAAAACAAGGAAAAACCCCCGATCCCAATCCAATCCAAATTCTGCCCCAAGGGAAAAAAGCACACCTGGCAGAAATGGTGGGATAACTGCAGGATCACAGGGTGTTCTGGTTTTACTGGGTGGCGTGATTTATTCTGCCATGACAAAGGGCCATCAGTCACGGGGGGGGGGGAAAGCCCCTCACCACCACCACCACCTCCTCCCCCAAGTCTCCCAACCAGCTGGGGCTCTGGCTTTTGAGGGTTCAGCAGAGCTTGAAAATTCCGGGCAGCGCAACTCCTCAATCGGCGCAGGCCAGGCGGACGCTGTAGTCCAACAAAGCTTCCCGACTCCGGGTTTTGGCCCACAGCGGTGCCAGAAAGGGTAGGCGTTGACCGCCAGTCTCCAGGAGCCCTGGGCCCTGCCTCAGAAAGGGGTCCCTGCTTGCCCCCACAGCCCGCTCTCCCCTAGGACTGTGGCCTGGGATCCCTTCCCACAAAGCTGCGGCCAGGACTGAACCGGGGGACCCTCTCTCTGGCCGGTCCCCGTGAACCCCTTTGCCAGACAAGGCCCACAAGGCCCACTCCTTCTCCAAGGGCTGCAGGTCCTCTGGACCCTTCCCTGAGAAAGGGGTCGGGGGGGTCTCCTCCACCATCCTGGAAGAAGCTGCAAGAGACCCCCATGAGATACGGCTGCCTCCTCCAGGCACCCCTTAGCCAACACGTGCCACCAGCAGATCAGCGGCCAGAAAGATCTGCTCACCACCCGGCAGCATCCAGTTGGGCAGGCAAGACGATCGGGCCACCCGGCATAGACGCCAGCACACGGCGCCTCTCTCGTGGGAGAGAAGGGCTCTCCAGCGCGGTCCTCTTCCGCCCCTCCTCTAGACTAGAATTTGTTCTTATGCGTGGCCACTTTTAACAACCCCCCCTCCTTCCTTTCCATGGCAGGCCTGGGCTCCTGCCTCTGCTCTGGCAACCTCCCTCTCCGGAAAAGGGGCTCCAGGGCCCTCTGGCCGCACTCCCACATCTGGGGCCGCCATCCCCATGGTCAGACTAATGGCCTGCATGGCGGCTGGCTTTGCCAGGAAATCCTCAGCTTATCTAATTTAACGGGGGGATCATAGGAGCCATCTGGGCCCAGACAGGTTCAGATTAATGAGATTACCCCAGTAAAATGGGTTCTGGGGAAGCAGGGCACAGGTGCCTTGACTGCAAGAGGGCAGCGTCCCCACCCAGATGCCACTCTGCCAGGCGTACCCTTCCCCAGGCCCCCTCCCCTTCCCTTTCCCCTCTTCTCCTCCTCCTCCTCCTTTTTCAGGGACAGAGGGCAGCCACCCGCCCTCGCTCACTCACCTGACCCCAGCAGGCGGCCGCGTGGAGAGGCTGCCAGCCATCGTTGTCCTTGGCGCTCATGCTGGCCTTGTGCTCCAGCAGCAGCTCCGCCGCCTCCAGGTAGCCGTTGGCCGAGGCAATGTGCAGCTGTGGGGCAGAAGGGAGGAGGGTGGGTGGGTGGAAGCAGGGGAGGGGGCAAGCCAGCTTGCCAGCCTCCAGAGCCAGCCTGAGCCTAGGGGACTCGGCCAGCATGACAAAGGGCCACCCCTGGCTGGACTTGGCATCTGAAGGCAGATGACATCAAGGCAGGCACTTTTAGGGGATGCCTCCACAATGGGGCCAAGGGCGTGCTTCCCACTCACGGCAGGCACTTAAGGCCACCTGGCCTGTGGCGCTCCCCTCTGCTCCGAAAGACGAGGCAGGGGCACACACACCCCAGGCTGGGAAGTAAGAGGCCAAACCCATCTGGCTGTGGGCCGGGACCCTCAACCGGATACCACCTGCCCTCCCCTTTTCAGCGGCCAAGGTCGGGCCCTCGGAAGAGGGCAGGGAGGAAGGGAGAGGCCAGTTGCTCACTGGCCTCCTCCCTGCTTCAGCCCTGCCATCTCTCAGCCAGGCTGCAAGGCGAACGAGCGCTCATCCCCTCACCAGGGTGGCCCGGTGATCCAGCGGCGTATCCAGGTTGACCCCTTCCTTCACCAGCCGACGGATGTCCTCCACCATGGTGCGCTCCACCACTGAGCGGGCCTCCTCAATGGTCTCCTGAGTTATGCCTGGGCGGGGGGAGAGAGAACCGTGTGAACTGGGGGCATCCTAGAGTATTTCCCAACATGATTGCTTTTTTTCCCAGAGAATCCTGCCTTCTTCTGATGTGCCCAAAGTAGGATAGCCTCAATTTCATCCTGTTTGCCTCCAAAGACGGTTCAGGTTTTGTTTGATGTAGGACCCACCTGGTTGTTCATCTTTCTGGCCGACCCGGGTATCCACAAAGCTCTCCACAAATGAGCCTTTTTTTAAAATCCGGTCAGCTTTCTCTATTGTTCAGCTTTCACACCCAGACATGGTGATCAAAAATACAAGAGTGATGGATGATCCTGGCCTTGGCCTCCAGGGACACCTCCTGACACTTGATGTCATGTACACATGACATCCAATTAAATATTTGTACACATATTTAATAGGTATGGCCAAGCTTCCCGTGAATTTCTTTATTTTAATAAACAGAGAATCCAACATCTCTGCTCCCTCTGCTCACAGCCACCTCTAGGGGCGCCTCTGGATGAAATCAAATCCCCCCCCCCGCTTCACCTGACAAGAGCCCTCCCAGAGGGTCTTTGGATCTCTTGTTCTCTCTGCCTTTCAAGGCGACAGGCACGAACATCCATGGCTTGGAAAGTCGGGTCTCCCCCACTTCCTCCACAGTGCCTGCTTTTTGTGACTTCTAGCAATCCGAGGCTCTCAGAAGCCTGAGCCTGCTTCTGCGCTCTTTTTGTGGGCTTAATAAAGGCCACCCTAAAGGTTACCACAACAAGGACTGAAGAACTGGGCCAACACAGCTCCCTCTGCTTTCCCTTTCGAAAACAGAGCTCTGGGGTGGAAGGGGACCGAAGGGGGTGTTGTCCTGAGGCTTCTTCTGCAGCAGCCGCAGCTCCGCGGGGTCGGGGGGGGGGAGAAGTGGTCAATGCAGAGTCTGCTTCTAAAACTCAGCGAGCAGCACTTCCAGGGAGCGGCTGTGCCAGCTGATTGACACAAAAGAAAACTGAACAAGTTATGCTGTCAGCTGCAGGAGAAAAAGTGGGGCATGAGCAGGCAGGAAATCTGGGCAACACCACGGCTGATCTTTAGGTTCAAAGACATCATTTTTGTGATGGATCCTCTGCACTGCTTGGCTGGAGTCAAATGTTTTTATGCCTGTCTTGTAGTACACTGCAGGATACCCAAAGAAAAATAAATATAGGCGATAAAGGAACTGCTGCCTAGCTCAGTGGTATAAGTCTCCGGCTGCAGAGCAAGAGGTTGGGGGTTTGATTCCCCAGAGGGGCCTCCTTGTCAGGGGCTGTGGACTCCCATCATCCATGGGGTCCCTTCCAGTTCTGCCGTTCCAAGAGGGTGATTACTATTGTTACTATTATCAAACATGAAATGAAATAAAAAGCAAAAAAATGTTGTGACACCTTAAACACGGTTATATTTCAGTGTGAACTTGGATACATCCACCGGTTCAGAGACATTAAAGTGAAGCTTAACCACAGGTAAATACAAGATAGGCACAGGAAATGGATTAGCAAAGCAACAAGAGCCCTGCTCTCACAAATAATTAACAGTGGGAATGTTGATCGCATAGATCGATTGCAGTGGATAATTGCGCACAACAGCCATGGAAACCAGGATACCCTGTGAAAATCCACGTTCTACAAAAGCTCACACTGAAACAAAACAATCCATCTTGAAGAATGTTTTTGTTTCATATTTCATTTGTTTTTCATTTGTTTTTTTTAACTGACTTTTGACAGGATAGGCTTGCAAAGACGATCATGGCCATGTTGTTGAAAACAAGTAGACTGTAGTCTACCTCTTCAAGACCTCTATGACCTTAAAATGTAAATGACATTATGAAGTATAAATGGTATTTTAAAAACCCGAAAGGAATAAACGTCTCATGGAAAAGCCAGGCAGGGAGAGGGATGCGCGTACATAAGTGGTGGATCCTGCCAAAGGGAGGCAGGGTCTGTGGAGGGTCCTGCCGCCAACTCCTTCCTACCGGTTAAGATTTCATTCAAGCTGCAAGACTTGCTGCCGAGACAAAACGCTTTGCTCCTCTCTAAGAAGAGGCACATTCATTGACAAAAAAGGTGCCTCCCTCCACTTTTAACCTCAGCTTTCATGAGAATGGCCCCAACACCCAACTCTGGACATTGCTCAAATGCTGGATGGACAGCTTTCTTCTCTCTCTCTCTCTCTCTCTCTCTCTCTCTCTCTCTCCACATTTTCAGCTGCTAGCAACACCATTCCAATTGCTGGAGCTGGTGGTGGGGAGAGGGCTGTTTCCCGCAAATCCAGCATGCAGGTGGATGGCCACTCTGGAAGCACAGCTGAAAGAGATGGACCTCTTCCGCTCTTGTCCTTCGAAACAAAACACAATCCAAGCAGGTCCTGGGTAAGATGCCCATCTGGCAATGACCACCCTCTGCATCCTGGACGGAACTGGGAGGAAGATGAGCTGCAAGAGATCCGGCGAGATCGTTCTGGGAAGCACTCCAAAGGTGGGGCCAGCTAAGGACCGCCCGGGAATCGCAAGCCGCGGGCACCGACTTTGGAGAAGGAGAACCTGGAACCTCTGAAAGGAAGCCTACCCTGCTCGGCCATGGCTGCTTCAAGGTAGTCCAGCGTGGCGTCATCCTCACAGAGGTCGTACGGCATGTTCCCGTCCGAGTTGACGGCCAGCAGGTTGGCGCCTCTGGAAGAAGAAGCGAGAGAGAGAAGCGGTGAGCAGGGCGGACGACAACCTTTCCCACTGCAATGAACACAACTGCAGCTGCCTGCAGGATCCAGCCCACGCTCCTGGGTGCTGGGCGTAACAGATACAGGGAGTTATTTTTGTTCAACTCCTCTTGGAAAACAGGCCCCACGGCGAGTCCTCTGAGAGCCCGGCAGATTGGGTTTCCTTCCCCCCACACACACCTTACTTGGCAGGGAAAGCAGCTCAGTGAAGGCAAGCAGGTTTCATTCAAGCCGGCACAAGAAGCCGCTTCTGGGTGCCTCTTCCAATAAGAGAGGCTGCAACGGCGCAGGAAGGCGCTCAAGTGTCAGTGAGAATAAAAGAATTTTTTTTTCCCAAATTGGGCTTAAGAGGGTATTGGACACCGACAAAATTGAATGCAATTAACGCTAGTTATCTGAATGTCTGCTGGAAATGCGAGAAGGAAATTGGTACATACTTTCATAGGTGGTGGGAATGTGAAAAAGTACAAAGATTTTGGAAACTAATCTTTAAAGAATGAAATGACATATGTGAAAAATATATAGAATTTAATCCCGAGATTAAATTAGAGAACTGATTGTCAATTTATTAACAGCAGCCAGATTAATAATAGCTAGGAATTGGAAATCAAAGTCTGAATTTCAAACGGAAGAATGGTATAATGAAATACGGAACATGGTTATAAATGATACGTTAACTTATAACTTAAAGGCTAAGAAAGGGAAGATGAAAAAGAATAATTTCTATGATATATGGGGCAGATTTCTTGAATATATGCTAACAAGAGGAAAAGGTAAGATGCCCGTCTACCCAAGAGAAAAATAAATAAATAAAAATAAAAAGGGAAAGCTCCAAATCAAGAAGCAATGCAGTTCTGGAGAAGAGGAGAATATAGGTAGAAGACTAAAGATAAAGAAGAGGATAACTGCAAGAGGTCCCGACTAGGCTGGTGAGGAACACAGTTGAATTGTATTTTGGTTTATGTATTTCATGTTTATGTTTATGTTGTAGTTTAAGAAAGAAAAAGAAAAGAAAAAGGAAGCTTCTCAAACTGTGTAGCAGAAGGCCCTGGTTCACAAACTCACCAGCTGATTTTAGAACAAGACTCACTCTGTGTGTGTGTGTGTGTGTGTGTGTGTGTGTGTGTGTGTGTGTGTGTGTGTGTGTGTGTGTGTGTGTGTGTGTGTGTGTGTGCGTGTGCGTGTGCGCACGCCCGTGTGTGAACACGTCTTTCCCCAAACTACAGAAACAGCAAGTCAGGATGAAATATTAAGAACTACCAAGATTTGTTGATTAGCACCAGGTAGAAGCTGTCCTACAGCAAGGTTCTCACAATCAGAATTAAAAGGATGCTGGAACAATTTAAAAACTAAACAAAAATCAGAATAGCCCATAAAAATATTCATCCCAAAACTGGAAGCCAATCCTAGAATGCTGCAGGAGAACCGCTCGGCTTCTGGAGGATCTTCCCCATCCTTGGGCAAGGGGGGGGGCTGGTGGGCAGCTGACGGTTCACAGACACAGGCACTCCCTTCTCTACACCTGCACGTTCATCCCAATGATTTTGTGTCTCTTTCCTACAAAGACCTCTTGAAATGGGGGTTGACGTGGAAACTGGCCCTTGGGAACTGTACCTAGGTGGGTCAAGACCGAGGCCCAGCACACCCCACATTCTGTCTCTCCCCCCTCCCACGGTGCCTCCTGGGGAAACAGCCAGCCAGGGTGGCTTTGGACCAGTGGCACAGTCTCAGAAATGCCCCCAGAAGAAGGGAATGGAGAAGACACTTCTGATTACTTTCTCCATCTAGCAAACCCTGGAAAGAGTTGCCATAAGTCAGAATTGGTTATTATAGCATCTCCAATGGGTCCCCTAGGGAAACCCACACGCAGGGACAAGATCCACCTGGCACACCTTGGCTCTCCTAGGAGGAGGACCCTGGCAGAGCAACTTGGAAATTCTCCACCACTGGAGAAAGGCTTTTTTCTCAATTGGATCGGACAACTCGAGGTTTCTGTGGACTAATCCTCAGCTTGACCTACCTTGCAGGGTTCTTGCGAAAAGAAAGCAAACAGCCACATACATTGCCTTGAGCTCATGGACAAAATCTGATTACTTAATACATTAATGTTGGGTTGGCTAGCAAAAAATGGTCCCTCTGGCGGGGCTGAAGTCTTACTTACCAGAGATCCCCGCCGGCAGCCACAAGCCCCAATGATAAAGTTACTCCGCCAACAATAGAACCCCGTTAAATATTTACAGCCCTACAAGCTGCCTCCAAAGCAATTACACCAGAGCCAGGGGAAACGACCTCAATTTCAGCATGAGGCATGGAGCCTGCTAATGATGGGGAGAGGTCTGGGAAGTGGGGCACCTTGCCCAGCCAGAGGCCAAAAGGATCCTGGGGACAGGGGGTCGGCCAATGTATCCTGTTCCTATGTCAGATGGGGTGGGGTGTTTCCTGAGCAAGGGGCGCTAACCTTCCCCCTGATTTAATTCTGAGAGTTAAGAAGCACTAGGCAGACAAAGCCCCACCGTCTGTGGGAGGAGGGGGCCGGGAGGGGCACATCCTGGAGACGCCCGCCCGTTCCCAGCCTGCGAAACGAAGGAGCTGCCTTCTGCAAGAACAGCACCCGCGGCCACTGCTCAGCTGCTGCATCTCACCACCCTGAGTCCCCCCCTCTGACCCCGGAGGGTCTCCTCCAGCTCAGCTCCCCGGCACCCTTCTAAGTGAGGGCTCAAAAGGGCGCTCCGTCCACCCCAACAGCCCTCCTGCCTTCGGGTCCCCAAACGGTATACCGGTGGCCACCTCTTTTCACCTTCCAGTTCTTACAAGCATTTCCAGGACATGGAAGGTTAGACTTACTCCTGGCCTATGGGATGAATGGGATGAAGAACACCTCCCCCACCCCTGCAAAATTTAGAGGCGGCAGCAGCAGCAGCAGCAGCTGTAGGTTTATTCCTTGGCAGGGATCAGCGCCAGACCTGCTGGATTTGGGCCGGGAGAGGCAGAGCCACTTCCTTCCCATCCAAGGGGCCGGACGTGGGATCTTAAGGATCTCCGGGACAGGGAGTTGCTCTTTAGTTGCATAACCTAAGTGGCCGACACAGAATCTGTTTTGTGGGGAGACACAGAATTTTATCGCACGCACCCCCAGCCTCCGAATATTCGCCCACGGAGCCTGGGCTGGGGGGGGCTGCGAGCCAACCCCCTTCCAATCCTGCCAAAAGCTTGGGAAAGTCCCCCATTTGCCCAGGCAGCAGAAACCCATTGAGTTTGTTGGTCGTTGTCCTATTACTAATAATTCCTCTCTCATTTTAATCTCAACAAAGGGACTCAAGGTGAACAGCATTAATAATATTCTTTCTTTTAAAAAATTCAATAGATGGCACTAGTTTAAATAACCACTAATGTAAAAGCAGTTTAAAACGTGTTAGGACAGGCTGGAAAAGCAGTAAAACGTTCAGCATCCCGCATCGAAATGCTTCCTTGGCTGCCCGAATCAGTGACGGAAGCTGTGCACAGAAAGAAGGCTCTTTGCCTGTCCGCAGAAGGACAGCAGGGAGGGAGGAAGGGAGGGGGCCCACCTGGACTCCCCGGGAAGGCAGGCCACAACCCAGTTGGGAGCCATCACCCTAAAGGAGTCTCACTTGCATCCTCCCTAAATGTGCCTGTGACAGGGCCAAGGGAAGCCCAGCCCAGACCAGCGATCTTCATAGCCACTCTTTCAGATAGCTTGGACCCAAGTCCTTTAGAGCTTTGTAGGTCTTCACCAGCTCTGTGCCTTGGGCCCAGCCACAGACGGGCAAGCTGGTGGAGCTGTTAGAAGAAGGGAGTGGCACCCTGCCTGCAAGTCACAAGGCAAACTCTGCCCTGTTCTACCCAACCGGGCCAAGGGCCCAGTATGCTGCTCGCCAACGATGGTCAACCAAGGCCCCTCTGGAAATGCACAAGGAGGGGTGGGACCCAGTCCGGCACCTGGCACCGTTGAGGTCCTTCCCTGAAGGCTGCACTTGGCACGGCCAGCTGAGCTTGTCCCTTACTTTTGAACGAGCAGCTCCACCAAATGCAGGTGCCCGCAGGTGGCGGCCGCGTGCAGGGGGGTCCAGAGCTCACTGTCGCAGGCGTTGACGTCGGCCCCGGCGTCCAGCAGCAGCTCCACTATGTCCCCATAATCGTCAATGCAGCACTGTGAGGAAGGCAAAACAGAACACAGGCAGAACCATCTTGGAATTAATTAATAAGTCAACATGCAAATCAGTGTGAGATCAGCGGAGAGGAAGGATCACTTGTTGAAAAACACACTACGTAGGTGGTTTGTCTGACACCTCTTGCTCTCTTGGTGAGCAAAGATCACTGTTTATTACTATGTATTTTACTGCATGAATCAAGCTTGTGCCTTCAACTTGCAAGTTTCAGTGAGTAAAGATCTGTTTTCTTTTTCCCTAAAAAACAGTGTCTGGGTAATTACTTAAGCTGGTTAAACACTGTGGGTGCGTGTTTTTACTGAGGACTTGCTAATCAATTTGAACTCCAAACACGGCCAGCCTTTCTATTGTGCAATTAAGGCAATTAAATATATTCCTCTCTGCTAGAACTACAAAGCCCATAAGCTTACAACTGTAACAATCCAGAGGGGCTGCTGCCATCTTAAAAAGCTGCAGCATCTCCAGAATGAACACACTGTGGTCGATGCTCTTGTGGGCTACAGCCCACTCTACCTGATTGATTGAATGAATGAACAAACGAATCCCACTTAGTGACAATCCTCTACTCAGGGAAATCATCACTAACAAACGAAGAACCAAACAATTAGCAACACTCCAACTCAAAATGATGGTGATGATCTTTTACGGTACAAAAAAGATGAAGCCCTCGGTCACATCACTACCTGAGGGGAAGAATGTCCTTCATGGCTTCCTTGAACAATTCAGACTTTCCTGATTTTTTAAAAATCGAGAGAGGCCAGCCGAATTTCTGATAGGAGATGGTTCCAGAGGATTTCTGCAGAGCCTTCCTGCATTTATGCTGTTGTTGTTTAGTTGTTAAGTCGTGTCTGACTCTTCGCAACCCCATGGACCAGAGCATGCCAGGCCCTCCTGTCTTCCACTGCCTCCCGGAGTTGGGTCAGATTCATGTTGGTTGCTTTGATAACCCTGTCCAACCATCTCGTCCTCTGTCGTCCCCTTCTCCTCTTGCCTTCTCTCTCTCCCGACATCAGGGTCTTTTCCAGGGAGTCTTCTCTTCTCATGAGATGGCCAAAGTACTGGAGCCTCAGCTTCAGCATCTGTCCTTCCAGGGAGCACTCTGATTTCCTTCAGCGTGCATAGGTTTGTTCTCCTTGCAGTCCAGGGGACTCTCAAGATCCTCCTCCAACACCACAATTCAAAGCATTTATGCTACGAAGCCCAAAAGGCTTGCAATTCGAAACAGGAAAAGGGAAGGAGTCAGAAAAACCCAGCAGGTCAGGAAAGGTGAGGCCGTGCACACAGGGCACCAGCTGGTGCGTTGCCAGCACCAAACATGACCAGCAGCGCAAGGAGGGAGAGGGTTAGGATTAGGGCTCAATATTCTGCTCCCTGCAGGAGAGAGAGCAGGCAAACGGCCAACCAGACCTTTAACACAAATTATCACCTTTAATCCATGCAAACCACTTAAGAGAGGTGAAGGAGAAGGGAAAAGGACACTCAGGGGGCTGCAGAGACCAAATGGGGAGGGGAGGGTGCCCTAGGTATGGGCTGCAGAAGGCAACCTGTCCGTCAGTTACAATTTAGGGGCCACAAAAGGAAGGATGGCACCGCCTCCTCCCTCTAGCCCCACTTTTCTGTCACCTTTGTGCCTCAAAGCCGCCTCCCCACCCTCAGCCCATCTCTGTTTACTCCTGTCCCCTCTGTTAGTTGGAGCTTTGCCTTGCATTTCCGCCTTTGAGCTCTAGGTGGCGCACCTGACCCTTTTCCGCCTCAATTTCCCCTTCCCAACGACGACCCTAAGAGGTAGATCAGGCAAAAAGAGGGTGCCTGACCCAAGATCGCCCAGGGAGCACCACCGCTGGCAGGGGGTGGGGGCTAAGGCTGCATCTCCCTCTCCAGGTCCATTATTAAACAACCCTGGGAGTTTTTGGATTTTTGTTTGTTTATTTTAGAAAAGGATCTCCATTAGTCTGTGCACGCATGGGCCCTGTTCTCCCGAGTTGCCTCATGTGCCAGGCAGCAGCGCACACACAGCGGCAGCCACCCCTGAAATGGGCTCAACCAGAGATGGCTGCTCTCCCACTGGTGCTGAGAGGCTCCCCAACTGGTCCACAGCTATGCTGGGTAAATGGGGGGGGGAACATGGCAGCACCTTACTAGGTGTAGCATTGACAGAAGACCCTCCCTTGTGTCTCTGGGATGGCTCCGGAGCTGCCCACCTAACCAAAAGGAGAGAGGGGCCTGGAGGATTCTGCATCTGACCTGCCCTAGCAAGGCAGGAAAAAGCCCACAGCCAAACTCCGTCTCCTTCTTCCTCCCTCAATATGGAACAGAAAGAGAAACTCCCTAAGGGTTCATTGTGTGCTGGGAACCTGGACTGGTGTGTCTGCCGGCCCCCACCTGGAGAAGAGGACTTTTCACTGGGCACCGTCCTAAGCCCACCCTGATGCAGCCTTTCCTTCTGCCAGCCTGGAAGTGGCTGGAATTAAAGCCTCGCTCGGCAGGGAACCGTTCTGGCAGACGTTCACAGCATGGGGTGGGTGGGATGGGGTGGGATCAGCAGAAAGAAGCCTCCCAAGTGCCTGGAGCACCTCGTCTGGAGGCCCAGGCATTCCTGAACCATCGCGAGGGGATGGGGAAGTGGGGGGACCAAGGAGAAGTTGGCTGGAGGCAGGCCGGCCAGAGCTCCTTATTATGGCCAGGAGCAGCAAACGCCACGGGATGCTGCATCGGCACAACCTGACTGAGCAGGGATAGGAAGAACTGGATCTGGACCCCAGCCCCACCTCTGGACTCCCACCCAGAATGGTCAGCCCTGAGGCAACGCAGACTTGAGGACAGGGCAGCACCCGTGTCGGTGCATCCTCTGAGCGCAGCCCCTACCCGACCCCAATGTGGCCCTTGGGTTTTTTACAATCCCCTGCCATTCTCTCCCTTTTTCTTTCCCTGAAAACCAGAGGCCTGCCTTCCCACGAGGCCACCCCAGCCAGTCTAGCTTCTCTTCCAAGGCGCTGTGTTGTAGAACTCTCCCGGCAACCTCTTACACAGCCTCCTTGAAGCTGGCCCTCTTCCTCCAGGTATGCCGGGCCACAAAACCCGCCGGAGAGTCCTCAAACAACACACCGGCAGGAAAAGTTAATGCCTGGATGCTTGGTCAGGAAAGGCGCTTCTGCTGGATCGCCAGGAGGGCCCTCAAGAAGCTTAGCGTTTCGTCCCCACTCATCTGAACTCTGCTGCAAGGCCTGCAAAGCACAGGGTTGCCCACCTCACAAAGATTTAATGGGGGGGGGGAGTGTCAACATTCAAAGCCCCTCCGACCTAGGCTTTGCAAAGATTGTGGCAAGTGTCACACAGAGACCCCAAGAGTTTGCCCAGCAGAGGCCAACGGGAACCCACTGCAGCTGCTTCAAAGGAAAAAGTTGCCAGGCATGGACTGCAAGGATGTGCCGGCCCTTCCTCGCAGGCTGCACCCGTTGCATTTTCAAATCGCAGCCAAGGCCCAGAAGAGCTTGCAAGGGCTCAGCCACAGAGGGCAAGGGCAGAGACGGAAAAAGACACACAAGACTGGCTGGGGCCACGGCTTCCGTGGCGCCTAGAGAAGGAGTCAGATTTTTGAAGGGATGTCACACGGGGAATGCTCCTGAGGATGATGCGAACGGAACCCGTTGGGATGATGACCAGATAGGGAATTGCAAGAGCACTAGCGAAAGGCTGTCTCTCCTCTGAGGATTTTACACAGCACCTGGATCGCCACTTATCAAGAGCAACGGACTTTCTCTCGTACTGTAACAGCTGACTTTCTGCACTGGCACGAGGGTAGATTTAAGCACGGAGACAGACCAAGTGAAGTGTTGTCTCCCAGAGGCTGACCCAGATGAGGGAAGAGGAACGGAGAAGACAGAGCCTGCAAGCATCTGACTCACCTGGTGCAAGGCAGTAAGGCCATCTTCATTGTACAGATTAGGGTCAAGGCCACTCTGGAGAAACTGGCGAACTAAAAAAAGTAAAAAAATCAGAACATCTTGCTTATTTGTTTGCTTCTTTATATGCCACCTTTCTTCCCACAGCAGACACAAGGCAGCTCACAACAGATAAAACAACAGGTTTTTTAGAAGCACTACATAAATAATGCATTTTTAAAAAAGAAACAAACATACAGTAAGACTAAAGAAAAAAACCAAGTTTAAAAACAATTAAAAAGCAATTTAAAACCTGTAAGTTAAAAAAATCAGCATTTCTGAGATAACTTACTGCTGAAAAGCCTGCCTGAAGAGGACGGTCTTTGCCAGATGACTGGAAGGACAAGAGAGAGGGGGACCAACCTGGCTTCTCGGGACAGCATTTCAAAGCCTGGGAGCAGCCCCCCCCCCCAATAAGCTCCTCTCTCGAATGGAGAGAAGGGCCTCCCCAGAAGATCTTAAAATTTAAAATTAAATATAAATAAATAAATAAATAAATAAATAAATAAATAAACAAACAAACAAACACACACACACACACACACACACACACACACACACACACACACACACACACACACACACACATACATACATACATACAGTGGGGTCTTGACTTGAGAACTTAATCCGTATTGGAAGGCAGTTCTCAATTCAAAAAGTTCTCAGGTCAAATCTGCATTTCCCATAGGAATGCATTGAAAACCATTTGATCCGTATCTGCTCTTTTCCGTCCATAGAAACGAATGGGAAGCTGCTATTCCGCCTTCTGCCACTAGAGGGGGATATTTTGTTTCTTTTTTTCTTAGGTCAAGAAAGGTTCAGGGAAGGCAGGGAAAATACAGTCGAGGCAGTACAAGTGGACCCTTGATTTACAGAATTAATCCGTATTGGAACGGTGGCTGCAGGTCAAAAAGTCTATAGGTCAAGTCTCCATTGAGCTACAGTGCATTGAAAACCGATTAATCCCGTAACAGGCCGTTTTTGTTCCATTTTGGTTTTTTTCTGGTCTGTAAGTCAAATCTCAGTCTGCAAGTCAAACCTAAATTTTGCGGCCAGAGAAGTCTGTAACTCAAAAAGTCTGTAAGTCAAGCCATCTGTAAGTCAAGGGTCCACTGTACATACATACATACATACATACATACATACATACATACATACATACATACATACATACATACATACATACATACATACATACATACATACATACATACATACATAATCCTTCAAACAGCCTGGAGCTAAGCCATATAGGTAATAACCAGCACTTTGAATCAGGCCCGGAAACAGAATGACAGCCAGTGAAGCTGTTGTAATAAGGGAGTGACTTGCTCCCTGTAACCAGCCTGGCTGCAGCATTTTGAACCAGCTGAAGTTTCTGAACAATCTTCAAAGGCAGCCCCACATAGAGCACGTTGCAGTAGTCCAAATGGAATGTAACTAAGGCAGGCCCGATCAGGCATCTCAAGGAATGGGCGAAGCCGGCACACCATGTTTAAGTGTGTAAATCCACTCCTGGCCGCTGCTGAAACCTGTGCACCCAAGCTCAGGGTTGAGTCCAGGAGGACATGCAAGCAGTGGACCTGACTTTTCAGGAGGAATGTGACCCCCACACACACACTTCTGATTTGCCAAGCGTCCCTCTGTCTTGTCTGGATTACGTTTCAGTTGGTTAGCCCTTATCCCCCCCCCCGAGATCTGCCTGGCCCCCTCGCTGGGTGCTTTTAAGAGCCAACTCAAGACCTGGCTATTTAGGCAGGCCTTCCCTCCTGTCACCGCTTGATTTCTATTTTCCCATCTTGAATGATATTGTATTTGTTGTTAAATTGTTCTTTGATTTATTCGATTGTTTTTGGTCTTTTTTTTATCGTTAGCCACCCAGAGTAGACGCTGTCTAAATGGGCGAGACATACATTTAATAAATAAATAAAATAAATGAAACAGGACTGAGGGATATCATAGACCAATGGCCTGGCTGTTGAACAGGATTCACATAAACATAACACCACCGTCTGAGTTTGGCCACACAGAAAAAACCTGGAACTAGAGATGGGCACGAACCCCAGTTCGGAGGTTCGTGCCATGCGTTCCCTTCCTCCACCTCCCCAGCCAATGGTCCACTCACCAGTTGAAGCATGCTCCCTTCCTCCTCCTCCTCCTCCTCCTCCTCCTCCTCCTCCTCCTCCTCCTCCTCCTCTTCAGGTGTTCAACCAACCCCCGCCCCCTGGGCAGGAGCACAGGCTGGCCTGCCCGGCTTCCTTGCCTAAGTGGGCGATTGGTCAAGAAGGCGAGGCAGGGGAGCCCATGCTCCTGCCGGAGACTGGCTGAACCACCGAGGAGGAGGAGGAGAGGAGCCATGCCGGCTGGTCACTGGGGGATTCCAGCCAGGGAGGAAGCGGGGGAAGAGAATGTGCAGCCCCTGTCATGCCACACGTACAAACTGGCACAGACCTCAGGTTGGAGATTTGTGCCCATCTCTAACTGGAACCACCGTAAAACAGCACCTCCAAGGAAGCGTCCCAAAAAGGCACCCCAGAAAAGAGATCATGCTCGATAGCACGCTGAGAGGTCCAGCAGAACCCACCCACTGGGACATGCACCCCTTGCCCAGTTCCTGGCATAAGGTGAACAGAAAGAGCTGTCTCTAGAACCAGGTCTGAAGCCAGACTGAAAATGGGTCAAGATTTCAGATAAGGCGCCTGGAGGCTTCACAGTCCAGGAGGGAAAGAAACCCTGCAAGGGGGGGGGCACGTGATGGAAGGGAGTGGGTTCTGGGCTGCAGAGCTTCAGAGGGTTGGCCTGGAGAGCTTCACATGTCATCTGTGTCCCAAAGACCAGAAAGGGCTTGGGAGTCGATGTCAGGAGAGGCGACTCTGCCCCTTTTCTTGACCTCTCATCTCTGCTCCCTCCCACCCACCCCGGACGACAGATCTTCTCAGGGGCTCCTGACGGACACCTACGGACACATTCTGACTTCCTTTCTCACTTCCTGGTCTCCTGTCTCTCCTTCAGTCGTGCGCCCAGATGCACAGCACACACCTTCCTTTCACTTAGATATGGAGCTGACGCCTTTCTATCTTGACTGCAACTTTCGCTATACAAGTTATTTTATTTATTTTTTTCATTTTAACCGCTCCAGACATTTTATGGGCCCAAACTGAACTGAATCCCCAGGGACCTACATAGGCTGACCTAGGTCTGCTAAACACAGATAAACAACACATTGGCCTCTTCTCCCCCCCCTCAGGCCCCCCCACACACAACTGGCCCGTCTCTACAGCAGCAGATGCAGGACCAGCAACAGACAATCAACAGGGATTGTCACGTTTGTCCCCACTAGTAACTCTTCGAGTAGAGGGAGAAAAGCTGCCAGGCTACCAACCCAGCTAAAGGGTGGTTTTTCTGGGGGGGGGGGGGAGGAGAACAGCTCGACTCTCCTCTTCGCTCCTTTCCTCCTTTTCCCCTGTCAGCGCAAGGGCAGCAACCCTATTCAGAGCTGCTCTAGGGATCTTTGTGGCCAAGGAGAGTAGAAAAACGCTTCGAGTAATATACACCTTTCCCATCAATTCCCTGTGGAGGCCGAAGGGCAGGAGGAGGAGGGAGACAAGGCACGGGTATGGACTTGACGCCAACCATATCATCGCGTGGAGGGTCTTGCATTGATTGAAAAGGACTTCTCACATTTCAGGTCAGGGTTCGAGGGAGAGAACGACACAGAGGAGGCCTCTAGCCAAACGGTTTGGAAGCCTTCTGTGGGAGATCACAGAACAAAGGAAGGCTAATGGCCTTAGAGAGAGAACAGAGTCGTCGACCACAGATGTCCGAGCCAGCGGAGCCAACTGGCAACACCCTGAGAGCTCTCTTTATTAACTTAGCACGAGTTACATAGTATGTTGTGAGAATTCAGATAGGACACTAATTATCTAATCATAAGCAGGATTGGCTGAAATAACCCTTTAATCTAATGCTCTACCTCTAAGTGAAAGGGCAGAATGAGGGGTTACCCCGCCCACTGGCAGCTGCCAATTCCTGCCAGGAGTGTATGCCCGTCACTGGAACAGAATGCAGCTACAAGCTTGAAGCAGAAGTTTCCCACAGCCTTCTGCCCGCTGAGAAATGCACAAGGCAACGCTCTAAGAATCCAGGGAGCACCACCTGTCCCCATGTTCCCAACCTGGCTCCATCGCCGGTCGGGCCGGAAAGGCTTCTTCCTCCGCAAAGCCCACCTGCCGAGAAGGCACAGCAGCTACCCTTCAGACACCAAAGAGCCCAGGTCATGCCCCACACCGGCCTTTCCCAGACAAGCTACCCTTCAGGGGGTTAGGGTGACCACCCCGCCAGTACCACCCCAGCACCACCCCAGAGTGTCCCAGACACCAAAAGAGGGGCAGAGGTCTTTGCAAAAGGCCTGCCCTCCTTTTTCTTCCCCCACCCCCACGACATCCCAGAAGTCTGTTCTCAATGTCTGTCGCCTGCCGTTTTATGACAAGCCACCCCTCGTGCTCCACACTTCTAAGTGGGCAACTCTTCCTCTGCACATGCTCGTGTGTGGTGTGGTCACGGTGGCGCTTGAGGGCAGCTCCCTAGACTGTGCTCTTCAGAGGAGGCTCCAAGTTCCCAGCCAGCCGAATGAAAAAGCCACACACAGTTTTGTGAGATCAGCCCGACGAGGTTTCGAGCGACGCAGAACGGCAAACTGCTCCAGGCTCTTCTCTTGGGTGTGTAGGAAGGCAGGTCTCTTTTTCCCACACTCTGACTTCAGAAGGAGCGTGGAAGCAAGCAAGCAAATGGGCTGTGAGGATGGTGCGGGTGCCTCCACCCGCCACTCCTGATGCTGGAGGGCACAGATGTGTGCCCGCTGTCGAGGTAAAGTAGACAGGTTGTTCAGCTGGAGTGGGTCAGATAAATGGGTTAAAACCCGACCATGGCCTGGCTCATGGCAGGGACAGGGTCCACCCCTCCCGGAATTTGAAAGGGCCGCCTGTTTATAGCTGGTTCAAAGAAAGCAGCCAGATCCCTTGGCTGAAACTGGTGCCCCCAGTTGGGTGGAGCTCGGCGGAGGACAGGTTTTTAACCTGAAAGTCAGCCACAGCCAGGGAAGAATGCCAACACCTTTTATATGCATGGAACTTAGAAACTAGGTAAACACAGATAATCACGAACAAGCCACAGAGCCTAACCCCCTGCAACCATCACTTGTACTTCAAACAAAACCAGGGCAGTCTGCCAGAGTTTCTGCAGCCATGTGAGTGGGCAGCTATGGGGGGAGAGAGGAAACGTGTGCCTCTTTGGAATGTGCCAGCGCACATGCACCCTTGCGCAGGGCAAGGGAAGGGCCGTCATGTTGATGAAAGGATTACACTTTGCCTGCATGCCAGCAGGCAAGCTAACTCCCGGAAGTGGGGCTGGAAAGGTCCTGAAGAACTGCCCAGCCACAGCCGGGGGTAATTCTGCCTGCCCTCAGCTCTCTGTTTCAACATGTGCAGATCCGAGGAAAGGCGCCAAATTGGAAAAGCACTGTGGTTTCTTCATTTTTAAAGCACTTTCTGCCATCCTCCCTGGGAAGCAAAGCGGAGCAACAGAACTCAGGTCCCCTCCCGTTCCATTCTTCTGCCCTGTTATCAGCTTCCATAGTTTTTGACCAAAGGAACCCCTCCAAAGTGTGGTTCTCAGACCTGTACTTTACAGGATTTAATCCAGGCTTGCCGTGCACCACCAGCCCAGTTCAATCCTTCCCCCCCCCCCCCGCACAGTATGTGCTGGTGCAAATTCCCAGGACCACACTGGATCGTCAGCCTTGCCGGTGACCTCCTTCTCCCACAGAGCGGTCTACTTGTGCTCTTGTTTCCAGCCTTCTCTGCTTCTGAGCTGTTCTGCTTGTTTCTGTCAAACCACACAAAAGCAGAAGGACGGCAGGACTTCTAAAGGACCCGATTCTCATCCTCCAAGGCCCGAGGGCTGAGACTGAGGAAGGCCAAGGTCAATTCTCTCCAACAGCAGCAGTTCCCAACACGATGTGTCTCTGGATCGGCGGAGATGGGTGTGAAAACGCTGCATTTCCCTACAAGGGCCCCCCCTCCACTCAAGGAAGCACTGCTGAGAGCTCGCGGCTCTGTCCTGTGACTGCTGAGCGTCAAGAGTTGCCTGGGAATCCCATATCTCTCCCTCCGCGTCATGGTCCACGGAGGGAGGCTCAGGGGTTCCTGACGCGCAAATGAGACTCAATTCTGCCTCTCCTTTTCATCCCGTATATAGGTGACACGGCGGATGCTCTGAAACAAGGCTGTTTGGCCCACAGGAACCGGCTGGATGAGGGCCAATAATACTGAAGGCCTACCAAAAGAACAGAAGCCCTCTTTCTGGCTGTTTCGTCTACCTGGTGACATGAGTTTCATTCTGTTCTCATCCCCAGTGGTCACGTCTACAGTGCACCACAGTCAACGGAGGCACACAAGACCTTCACGCCCCATAAAGCCTTTCACCCTCTCTGGAAAGACATTGCCCACCCTGCTGCTACTCATGGCCTGGCCTCCTCTCCGTCCGTGGGTTATACATGATGCGGGTGACTTTTAAAAGGCCCTGGAAACTTAAAACAAAACAAAACTTATTCCAGAGCAGAGCTGCTCAGCGGCTAATGGGGAATGGCCAAGACTATCCCATTAAGCCAATAAATCTGCCACGCACAGGCTACCCCTCCATTCAAAGGCCTTTTAATCTTTAAAGCCCCAAGTAGCTTGGAGCCCAGACAAGTGAAGGGACGTGTTCTCCTGTGCCTACCGACTCTGGCACTCCAGGAATCGACTTCAGCACCTCAGGAGCCCATCAGGGCCGGCGATTTTGAGTACAATGTCAACTGACCCAAACGCCTTTGTAGAAAGGTAGCGCGGTTGTCTTCACAGCCAAGAAAGGTTGAGCCGACGGCCATGCACCCCTCATTGGCCTCGACAGGTAACTGAAACATGAAATGGTTTTGTCTCTGGTGCCCTGCAGAAGAGAGGAGCATAATCGGAGCTGTGTGACCTGAACAACTGTAGGAAAGACACTGACATTTGGCAGACATTTGGATAGAAGATCAGGGAAGAGCCAAGTCCAAAGAAGACTTTTCAAAGGGTGGGGGGGGAGGCACTCCTCCAACCATTCATCTCACCTCCTGCTGCAAGTGCCAAAGAATGTGGCCCTGGAGTGAGTGGTTCAGCTAAAAGCAGCTCTCTTCTCTACCTCTCCAGGGAAGGCTCTCCCAGGGACCCACAAGAGCAAAAGTGTACCCCAGTTGGAAAGCCTGCCAGCCTCGCCCCCTTCTTTGCAATCTCACAAAAGTCATCCTCTGCCATTAATTCCAGGGCCATGGATGGGGGACCAGCCCTGTGGCTCCAGGCAACCGCTGGCGCTTATGACGTCTCTAACACAAGCCGCGGGGCACACCCTGCCACTCTTCCACATGGCTGCTCTCATGACTGATACAGGGCCAAGGGCGACAGGGAGAAAGCCAGCGCTGTCACCAAGCTGGAAGCAGCTTGAAAGGATCGGCCCTTTTAGGAAGGGCCTCGAGGAACTCTGGTATCACCTGAAGAGCACAAGGCGCTGGAGGCAGGAAGCTTCCCGCAAGAGACGCCTGCCGGTTCTATACACCTCTCGACAACCAAAGCAGATGCAGCAGGAACAAACAGGACTGGATCACCGCTGCGAACATTTTTCTGGATCTCTCGATTCTAGATCCGTTCGATCTGCTGCAGTCCCTTTTTCCCCCCTGCTTAGAAAGGATGGCCAATAACCACCTCAATTGTTCTGAAACATTTTATTTTTATTTATTCATTGCAATGATTTATACGCCACACCATTCGTGCAATACGCTATTCTGGGTGGTTAACGGACGATAAAGCCAAGCAAATAATATCAAAGAAAGCAAAAGGGACAAATCAAGGCGACTATCAAACCCAGGACAGCACCCGTTGGCCTTGTCGTTTTGCTGGCCAGGAGAAAGCCTGGCTCAGAGATTGGCACCTAACCCGTTCTGAAAGATCAGGTGCCCAGTCCGGGGCTGGTCCTTGGCTCCTCTCGGCTGTCCTGAGACTGTCCTGGGGGACGGGGAGGCTGCCGTGGTGAGGAGAGCCTCTCCACCGCCCCTCTTGGTGTGCCAGGAACATCCTTACCTGAGTCAACTCAGCTTTGCCCCCACCATCTGTGCCCTCCTTACAAAGCACCTTGACTACTGCAACATACTCGGCGTGGGCCTATCCTTTTTTTAAAGAGTGTCAAGGACCTCCAGGGGATGCAAGAGACCTCCTGTGGCTGTCAGCTGTTTTCTGAAAGCAATTCAGGGAGTTGGTTTTGCACATCAATGCCCTAAGAAGCCACCTCGGGGAACAGGCTCTCTAAAGAAACTGCCTGCCTCTGTTATGTCCTGTCCAGATGTCAAAACAATCAGGACAGGCCCACTTCAGATTGCAAACACATGGCGCTCACAGGAGCACACGGAAGCCTGCAAGAGGCCGTGAAGGAGCCAGTGAGCGAGGGGCGAAGGGGCAAGATGGCTGGGACAGTGCCAGGGCGGCCCTTCCCTTGAGAAGGTGCTGACCAGAGGCCACGGCAGACCGGCTCCAGCCTCTGTTCACTGTGCGGCATAGGAGAGGGCTTTCAGCCGCCTCACTCGTAGAGCCTGTGGCATGCACTTCTTCTAGAAGCCCCGATGCATTCGTGCTGAAAGCAGACACCCTCCAACGGCAGCGAGGGAAGCACACCGTAGCCCTGTGCAGGCTCCCTAAGTGAACTAAGACACGGGGAAACTGAGTCTCTGGACAGTTATATAGCACCAAGACAGACAGACAAGCTCCCACCTTCCCCACTGCTACTCCTGTGTAATGACAGTGGTGATGATGAAGGGCTGTGACTGACACATCTCCTCCATCCTTCCTTTCAACAGACATCAGTGAGCTTTACTTGAGATCCTACTCCCCCTGCTTTTAGCAAGGGTGTGAAAACACCCTTGACTTTTAAAATATTTAGCCACCTTGGGTCCCTTTCAAGGAGAAAGGCCGGGGGGGATGATATTTTGCACCAAGAAGAAAGAAATAAAATTGGATGGTTATCAATTACTGCATTGATTGTCATGTTCCATATTTCCTGTCTTCTTTTAAATTCATTTTCTGTATTTGCCAGTTACACCAAACAATATTCTCTCGTCAAAAAGTAGGGCAGACATGTAATCATTTTTTAAAATCGTGATATAAGCTGTCTCAAGCATTAAAAGGGGGAGGGAGACAGAATGCAAAAGCTCTTAACTAGTTAACACTGAGGTCTATCAGGTAACCACCACCTGTATCGCCAAGAAGCTCTTTCCTCATCCCGCCATCACTCCAGGGCAAAAGACAGCCAGAACAGCTTCGGTTGGGGTGCCACGGGTGGACAATCAAGTGATGATCTCCACAAGGCCATTTGAAAAGGTGCCCACCTGGCTGCCACGCTAGAGCCATGCCCCACCCGTCAGCCTGCCTGCCTGCCACCTGCTCAGCACAAAGTTGCAGCCGCACAAGGACTTCCAAAAGGTTCCGGTGCCAAGCTGGCAGCCACTTCCTGACTCCCCAGCTCCCAGGAAAGGTCACCCAGAAGAACCCTTGTCCAGAAAACTCTGTGCCTATTTCCTGAAACACAAGCTATTTGCACAGCCCTTTCCAAAGTAAGTTGATACCTAGGACAGAACACTCGGATCCTCTCCCACACCCCAAGTAGAAGAAGAAGCAGCAGCAGCAGCAGCAATTTGCTCTGCCTCTCATCCCCTCTGGCAAACCAGCCCGAAGGATCTCAGAGATCTAAGTTCAAAGAGTTGATAAGCTGTAAACCAAATGGAACAAGAGTCGCCTGCACTGCAGGGCAAGCGTGCAGAGGAGCAAATGAAGAACTTTGAGCGCTCCTGCCATGTTAGATTAAGGGCGCCTAAGGCAAGATTTTTAAAAAAACTCTCAGGAGAGGTTCAAGCAGCAACAACAGAAGAACTGCTAACTGAAACAACTGTATTCATTAAAAATGCTAGGGGACAGCAAAGCGAGTTCTGAGGAATGGGGATGTGGCAGGTAGAGGAACAACGGGGCCGGGGCACAGAAGAGACCCAGTGGTGGCTCAGCTCCACTGGGAAAGCCTGGGTGCAAGACTGGAATTAAAGAAGGGAGAGGAACCCTCAAGATCAGCCTGGGACCCGTTGGCAAGCAAGCGGAGCTGTTTAGCAGCACAAAAGGATCCGAATCAAGGCCGGAAGGCCATCGGAGAGGCTGGGTATACTCCCCACCACCTCTGGATTGAAAGCGGGGAGGAGGGGGGCCATGCCCAGTTCTCCATGAGAACGCAGGGTTCCTGTTCTCTGGCAGGAGCCACTCCCTGCTGGCTGAGAGCAACTTTTCCTCCAACAAGAGGAAGAGCCACTCGCCAAGGGAAAACCCCTGCCCGGGACCATGGCTGTCGGTAGGGTGGCACCCATGCACCAGAGGGATCCAACGCTGGGAGCGAACTGGCCTCTTTCCCAGGCTCAGAAAGGCTCAGGAGCATCCAGTGGGTGGGCAGGAACAAATGCAGGCACTTCCGCAGAAGAGAGAGAAAGCATTACATACTGAGAACAGGTCAAGAGGATGGCACAGGTGAGCAAAGCTATGCCTGTTACACGATTGCAGGAACTCTCCCCCGATGTAGGAGCCTCCTGTGACTGGCCAGTCATTCCTCCCTCTCCCGAGGAGCGCAAGGGAGCAGGCTTTTAGCTTTGAGGCAGATTCCCCTTCTGGAACCAGGCCTGCTGTCACTGCAGCCCATCTGCAAATCTCCAGACACCCCCCCCCCCAAGGATCCACCCTTCAAAGGCAAGCCCCATTCCCTCTGAATGCAAGACAGAGATTCTGAAGGGCAACTCTGAAAATTAAGCTCCAGACTATAATTTCCAGAGTAACGTCACCTTTAAAACCTGGGGCTATGCTGGCTACACAGGACTCTGAGAGTTACAGCTCCCCAAAGGAACTTTTGCAGGCTCTTCTTAAATTACAAGATGCAAGAGTCAGCTATCGTACCTTGCCAGGTGGATTTTTTTTAAATATAGGAGAGGATGCTCAAACCTTGCCATTTTAGGAGAGGTCAGCAGCAGCAAGGTGTATGTGTGTGTGCAAGCGTGCACACACATGCTCACCACAAGTGGTCAATCAGGAGAAGCCAACCCAAAGCAGTTTTCCCGAACCTCACAAGAGCTGAGCAAAAGCACTACACAAACGTCTCATTTCAATGAGATTTCTGCAATGTCCTTCTTTCTGCATGGTGCCTCAAAGTAATTATCGAGCGGGTAGAACGGTGGTGCAGTGGACATAATGACGGGCTAGGACTCTGGGTTTGAATCCCCACTTGGCTATATGGAAGCTCACTGGGGGAGGGGAACGGGTAAAACCACTCCTGAAATATCTCACTTTCTTTGAAAGCCTTGTCAGGGCTGCCTGGAATGGGTTCTGACTTGGCCACATAGAACACACACATACAGAGTGAAAGCTAAGGTGAGTCAGGGAGAAAGTCAGGTGCCACCTCCATCCCAGCTGGAAGTTCCCTTGCACAGTAGAAATGAGCAGGAACTCTTCACATAAAATTTCCCAGCAGTCCGGCCATTAGGCAGGGGCTGCAAAACCAAAGGAGGAGTCTAACAAGTTTTATTATTCGGCATAAGCTTTCATGGATCACAACCTAATTCTTCAGACGCACGTGGCCTCCGTGGCCTAAGATGATTGAAGTTCACATGGTATCAGCCTAGGGAAGCTACACTCCATGGATCTGGGGAAGTGGCCTGCGGTTCACGTCAGCTGACGGGCAATAAAATTTGCCAGTCTTTAAGATGCCGCAAGGACACCTTAGTGTTTTTATTGAAGATAATGTAAATATCAGTACAAAAGCAAAGAAGTACAGTTGCAGCTGTCCACGAGCAAAATCTGGGTCAAATAATATCTTTCTTGGACTACTCTCCTGGAGAACCCATCTTCCTCCATCCATGAAGTAATCTCATAGTCTGGTTTTCATGAGCGTTTCCATCTATCTAGCATGCCACCTGAACCCAATCTTCAATGTTTCTTCCAAGGGCTCTACGGGGTTTCTAGTTGTGATGATATTTTCATGACACTTCAGAAAGCCAGGAAAGATATTATTCAACTCTGATGCTGATATCAACAAAGGGAGAAAACGGCTGGTCTAAAATACTAACAGAATGAAGGTCCTCACAATCATTCCAGCGGAATCCACGGGAGAACCACGGGTAGATAACCAGGAAGTTTACACTGTTTGTATACCTCATTCAAACAGAATATCCTCATAATTGCTGTTTTATTGAGTTTTCCCCCTTTTTATATTAACTTTAAAGGATTTTTAAGGATTACCAGAAGATAGCAGATTGGGTTAAACAATTGCACCAGCTTAGTGCTTCAGTTTCATTTCACTTGACACTTAAGAAATAAGAAAAAAAGAAAGAAAAAGAGGGTTTTCAGTACTGGGGTGATTTCTTTGAATTTCCTGGGAGGGTAGACCCGCTGGTCTGTCTCAGCAAAAAATGATGAGGAACCTAGAACTCTGGCTCTTATTTATTTCCTTGCTGAAACCAACGGTAAGGAAGGAGAGAAAATTAGGAAATAAGGAGCCTCTCCCTTGTGCTAGCACAGTCAGGAAAAGGTTTTGCATAAGAAGCATTCATTGCAAATGTAGGTTGTGATTCATCCCATGTTTCACTCCTGTTCTTGCACGGCTCTTCTTATGGAAACTCCTACATGGCCTGTGATCCCGCATTCTGACCCAGGGATGTGCGCTCTCTCGCTCTCTCTCGCTCTTACACACACACACACACACACACACACACACACACACACACACACACACACACACACACACACACACACACACACACACCCCAGTCTGTCTTCCTGAGTTGGTAAAGGGTGTGTGTGTGTGCTTTGGTCCAGGGCTGCAAGAGAGCCCCCTGGCAGAAGGCCATGCCCGCAGCTCCCTCCACCCGGCTTGTGCCGCACAGTCTTTCCAAGGGCAGTTATGACAGCTTTGCCAGGACAGTGTGTTCCTGCCACAGCTATCTGTGTCCACTGTAAACGGACCCAGCATTACACACACACCCCACACACACACACCCATGAGGCTACCTCCATGCTTCTAACTGCCAGGATGTGTCTATGCTTCTAACTGCCCTGTTCTGGAAACTTGTTGGTCGGTTTGAAGCCATCCACCAGTCACCTTGCAACAGCCCAAAGCCAGCAGCTTTGCTGGCTCCTGTTTTCCTGGATTTAAACAGAAACTTTGAATGATTCCTGGATTCCAGCCCGATGGTCTGGGTGTAGGTACCCCAGGCAATCTTCCCCTTTCCCAGAATAAGCCATACCCGTCCACTGAGAGCAGGCATCCAACCACCTGATGGGAGACCTCCCCAGTTGCCGAGATCAGGTAAACCCTGATACTAGCGGCTTCTAGCATGGGTGCCCTCCACCACCACCATCTCCCTATAGGTAGAAGGAAGCCAGTAGTAAACAGATTTCCCCCCCCCGCCCCACCCAACCATCACAGCCAAGACATGATGGTAGTTCTGGACTGAGACTTCTTAAGGTGCACCAAGTTGGGGAAAGCGGGGCGTTGGGGGGCCAGCCAACCCAAGGGGGGCTACTAGTGGCACTAGAGATCCTCGTGCCCCATGCCATCCAGCCAGAAAGGTGGGTGCTTCACATTAGCAGCAAAGCAAATGGATGGCAGACCTGTCTCAAGAAGTGCAGGAGGCCTCGGGAGGGGGGCTTTAGAAGCAGAGGGTGCAGAGGGCAGACTGGGGGTTTATTAAGAGACTGGCCAGAGCAAGGGGTGGCAGGAGGTTCAAAAGAGCCTCTTACTCCCAGTTATTTAAGAGGAAAAACACAACCCTAAACCACACCTCCCTGACCCATCAGTGTATCAGGTGCATAGACTTCTAAGCCTCCCTGTTCCTTGGCCAAAAAGGGAAGTGCCATCTTCAGGAGGGTGGCAGGGCTCGCTCTTCCCAAAAACAGCACATTGTTTTTTGAGAAAAAAATATTGACGCTTCCCCGCTTGCCACGGGCTAATCATTTATCTCCTAGTCTTCGTTTCCCTCCTCTGTGAAACAGGATTTTCCGCCTATGACTCAGACTCTTCCAGAACACCCCTCTTTCCGCACAGGCGGCCACTTCTTCCCGAACGGCACTTGGTTCCCGCAGATAAAAGGCCTGCCCGTCCCAGTCTCCCTCCGAATGCCCCGCTATAGAGTTGGGCTCCTTTCCTAATTCTGAACTCCTGTAACTGGGGTGCAGTGGTGGTGGTGGGGAGAGCAGTGCTGGGAGAAAAGAAACACTTGCGCCCAAGGTGCTACGACCTGGGCAGGTGAGTACCTGAAAGCCAAAGAAAACACTCCACAGTGGCAGGTAGCGGAACGCTCCACAGTTCGGCCGCCCTCTCCTCACCCAGCGACACAGACCGCTTAGGCAGGGACTGGGAACCCTTCCCCTTGACCTCTGAAGATCTTTGCAGCCCAGTTTTGATTTCCAGGCAGCTCGGCTCAACAAGGAGCGAGCGAAAGTCAGAAGCAGCTGCCAGCAGGGCGGACCTAACAGTCTGCCAAGGTGTTCTTGGTCTGGAGGATTTAAGACTGGTTCAGGCGGCCTTCCGTGGTCACACGGGGTGGGATGCCTTAAGCAGCAGGTTTTAAATGAAAGGGCACCAAAGGGAGGGAGGCCCTTGATTTAAGCCCCGGGCTCAATTTCCAGGCTAGCTGTCAGCCTGTAAGGCAAGAGATCGGCTGAGGAGAGGCAGGCAGGCCAACAGGACAGGTCTGGGCTCCCCGGCTGGCCTGACCTGCTCCGTCTGCCCATCCCCAGAACTTCCTCCCCAAAGGGATGGAAAGGGAAAATACAGTACCAGGCCAGGCTGTATTGACCCTCCAAGGTCGTCACCACTGTTACATAACAGCACTGATGTTACCTGTCTGTCATGGGTTTGGAGGGAAAGTTCCATCCTATGGGGAGTGGAAGGCGGGACATCAGGAGGAGGGGCTGTACTGTATAAATATGTGATGCCTGTGTGGTGAGGGAGATGCTGAGATGCTGAGACAGACACTGTGAGACACTGGGTTGTGACGAAGCAGCAGCTGGGAAGAAGAAGCTGTTGTGGGAGTCTGTGTGTCAGACAGGGTACTACTGTGTGTCAGAGTACCAACCTGATAGGTTCAGGTGTCTGTTGGTTAGCCAGAACTGATAGGTTCAGGGTCTGTGCTTAAAGTTAAGGGTTCTGGGTGAACCAAACTGTATGCTTGTATGAGTGAAACTAAGCCACGTTACTTTATCCTATTCACCTGATTGTTTATTTTTCCCTGTGTGTATTTAAAATAAACCTTATTCTTTTTATTGTTTAAAAATCCATCCCTGGTCTGTGTGACTTTTTATAGGGAATGGTTGGTGGCAGCTTAGTGTAACTGTGTGACATATCCCAGTAGGTCTGGGTTTGTCACATTGATTGGTGTCCAGCGTGTGGGATACGACTGGTCCAGTTGTCCAGCGGTCCAGCAAAGCCTTGGCAAGTGTGCCCAGAGCAAGGGGGGTCTAGTCAGGGACAGTCTGAGGCGCGTAGGTAATCTTCTAGGTGTACCTCACGGGGAGGTGCGCTAGTAGAAGAACGTGCCAACTGGGGAGACTTAGATTAAGGTGCTCTGAGGCAGCCTAGTTTTGGCGGGAAAAAGCTGAGGCAAAACTGCGTAGTAACAGTGATCTAGCTTGCCAGCTGAGAGGCCCAGCAGAGGGGGGTAGGCTCTGACTCGATACTGTTGCAAATTTAGTGCTGAAGAACAGCAGCAATCTCTAGGGAGAGCTGGTTCTGAGGCAAAAAGGAAAAAAGTGGTCGTTTTATTTTGAGGCTTGACTTTTAAAGCAGCCTGTTCTGAGGGGGGATTATGCCCTTGACTTGAAGCCAAGTAGCAGACATGAGTGAAGTGAAAGACCCCCAGATTGACCAAGGTTCTGAGGATGAATTTGGCTCAGTGCAAGGTGACAGCACAGGAGAGCAGGACCCAGAACTCAGAAAATTGCTCATACCCCAACAGCATGAACTGAGGATGAGGCAATTGGAAAAAGAAGAAAGATTAGAGAGAGAGAAAATTGCTCTGGAAAAAGAAAGAATGGCGTTTGAATTAAGAAAACTGGAAATGATGAACCAGAACAATAATAACAATAGGGATTCTGAGGGAGGCCAATTGTCTAAGGCTGACCTGAAGAAATTCCCTGTGTACCACAAGGGAGATTGTCCTGAGGTGTTCTTTTCCTTAGTGGAAAGAGCGTTTGTGGACTTCTCAGTGAGGGAAACTGAGAAGATGACCATCATGCGATCTTTAATCAGTGGTAGCCTGGCTGAGGTTTATGCCGAGATGCCTGAGGAACTGATGAAAGATTTTGCAGAGTTTAAAAAACTGGTGTTTGCCAGACATGGGATAAATGCAGAGCAGCTGAGACAAAGATTCAGGTCCCTCACCAAGAAACCAGAACAGACTTTTACCCAAGTGGGGGCCCAATTGGTGAGGCTGCTTGAGAAATGGCTATCGCAGGAAGGGACAGAGACCTATGAGCAGCTTAAAGACTTGATAGCACTGGAACAGTTCTATTCAGTCCTGCATGGGGAATTGAAATTCCAGGTGAGGGAAAGGAAACCGAAATCTGTGGCAGCAGCCGCAGAGATCGCAGATTTTATTTCTCAAATAAGAAAGCCCTTGGGTGAGGGGAAATCTGTAGGTAAACCCAAAGAAACCTACAGCAAGTACTCTCAGGGACCAGGGAAAAGCCAGCAAGGGGGAGGGGCCCACGGTGAAGGGAAGCCCTCAGACATGAAACTAAGACCTCAGATTTTGGAGGGAAAACCAAAACAAGATGAGAGAGAATCAAAATACACCAGAAAATGTTATTTCTGTCAGGGAAAGGGTCATCTAATCTCAGATTGTGAGAAATTAAAGCAGCTAAAAGGAATGGTGCCTCAGGAGTCTAGTGGAACCAAGCCAAAAGCTGTGTTCTGTGTCCAGAAAGAGCAAGGCTCAGTGTCACTGAGGGAGCCTGTTGCCATGGCTACTCAGTCTGGAACAGCTACCGCTGCTGATCAGGCTGAGGAAAATGGTCCTCTTATAGAGGTAAAGCGCTGCTTGCTGATAAAAACAGATTCTCAGTTGTTTGAGACAGCTGGGGTGGACGTAGGAATACTTGACCGTCAGTATAGGGGGCTGCGGGACACTTGTTCCCAGGTAACCCTGTGCCATCCAGATATTATTCCTAGGGAGTTTATAATCCCAAATGAGAGCATGAAGGTGGCAGGGATTGAGGGGCAGGTAATCTCTCTGCCAGTCGCAGAGGTACCTGTCAACTTTCAAGGCTGGAGGGGAGTTTGGAGGCTAGCGATTTCATCGACTCTGCCAGCAGCCGTGCTCGTGGGAAATGACCTGGCTGAACATGTGAAACGGGTGCTAGTGATTACACGCTCACAAGCCACCACAGGGACAGTTCAGGGGGGTAATGATGAGCCAGAGACGGAAGCAGAGGGGAGTTCAGAAGCTGTGGTGGAAACCTTAACCACAGACAGCAGATTTGGACAGGAGCAAAAGGCAGACGCCACTCTCCAAAAGTGTTTTGAACAGGTGGCTGACGCCCAGCTAACACCTGAAACCCCAGTGAGATTTCTGGAGAAAAAGGGGATTTTATATAGGGAAACCCTGAGGAATATCTCAAAAGGGGGAGATGGGATCAGAAGTCAGCTGGTGGTACCTGAAAAGTATCGCCCCATGATCTTAAAAAGGGGTCACTCTGACATGTCTACTGCACACTTAGGGGTGAAAGGGCCCCTTGATTTGATCAAACAAATTTGGGAGCAGATCACCCAGGATGACCCACAAGACGTTGTGACATACATAGACACCCTGATGAATGACCTAAAGAGAAATCTAGAGCTGGCAGCAGAAAACCTGCAAGCTCAGAAGGTCAGACAGAAAACATGGTATGACCACAAAGCTAGAGAGAGGCACTTTGACCCAGGGGAGGAAGTGCTTTGGCTTAGGCCCTGCAGAGAGAATAAACTGCAGCTCAAATGGGCAGGACCATATAGGGTCATTTCCAAGATGTCAGACCTGAACTACCTAATAGAGCAGGAGGAGAACCAAGCAAGGAGGGTGGTTCATGTGAATGCCCTAAAACCCTACTACAGAGGGGAACAGAGGGTTTTATTTGCGATAAAAGCAGCTGAGAGTGAGGAAGCGGAATTACCCTTCTGGGAGGGTAGAGGGGAAGTAAAATACAACCCAGAGGAGGTAAAGATCAGTCCTGCACTCACCCAAGACCAGCAGCAAGAACTAAAAATGCTGCTTAGTAAATATCAACAGGTGTTTTCCAACAAGCCGGGGATAGTGAAGGGAGTGATGCATCGGATCCACACAGGGGATGCACCCCCGCAGGCAGTATCCCCATACCGAGTAACGGGACCCTATAGGGACAAGGTGCGGAAGGAGCTGGACGAAATGCTGAGGGAGAACATAATCGTCCCCTCTTCTAGTCCTTGGTCCTCTCCGATAGTCCTTGTGGACAAGCCTGATGGGAGCATTAGGTTTTGTGTCGATTACAGGAAATTAAACCGTGTAACCACTCCTGATGCCTACCCAATGCCCAGGCTAGACAACCTGATTGAAACCATAGGGGGTTGTCGGTTCATCTCATCATTGGACCTGGTAAAGGGATATTGGCAATTAAGAATTGATCCCAGGGATCAAGAAAAGACTGCCTTTTGCAGCCCTTTTGGTCTCTATGAGTTTCGAGTCCTGAGCTTTGGTCTCAGAAATGCACCAGCCACATTCCAAAGGCTGATGGACCAGACCTTGGCAGGGCTCAGTGACTTTACAGTGGCCTACATTGACGACATAGGGATCTTCAGTAATACCTGGGAAGATCACCTGATACACCTGGAGTTAGTGCTGCAGAGGTTAAGTGCAGCAGGGCTAACAGTAAAGGCCAGCAAGTGTCAGCTGGGTAGCCCAGAAATAAAATACTTGGGTCACATGGTAGGGGGAGGAATGATAAAACCCCTGGAGGCCAAAATAGAAGCTGTTCGTGATTGGCCTAGACCCAACACCAAGAAAAAAGTCAAATCATTTCTTGGGTTGGTGGGCTACTACAGAAAGTTCATCCCGAGGTTTAGCGAGATTGCGGCTCCGCTGACCGATCTGACGAGGAAGAAGGCTGATGACCGCATCCCGTGGACCAGCGACTGTGAGGAGGCGTTCCAGAGGTTGAAGGAGGCGTTAATCAACTATCCAGTCCTGCGGGCTCCAGACTTCGACCGGGAGTTCATCATCTACACCGATGCGTCTAACAGCGGGGTAGGAGCAGTTCTGTGCCAGGAGGATGAGAATGGTGACCAGCATCCAGTGTCCTACCTGAGTAGGAAACTTCAAAAAGGTGAGAGACATTTGGCAACCGTGGAGAAGGAGTGTTTGGCCATAGTCTACGCGATCCAGAAGGCCAAGCCTTACATCTGGGGAAGACATTTTATTCTGTGTACTGACCATTCACCATTGCAATGGTTAAAGACAATGAAAACCCACAATAGCAAACTTATGAGGTGGGCTTTAAACCTACAGGACTATGACTTTGAAGTGAAGGTGGTCAGAGGGTCAGTGAACTGTGTTGCTGACGCCTTATCAAGAAGACCTGAAGATTGAAGACGGCGAAAGAACATGGACTATGTGTATATAATGAGGAAAAAAAAATTAAATGTACCTGGTTTTGAAATTGGTTTGTATGAATAAAGGTAAATTGATGTAATGTTAATGGTAAATGTTTAAATGCCTAATGGTAAATGGTTTAACTTAGAATGTAGGTATAAGTAAGTATAATATGGTATGTATAACTGTTGTTGTGTATTTTATACAGGTTGTTTTTTGGTGAAAAGCACGTTAGCTTTCCCCCTACAAAACAACTTATAAAGAGGGGAGGTGTTACATAACAGCACTGATGTTACCTGTCTGTCATGGGTTTGGAGGGAAAGTTCCATCCTATGGGGAGTGGAAGGCGGGACATCAGGAGGAGGGGCTGTACTGTATAAATATGTGATGCCTGTGTGGTGAGGGAGATGCTGAGATGCTGAGACAGACACTGTGAGACACTGGGTTGTGACGAAGCAGCAGCTGGGAAGAAGAAGCTGTTGTGGGAGTCTGTGTGTCAGACAGGGTACTACTGTGTGTCAGAGTACCAACCTGATAGGTTCAGGTGTCTGTTGGTTAGCCAGAACTGATAGGTTCAGGGTCTGTGCTTAAAGTTAAGGGTTCTGGGTGAACCAAACTGTATGCTTGTATGAGTGAAACTAAGCCACGTTACTTTATCCTATTCACCTGATTGTTTATTTTTCCCTGTGTGTATTTAAAATAAACCTTATTCTTTTTATTGTTTAAAAATCCATCCCTGGTCTGTGTGACTTTTTATAGGGAATGGTTGGTGGCAGCTTAGTGTAACTGTGTGACATATCCCAGTAGGTCTGGGTTTGTCACAACCACCACCCAGAGGGACAAGTTCCCTGGAAGGACTGAGAAGCCAGGAGGAGAGCCAACCCTTCTTGAACTCCTGCAGTGACCAGGATCTGAGTGACTTAGGTGAAGAGAAAAGGCAAGCAGTGAGAGCAACTGGGTGTGCATTGTGTACCGGGTTCAAATCCCAAATCAGCTCAGCTCAGCTACTTGCTGGGGTTGCTCAGAGAAGTTCACAGGGAAGTTCTCCCTCCCAGCCACCAACAATCATAGTCCTAGTTTTGGAAGAGGTTGCCATGTTAGTCTGTGCCAGCATCTCTGGCAAAAAGAAAAGACACAAGACAAAAAAATCGAGGCAGCTTAAAGACTAACTGCTATGTTCTAATGCAAGCTGTCGTGAACAAGTCCACGAGGAGAGGTCTGAAGAAGTGGAGTTGTCCACAAAAGCTGACATTAAAATATAGCAGTTAGTCTTTAAGGAGCCACAACATTTTTATCTATTTTTTACTTGAAATAGTCCTAGTATAGCTTGTGTGTGTTTAGTCGTTTAGTCGTGTCCGACTCTTCGTGACCCCATGGACCAGAGCACGCCAGGCCCTCCTGTCTTCTACTGCCTCCCGGAGTTGTGTCAGGTTCATGTTGGTTGCTTCGCAGACACTGTCCAGCCATCTCATCCTCGGTCGTCCCCTTCTCCTCTTGCCATCACACCTTCCTAACATCAAGGTTTTTTCCAAGGACTCTTTTCTTCTCATGAGATGGCCAAAGTACTGGAGCCTCAGCTTCAGGATCTGTCCTTCCAGTGAGCCCTCAGGGTTGATTTCCTTTAGAACTGATAGGTTTGTTCTCCTTGCAGTCCAGGGGATTCTCAAGAGCCTCCTCCAGCACCACAATTCAAAGGCATCAATTCTTCGGTGGTCTGCTTTATTTATGGTCCAGCTCTCACTTCCATACATCACGACAGGAAAAACCATAGCTTTGACTATTCGGACTTTTGTTGGCAAGGTGATGTCTCTGCTTTTCAAGATGCTGTCAAGATTTGTCATCGCTTTCCTCCCAAGAAGAAGGTGTCTTTTAATTTCAGGGCTGCTGTCTCCATCTGCAGTGATCATGGAGCCCAGGAAGATAAAATTTGACACTGCCTCCATATCTTCCCCTTCTATTTCCCAGGAGGTGATGGGACCAGTGGCCATGATCTTAGTTTTTTTGATGTTGAGTTTCAGACCGTTTTTTGCACTTTCCTCTTTCACTCTCATTACAAGGTTCTTTAATTCCTCCTCACTTTCTGCCATCAGAGTGGTATCATCTGCATATCGGAGGTTGTTGATATTTCTTCCGGCAATCTTAATTCCGGCTTGGGTTTCTTCCAGTGCAGCCTTCCGCATGATGTATTCTGCATATAAGTTAAATAAGCTGGGGGACAATATACAGCCTTGCCGTACTCCTTTCCCAATTTTGAACCACTCAGTTGTTCCATGACCAGTTCTAACTGTTGCTTCCTGTCCCACATATAGGTTTCTCAGGAGACAGATAAAGTGGTCAGGCACTCCCATTTCTTTAAGAACTTGCCATAGTTTGCTGTGGTCCACACAGTCAAAGGCTTTCGCATAGTCAATGAAGCAGAAGTAGATATTTTTCTGGAACTCTCTGGCTTTCTCCATAATCCAGCGCAAGTTAGCAATTTGGTCTCGAGTTCCTCTGCCTCTTCGGAATCCAGCTTGTACTTCTGGGAGTTCTCGGTCCACATACTGCTGAAGCCTACCTTGTATGATTTTGAGCATAACCTTGCTAGCGTGTGAAATGAGTGCAATTGTACGGTAGTTGGAGCATTCTTTGGCACTGCCTTTCTTTGGGATTGGGATGTAGACTGATCTTTTCCAATCCTCTGGCCACTGTTGAGTTTTCCAAACTTGCTGGCATATTGAATGTAGCACCTTAACAGCATCATCTTTCAAGATTTTAAATAGTTCAACTGGAATGCCATCACCTCCACTGGCCTTGTTGTTAGCCAGGCTTTCTAAGGCCCACTTGACTTCGCTCTCCAGGATGTCTGGCTCAAGGTCAGCAACTACATTGTCTGGGTTGTCCGGGATATCCAAATCTTTCTGATATAATTCCTCTGTGTATTCTTGCCACCTCTTCTTGACGTCTTCTGCTTCTGTTAGGTCCCTCCCATTTTTGTCTTTTATCATGTTCATCTTTGCGCAAAATGTTCCTCTAATATGTCCAATTTTCCTGAACAGATCTCTGGTCTTTCCTTTTCTGTTATCTTCCTCTACTTCTTTGCATTGTTCATTTAAGAAGACCCTCTTGTCTCTCCTTGCTATTCTTTGGAAGTCTGCATTCAAGTTTCTGTAGCTTTCCCTATCTCCCTTGCATTTTGTTTCCCTTCTCCTCTCTGCTATTTCTAAGGCCTCGTTGGACAGCCACTTTGCTTTCTTGCACTTCCTTTTCTTTGGGATGGTTTTCGTTGCTGCCTCCTGGACAATGTTACGAGCCTCTATCCAAAGTTCTTCAGGCACTCTGTCCACCAAATCTAGTTCCTTAAATCTGTTCTTTACTTCCACTGTGTATTCATAAGGGATTTGGTTTAGATTATACCTGAGTGGCCCAGTGGTTTTTCCTAATCTCTTCAGTCTAAGCTTGAATTTTGCTATGAGAAGCTGATGATCAGAACCGCAGTCAGCTCCAGGTCTTGTTTTTGCTGACTGTATAGAACTTCTCCATCTTTGGCTGCAGAGAATATAATCAATCTGATTTCGATATTGCCCATCTGGTGATTTCCATGTATAGAGTCGCCTCTTGTGTTGTTGGAAAAGAGTGTTTGTGATGACCAGCTTATTCTCTTGACAAAACTCTATTAGCCTTTGTCCTGCTTCGTTCTGAACTCCAAGGCCAAACTTCCCTGTTGTTCCTTTTATCTCTTGGCTCCCTACTTTAGCATTCCAGTCCCCTAGAATGAGAAGAACATCTTTCTTTGGTGTCAGTTCTAGAAGGTGTTGTAAATCTTCATAGAATTGTTCAATTTCAGTCTCCTCAGCAATGCTGGTTGGTGCATAAACTTGGATTATTGTGATGTTGAAAGGTCTGCCTTGGATTCGTATTGACATCATTCTATCATTTTTGAGGTTGTATCCCATTACAGCTTTTCCCACTCTTTTGTTGACTATGAGGGCTACTCCATTCCTTCTACGGGATTCTTGCCCACAATAGTAGATATGATAATCATCTGAGCTGAATTCGCCCATTCCTGTCCATTTTAGTTCACTGATGCCCAGGATGTCGATGTTTATTCTTGCCATCTCCTGTTTGACCACCTCCAGCTTCCCAACGTTCATAGATCTTACATTCCAGGTTCCTATGCAGTATTTTTCTTTGCAGCATTGGATTTTCCTTTCACTTCCAGGCACGTCCACAGCTGAGCGTCCTTTCGGCTTTGGCCCAACCACTTCATTAGCTCTGGAGCTACTTGTACTTGTCCTCCACTCTTCCTCAGTAGCATGTTGGACGCCTTCCGACCTGAGGGGCCCATCTTCCAGCGTCATATCTTTTAGCCTTTTGTTTCTGATCATGGGGCGTTCTTGGCAAAGATACTGGAGTGGCTTGCCATTTCCTACTCCAGGTGGATTGCGTTTAGTCGGAACTCTCCACTATGTCCTGTCCGTCTTGGGTGCCCCTGCACGGCATAGCCCATAGCTTCTCTGAGTTACTCAAGCCCCTTCGCCACGACAAGGCAGCAATCCATGAAAGAGAGTATAGCTTACACACTACAAATCCTCAGGAAGTGATTTTGCTTAAGGAACTTTGACTGAGGAATCAGAAGCCTTGTCACTTGCAGGAATCTGAAAAGGACTCATTCGTTGTTGAAACAGATGTGTTGACCTTCAGTTGGTGTTTCTTAAAACTCTGTTTGTGTGTCCGTATGTTTACCATTTTATGAGACTATAACACCAATATTGACTGCAGAAACAGGTCTCTGTATTTGATTTTGATTGTTATGCACATGGTTAAAGCTTGCCTTCTCCCACCTCTCTTGCACAACGTCACAATTTTTTGAGCAAAAGCACTGCCAACGGTCACTCGCCCTCCACCATCGCAGCCCAGGAAAAATGGGGCTTTTTAGCTCTACCGAGCTGAAGATGACACAAGATTCTCCCAGGACTCATCTGAAAGCAACGGGCCACCCCCACTTTATGCTCTGAAGGAGAGGAACTCACCCAGAAAAGCCATCCAGAGGCCACCCCAGCATTCCACACATTCCCTTAAGCCTTAAGCTCAGCCACCTGACCAGGTCTTTGGCCCTTGCTGGGGAGGAACAAGGCAGATCCCGGCTACGCACAACTGCAGCAAGGATTACCAAGAAACGGCTGGCTGGCCGGCCGGCCATTCCTTTGAAACATGCTATGAAAAGAAGGCCAGGCTTGCTAACCTGCCTTAGAATGTGAACCTATCAGCATAGATTAATGCCTCGCAAATACTTTGACTCAAGGATGCACCATAGCATATTCTGACACTAAAAAAGCAGGTGGTCCTCACTCAAGAATGATGCTGGTCCAGGCAGACCCACACGAAGAGGAAGCCAAAGGAGGTAGAGAGGCAAGAGTGACCACCTCGTGGGGGGTTCTTCTGGGGGAGCCCCATTTTCACAAATGCTCCTGCACAGCCCCCCCCCGGCTATTGCACAAAAGGCATTTGTGCAAGCGCACACCACATGCAGCTCCTATTCACTTCCCTGGGGCTTGGGCAGGAGAACCTCCAAACGGCTCCCACCCAAAGAATACCTTTGCCGTTATCTCCCCTCTCTCTCTCTTTTTTTGCACCCTCCCTCTAAGGAAAATTGGATGTCAGCAACCATTTCTGCACCAGTTAGCCCCTCAAGAACCCAAAGAGTATCTATCAGGTTGGGGGAATGGAAGCACCTTCTCATTGGCGATGGGAGGATACCAGTGTGGACCACAAAGAGCCAGGCCTCCCCCCCATCCCCAATGGGAGGAGCGGTCCATCCCCACAGAAGTCAGCTGGTGGATGCTGGACTGTCACACCCAGGCAAGAGTCAGGAAGAATCTCAGCTCCGCATTCTGCCTGCAGCTCCTACAGCTTAAGAGGACAGGACCAAGTGCCTAGGGCCTTGGTCACCGCAGCAGTCAAGGTGGCAGCCTTCCCCAAAGCCACATACCATCCCCATGGCCATCCTTTCATGAGAAAGCACGGCCAGCATAGGGCAGATCCAGCTGTTTAAAATTATTTCTATTTTTGGCTCCTCTGTCTTTTCGCCCAGGGATCGTGCTTTGGCCTTCGTTAGCCTGGAAGGGAAAGGAGGAGGAGGAGGAGGAGGAGAAGAAGAAGAAGAAGAAGAAGAAGAAGGAGAGAGACCCTAAGCAAATCTGATCTCAGTTGTAAACCCTCTTCGGCCTGCCTCTGCTGCAGGAGGGCCTCAAGAGAGGGTCAACAAGCTCAGACCACCTGTCGGAGCAGTGGGAGAGTATCCACAGCTCAAAGTACTTGTCAGTGCGTGCCCCCACCCACCCCCAAGACAGAACTAAAAAAGCACAGGCAAAAGGAAATGTCTCTGTGTTTGGCATCCTCACTTTTTTCTTCTTTTGCAAATGGCATCATAAGGAAGAGCAGGGAAGGTTTATGTCTAATGAAAACAAAGCCGTTTGTCAGGCATTCTGGTGCAGTGCCAGCAGTAAACATAGCACCCACAATAGCCAACAGAAGCGAAAGGACAGCCCCTGCCCCAGGGAGTTTACAATATAAATTTAAGCTGAGGACTAATAAATATTCCAGGCTCATCCGCCCCACTAGGCGGGACCCTGCTGTTCTCTTGATTCACAAGAAGACAGGTTGCACCCAGCTCAATGTAATGTTTCTCTTTTCCAACACTACCGAGCCTCGTGGCGCAGTGGTTAAAACGCTGTACTGCAGCTAAAACTGTGCTCACGACCTGGGGTTCAAATCCCAGGTAGCCGGCTCAAGGTTGACTCAGCCTTCCATCCTTCCGAGGTCGGTAAAATGAGTACCCAGCTTGCTGGGGGGGCAATGTGTAGCCTTTATAATTAAAATTGTAAACCGCCCGGAGAGTGCTTGTAGCGCTATGGGGCGGTATATAAAATCCAATAAATAAAAAATAAAAAATAAAAATACCGAGCGAAGCACTTCATTCCTTTACCCTTACAATCACCCTCCACACAGGTTGCTGTGTTTCCCACTTTAGAAAGAGGGCGCTTGAAAGAACGACGTGACCAAAGTCAACTGAATCAGCAAGTTGTGCTCCATCGTGAACTCTTCAGGCTCAGCCTGCCCGCGCCCCCCACCCACCCAATGCCTAACAGTAGGTCTGGCTTCGCACAGAAGCCCAGCTCCTAAGTTCTGGCCACGACATGCAGGGGGCTTTGAGGAACCAGCCAGCCCCAGAGCTGCACGTTGACCCACTGCTCAGGGAGAAGGCCAGTCTCCAAGAGTCCAAAATGCAAAGGAGGAGGATCACCATCGTCCCCACCGCCTCCTCTGCTGTGGAAGAAGGGTCTGTGAAAGCAATTGGACTCGCTTGCCTGGGGAAAGCTCAGGGCCACCAGCCAAAGGAGCTGGTGGACAACTCTGGTGGGTCCAGGGAGGGGAACCTCCCCTTTTTGCCAAAGTGCAGGATTTTGGGTGGGGGGAGAGAGGAAAGAGAAAGGAGTGTGCAAAAGCCACTTTGGAAGCCACGCATCCTTCCAAGATCACACATGGCCCATCCTGGAATATGGATGGAGTAGAACAAAAGTGAAAAGAAAGGGGTCAAATGAGGGACTTCCAGGATCTCCAGACACCCACGGACCTTGCACAGCAAGCTTGGAATCCCGCTCTGCAAATATTTTGTCCGGGGCGTTTTTAATCTGACATTTCAGCCTAAGTTTGGTGCCCACAGCAGTTCTTTGCATTCTCTGCTCTAGCAAAGTTATTTAAGGGAGAGGCTGGCCCCTTCTGGCTCAGGGGCCCACCCTGTTCAAGACGAGCACCCACCACGCCACCCTGACCTCCGCTCCCCATCCAGGCCTTGGCTTCATCTGATGATGGTGCTGAGCTTGTCCTTCTGAAACAGCCTGCCACTTCCCTGGCAGAAAACAGGCAACAAAGAGGAGATGTCAAAGAACAGAGGACCACATAAAATATGGAGCAAGGAATGAAGGCGGGTGGGTGTTGCAGGAGGCCATCATAAACTAGGGTAGGAGCTCCACGTTTTGGGTAAGTTTTTTGTGTTTGTTTTTACTGCAGTTTATCTGAAAACAGGCATTAAGCTCCTGTTTCACACCTGGAGCCATCCTCAGCCTGCAGGCTGGCCAACACTGGCAGGCTTCCCACCACGACTGACAGCCGCAGGGTCAGAGCAGCTTCACCTGCTTGCCATGAAGGGAAAAAGGAGTTGCACCACCACCCCAAGCTCCTTACCCCCCAGCAAAAACAATGCCACCAGTCAGCCAGTGCCAAGGTGACCGGGAAACTCTCCGTCTTTGCCTTAAGCTGATCCTTGAGCTGCTGGCCCTGTTAGTTGCTGGGAAGTCATCCAGCATCATCCTGCCAGGAGAGAAGCCCCGGTTCCATGCAGGAAAAGCAACCACTGCTGATGGCTCCCTACCCCCCCCCCCCACCGCAGCAGCAGCAAGAATGACGACAGAACCCTCCGAGGTTTGCTTTTGCTCCCCGACCCCACATTCAATGAGCCTTTATAGGCTGCGACAGGGTTTGTTCAGTTTGTTGCCATGATTGTACGAACCTGGGCTGCTTTGCAGTCCCACGTGGAGAAGGGGGAAACCAAATCGCCTACACAGCACCAGGACCGCTCACGTAGAATGAAGACCTACAGAAGTCATGTGTTCCCCCCCCCACCGCCAGCTCCATCCATTGAATATATCTTGCTAAACTCTCGTGCAATATTCTTACTTGGTGACCTCAAGGAGAAGCAACAGTTTTGCAGAGCACAAATCCCGCGCGGGGGGAGAGGCTATGTTAGTGAAATGCGGTGAGGGGAGCTTCAGATCTTTTGGTTTGAGGACAGAAGCCAAGAAGGAAGTCCTCGGATTCAGCCCCGGGGAAACCAGCTTTTCAGGGTGGGGCTGGCAAGAAAGAAAGAAGCCACCTTGCCAACCCAAACGATGCCACGTTCCTCTCCCTCAGTTCAGCAGATTCTTCAGCCCCTGGTATGTGGTTTAAAACCACTAAGCCTCTCTCTTGTTTTCCTCCAAAAGTTCCCCAGTGCTGCCTTATGCCTTAAAACGTGCTTACGGGAAGCATTTGGGAAAAGAGATTCAACGTGGTCGCCTCCCTGACAGGAGCAACAAAGGCAGGGCAGATTTTTTAGGAGCAGAAATGGATCCCTGGAAAAGGACAGATGCTTTTCCTGAGGCAGGTCTTGCCAGTTGGAAGGAGTGAAGTACCAAGAAGTGAAGGAGGTCTGTGAGAAACCTGGGAAGGCTTCAGTTTTCTTGCCGCGTGATTTGGCGCCCCTTCGAGAACCCTTAAAACGCCTGTGGGTGTTGCCTGCCGCATTCACACAGCACCCGATGTTGGGGGTTGCCCGTCACTGAACTTCTGGCTGGGGCAGGTTTTGGCTGCAGGAAGTCCCTTGGGTTTGCACTTCCCTCCCTCCTTTCTTGTTTTTTTTTTTGGGGGGGGGAAAGCACCTGGAGCTTCTCGGGCACTTCAGCCCTCAAAAGACACAACAGTCTAAGCAGAAATAACACCCAAGTGTCCATTCCCACCTCCCTCCTTTGGTTATCCATCTATTCTGCCTTCTTCCAAGATGCTCTGAGGGACACAGTGGCCTATTAACCACCCTGTAAGAGAGGCCGGCGGAAAGAAGAGGATTTGCCAAGCTCATCCAGCGATCACCAAAGCAAACGGGGATTTCGGCCTCGCTTCTTACAGAACACTGGAAGTCCTTCAGAAGTACAAATAAAAAACACCCCCTTCCCTATGTATTTCAATGCAAAAATAAATGTATACTCCTTACCATGTATACATATAGGCAATCAAAGCCTCATACAGTCATGGATAGGATTGTGCTCTAAGAGTGTTGTGTCAGTCAAAGGTCTACATATTCTGCAATAGCAACTGTCCATCTCCTGATCATCACCTCCATTCTCTTTCCTACTGTCACTCCAAAGCAGCCCTTGGCTATGGAAATTTGCTTTTCGAAAATGCCTTTTTCTTGTCATCCCCTGGGGCTGAAAATTGCAAGACTAAGGACCACACATAGCAGAAGAGGAAATGAAGCCCAGACACAAGTATTGCAGCACAGAAAAAGGCCAAAACTGTAAAGACAACCCCCTTGCAAGATGAGTCGAAGGGGGCCGATACAAAGGTAAGAGCCTAAGTCCAGGGATTTATGATCACTAGAACCCTATCATTTTCAAAGTATTTCTCATGAGCTGCCTAGCCACAAACGTTACGCTCTAATACTACGAATAGGAATACGAACAGTGTGTCATCAAGTGTATTCCGAATGATGGCTCATCTTCCCAGACTTTACGGTAGATCATTACCATCACCACTCCTTGAGGGGAGGGGAGAAGAGACTGGGTTCATGGGAGAGACAGAACTTCCCAAACTGAGGATTTCCTAATTTGTATTTCATCACTGGTGATGTGAAGCCAGCTCCTGAAAGGTGTCATCAGTCTGCACTAGAATGCACGCACAGGTATCCCCCCCCCCCAAATTTACTGCATCGTTGTGATTGTGACTGGACACACAGTGCTGCCCACAGAGTGAGACAGGTGTTCACTCTAAGACAGGCCCCCTTGGCTACAGAGCCAGGTCCCTCACACTCCCCCTAAGGCCGTCTCTATACCTTCTGCAAGACCACGGAAGAAACAGCCAAACTCTGATGCTTCCATTTTGCATAGCTAGTTCTTATGACCGGAGAGAGGAACAGGTGCCCATGAAAAAGCACGGGCTGCCCGGATTCGTGACGTTCCCCATTTTCATGCTTTTTCCAGCCCAATATCAACAAGTCTTCCCAAGGCCAGCCCCCTGGCCCACACCTGGGCCTCAGAATGTGTTCCCAATCCCAAGGTGCAGGAGGGGGGAAAGGGAGGCGTGGGTGAAGGCAAAAACATGATCAAAAATAGAGAGGATGGTCAAGGCAGGAGCTGGGAAGAGTCAGGACTGCAGCTCCCACTCCTCCTCAGCCCTGCCAGGGTGGCCTTGATGGCTGGGGTATTCTGAGACGCTCAAAGTGGTCCAGAAAAGCAATTCTTCCCATTCCCAGAAGACAAGTGTCCCCACCACCACCACTCGGTCAGTAAAGTCCATGCCAGGCATGATGGCCACCCTTCAGGATTGGTCCTACCTGGTTCCCTCTGATCCAAGCACAACGTCACTGTTGTTGTGGCAGCTGCAGTCACTGTGTGTGAACATTTAAACCTGGCCTATGCAGAGCTGGCCCATTTGCTCCCAGCGACTTCTCCGTTGCTGAGAAGAACCATGAAGCAGTGGAACACCTTGCCTCTTGATGGGGTGGGTGCCCCGTGGCGAGAGGTGTTCAAAAAAGACCCACCTACCCCTCTTTTTCCCCCCAAAGGGGCAAAGGGACTGATGTCCCCTTCCACTTTCCACTCCTTTCATTCTCTGGCCTTTTTGGCAAGATGAAGAGCCTCCGAGGGATCTTTCCCAGCATTTGCATGGAGGTGTGGCAGGATGGAGTGGAGCCCCCAGGGGACGGGAGGCAGGGACTGTATTCTGGACCATGCCACCCCCTGCCACATGGAGAAGGTCTCCCCCATGGTTGGTCTCCCTACCTTCGTCCACATCGTGGCGACAGGCGGCCTCCAGGAGCTGGATGTTCTCGGGAAAGGCCACCATCTTCTCCTTGACGCTCGCCTTGGTCTTGGTCTTCTTCTCCGTTTTGGCCTTTCTCCCCTGAGTCTCTTTCTCAAACTGCGCCCACTTCTTCAGCTGCTGCGAGCGGCGCTTCTGGGCATGTTTCAGGCGCTCTTGGGTGCCCATTCGGCCGACGGCAGACATCTCGGCCAGCAACTCCAGGTGGTCCGCCATGGCTGGTCCAGGTCAGAGGCTCACCTAGAGTTCAGTGTCGGGGACCTCAGGACACATTTGGGGGGCACTTTAAGAACCCCGACCCCACATCGGGCATCACTGGTTGAAAATGAGGCACAGGTTTCTTATGGCTGCTCTGGGGCGGCTTCCAGAGGCTGCCACGACCCCGCTGGCAAAGGAGGGGCATCCTTCACAGCCATCCCAGGAAGACTTGAATAAACTGACCCTTAAAACACCTAGTGCATCTCAGATCGAAGGTCCTTCTCCCTGAGCACCCTTCGGGAAGAATCAGCTACTGGTGAACACCAGAGGCCCCCCACACACACACAGGCTGGGGAAAGAGGAGAGAGAGCAGTGAGCTGAAGAAGGCCTCAAAAAGCAGGCTTAGAGGTGCTGCCTTGTGACTATCGTTCCAGGTTAACTGGATGGGCAGAGGCTAAATCAGGACCCTGGGGGTTTGCTCGCCCTTTTCCTGCATCGCAAGAGAGGGCAGAATGCCCTCAAGGCAGCTGCCAATACGTCCTAGTGAGTGGCTTCCATCCTCCGCCCGGCTTCCCAAAGCAGCTGCCGGATCTCTCCTGTCCAGGGGGCAGCAGACGGGCTTCCAGGTGGCCTTCCTGGAGGGAAAGGGCCCTGTTCAGGCAGCAGCAGAAATTTCGGCACCCAGATGGACACGTCACCTTTTGCCTCCTCTGCTCAAGATGCTGAGGGCGGCAGGTCTCCTTGGGCTGACGGTCCATCCCGAGCTGCAAGAGCCCGAGAGCGCTCTTTCTGCCAGGGCAAGGAGCTGACAGCACAGCGGCAAAAAGAGCTGCCCATCGCTGCCACCTTCCTGCTTGTTCCCCCCCCCCCCCGGGGACTCCCCCACTCCCACTCCAAGGCTCCTGCCTGAAGCAGCCCCTTGATCACCGGACGCTTTGGATCTTGCAGCTGTTTCGGCACAAAATGCTAGGAAGCTTCCTTCCCCAGGGGCCTCAATCTGGGCCGCTCACGGTCTTCCATGCCTTGCGTGAGCCCTCGCCAGAAGACACGGAGGTTTGGGAAGGCAGGAGAGGGCAGGAACGGGCTCTTCTTCCTCTTCCCCTTTGCCCCAGCAACTGCAGGAGCCCCTGCAACTCTCCACAGAAAAATATCTTCAGCCGCAAGGACAAGGTCCACCTGCTTCCAAGCTCCCGCTCTCTGTCCTCCCTCTCTTCCCCTTCAGCTGCTCAGGAGTGCAGGAGAACAAGCTGGCTGGCTGGCTGGCTGGCTGGCTGGCTAGGCTGATCTGTGTCGGCTGTCGACGCTGCCCGCCAGCAGCCCTCCCAAGCGAGTCCTGGCGGTGCCACTCGACCAGCCCCTTTTCTTCAGCCGAGTGAGCGTGCTCCTCCGGGGAGTCCTGAAACAGAAGAGGAAACAGGGAAGCCAATCAGGAGCGGACAGGCACGTACAGAGAGGTGCCCGGCCCACCCCCAGCAAGAACCGAACTCTGCTTTCCGCCTTGCTCGGGGCTGGTTCTGCCCGGCCGTAATCCAGGATTAACCTACAATCCCTGTTTAAGCAAATTACTTGGAGGTTGGGTAGCAGCAGCAGCAGCAGCAACTCCAAGCCTCTCTCTCTCTTGCTCTCTGTCCTCCCTCCCTCCCAAGGAAGCCTTCAGAACTCACCAACTTTGCAGACCCAACCTCCTGCTTCACGAGCCCGCAGAGGAATGCTCACAGGAAACCAGTGCAACCGAACACACGCCACTGCGGCGGGCGGGCTTGCCGTTCGGCAGGAGGAGAGGACCAAGTTTAACACACACACACCGTGCCCCTGTAGCCCATTTAGAAAGGTCTGTTGCACAGGAGGGCCACCCCCCCCAACCTCCCCCCTCACCCAACCCCCCAGATAGCCCTCAAGGAACAAAGGCCACTGGGAGAAATCCAGGAGAGACCGGCAGGCGGGCTGGGCTGGGCTGCTGGCTGACACCTGGGCAATGGTACAGGCAGAGACACCATGCCTGCCGGGGAGAGAAAAGGAAGCCGGCCCCGGCCCAGCCTGCCCTTTGCCTCCTGGGGCAGGAGGGCTGCCCCCCTGCCTCTTCAGATAAGGCTCACACCTGACCCGGGCTTTGAACTCTCCTCCAGTGGCCTCTCCCGACAAAGGCAGCCTGGAGGGCTAGGTGCCACAAAACACAGGGGCATTGTTGCTACAACAGGCGTGTGCGCGTGGACGGACAGACAGACAGACAGACAGACAGACAGACAGACACACACACACACACACACACACACACACACAGACACCTGCTCCTGTGTGGGTTTGTTGCTCTCAATACCAAAAACAGCAACTCCGGACATGTAAAGGACAAAATCTCTGCTCACGTCATGACTCTCTGAAGCCAGGGACAACGGGCTCCCGTTTCACAGGGAAGGGAGGAATCCCGGTCGAGAGGCAGCCTGTGATTCCACCAGAGCCACAGATCTAGTCACTGGCCAGTAAGATTTCATTCATTCATTCATTCATTCATAATATTTTTTCACCCAGCCTTTCTCCTTAAAAAGAACCCAAGGCAGTTTACATAATGAAAAGACAACATTTGAAGCTAAAAACAGTGAGTATACAAATACAGTACTAAAAAAGGATCAAATACCACTCTAAGAAACAGTAAAAAGCAACACCGAAAACACATACAAAGCAGTCATGCATAGCAATCTACTGTATCTAAAAATCACACACAGGTACAGTAAGTGCTTGCTAAAGCAAACCCTGCCTGAAGAGAAAGGTTGTCTTCGCCTGCTTGCAGAAGGGGCCAGGTCAGCCTCCAGTGGGAGTGAGTTCCAAAGTCTGGGAAGGGTGTCAGAGAAGGCTTTGTAGTTTAGAATTTAGCTGTTTGAATTGGGCCTGAAAATGGATCGGCAACCCGTGGAGCTGCGATACGTGCTCCCTGTGATGATGGAGCCCCAGTTAACAATCTGGCTGCAGCATTTTGAACCTGCTGAAATTTCCGAACACTATCCAGAGGCAGCCCTAGGTAAAGTGCATTACAGTAAACCAGTTGGGATGTCACTAAGGCCTGTGTCACTATGGCCAGATCAGACCTCTCCAGGAACAGATGCATCTGGCGCACTCATTGTAATTGTGCAAATTTACTCCCAGCCACTCCTGAAAGACTGCCATCCATTTCCTACACTGGCCCAGCATGAAAGAATCGGGTACCAAAGCAGGCAGCCCATGCAACTGCCATTTGTGACTATTCTGCATTACTGCTTTTTCCACGAGTCTGAGGAGCAATTACTGTAACTAGCCTGCCATTCACCTAAACACTGCCCAGGTAGCTTCTCTTGATGCCGCTAGCTGGTAGCCAAGCAGGCAGGCCCCCGGCTTCCTCCCTAGGAGAAGGCGGTGCAGTGTGCAAGCAAGACATGAGAGCCAGGAAGGCCCTCAGGTCAGCCTGCCTGTGAGCTTCTGCCACTATTCTCTGTATTACTGGAAGAGCAGAGCGCTGGGCGACCTAAAATGGCCTATGAGTCGCTCAGGTGGAAGACGCCTCCCACTCAAGGAACCACCCATGCGTTAGGCTCTGGCTGCTGCAGGATTGGAACCAGCTGGCCTACCTGGAAGGGACTCTCCAGAAGCCTAACCCCCTCCCAAACCCGAATAAACTGGGAATGTCTAAATGCATATATTCTCTGTGGAAGGAAGGGGAGCGTCATTGCAATTTCAAGCTATGCTGAAGCTTTTCAAAACTACTGAAACCAGCCACAGACCCAGTTCAGCAGGAGATCGGAGCCAAAGGCGGACGCGGACGACGCTCCCTGGCTAGTCATGCAAATGTTAACACTTGCAAACAAAAACTCCGGCTCTGTCCACATTCCCAGCATGCTGAGCCATCAAGCATGGGCCAGGCAGGTATGTCAGGGATCTTGATACCCCCACGGGTTGTGTGTTTTCATGGATGACAAATTTACAAACACAGGTCATGATGCCTGTGGCCAATAAGCCCAGCAAGTGGCCCAGCTGATATAGATGCAGCTAAAGAGCTGGAGGAGGGCTGGCCCAGAGAAGCTTTAGATCCAGCAGACGGAGTCGGGGACTGAAAGTATTCATTTAACTTGCATACCATCCCACAGAGCATAGTACTCTTTGAGTGGTTTGCACCTTTGAGCTCAATCAAACGGAACTCGAATAAAACAAACATGCAATTTAAAGGAAACAAATCATTCTACAAAGGATGCTGGAACACACCTCTGGAATGCACACAAGCCTATGAGAGGCTGCCATGTTGCAGGAGATGCTGCGGTGCACCTCTCATAATGGCCCTCTCATGCCCCATTGCTTCCAACGGGACTACAGGACTGGGGTTGATGGGGCTCTCAGGCTCCCCCAAAGCTATGCTTCCTTGGCTGTTCGCACGTGCATTAAGGCTTGCAATTCCGGAGGTCCAGGAGCCACCTGATCTGATTCACTTCTAAAATAAACCCACACGTCATCTGCCCCACAGGCAGATCATTCAGATCAATTTATTAATTTTTTTACTCAGCTCATGATGTTCCGCTCTGAGAGCCACTGCAGGAGAAAACCTTTTGCAACCAGGCAGCCAGCCTTCCTGAGGACAAAAAGCTTGGTTGATCTGGTATAGCCCAGGTTATATAAGCAGACCAGCACCAGTAAAGAGCTCATTTCATCCTGCCCCACCTCCCTATTCAGGCCAGTGAGCCCAAGCGCCTTCTTCTCCGCCTGCCCCATTCCAGCCCACCCACATAAGCTGCCTGGGGTGAAGCAAGCTGGAGTTTCCTTGGAAGAAGGAATGCTAAGAATTTCACCCAGAGTAGGAACAAGCCACCAGACAGGATTACCTGGACGCCTTCCACGCTCAAGGCGTACATGCAAACATTTGCAGGGCTACTTAACGGATGCATGTGCCCAATTTTCATTCTCCAAGAGTTGGGGAGGGGGGGGCTACATGACCAGAGAAGATGCACAGGAGGACAGGTGGCAGGGGCTGCCACCCACACCCAAACCGTGCTTCTCTCCAGAAAGACTATTTAGCAGCTAAAGCGTCTACAGGCTCCTTTGCCAAAAGGGGAGGGGGGAACAAAACAGACCAGAACTATCCCCACCTATCTGCTCTCCTTCTGGAGGAACCCGCCAGACTCCTGGCATCCTCCAGAGACGGCGCAGGCTTGCTAGCACTTCCTCCTCTGCGCAGTAATTGACACATCAGCACTAATCACCTGGGGCAGAGAACACTTTTATGGCGAGGCCTAATAAAACAGGTGTTCTGTGTCTAGTCGCGCTGGCCACGTGACCACGAGAATGGTCTATGGACAAACGCTGTCTCTATGGCTTGGAGACAGGGATGAGCATCGCACCCTAGAGTCTGACACGACTGGACTCAAGGTCAAGGGGAACATATTCATGAGGGCTTTCACGGCTGGGATCTAATGGTGGTTGTGGGTTTTTCGGGCTCTTTGGACGTGTTCTGAAGGTTGTTCTTCCTAACGTTTCGCCAGTCTCTGTGGCCATGGGCATCTTCAGACTGTTGTCCTCTGAAGATGCCCATGGCCACAGAGACTGGTGAAACGTTAGGAAGAACAACCTTCAGAACACAGCCAAAGAGCCTGAAAAACCCACAACAACTGTCAAGGGGAACCTTTACCTTTACCTAATAAAACAGATGATCTTGTAAAAAGTGACTTCTCTGGACTGAACAAAAACGGGCAGTTGTGCACCCAGGTCACACTCCAGACCGGCCCAGCATGGCTGCATCTTAAGCCCTTCTGCTGGAGCATCGCCGCCAAGGAGGCAGCACAGCCAGCCAGCCAGCCCTTTGTGGGTGGGGGGAGGCACTCAACAGTCTTCTCAGTGGGCTGGCAAGTCAAAAACTCCGGCAGGTCCGAGAGAGAAAGCCCACAATGGGATGCAATGCTAGCGAGAGAAAGGGCCAGACCCAAAAGGGGCCGAGCAGCTTCTGACCTGCACTGGAGGCTTTCCCTTAGGAGCAAACGCTGCAATAGGCTGATTGCAGGCTGGGCACCAGAAGTGGTGGAAGGGTCAGATTGTGAAGACCTGGGTTCAAATCTAGCCATGTGGCTGTCTGGCTGACCTGGGACTGACCCAGGACATCCAGTCTCTCTCTCTCTCTCTCTCCCCTATTCCTCACAGGAGAGGTTGATGACTCAGTAATAAGAAAACTGGCATATTTATTTTTATATATTTTATTTATTAGATTTATACTCGGCACTACTCTGGGCAGCTAACAATGTTTTTTTTAAAAAACCCACAGGTACCCATCACCACTCATGAGGCATAAACAGTGAGATCCAGAAAAGCATTCAATTCCAAAAATCCAAAGAAAATAAATCTTGATAGCAAATCAGAACAATAACCACAACATGGAACGACGAGACGTTTCTATAGACCATACGCTGCTCTGAGCTCCAGAAAAGGAAAGCAACCTTTGAAGCAAACAATCCACTAAATGTAATATACAGCGTGGACGACTGAGGCACGAGATAGGAGATCCAAAGGTCCTCCTTCGGCCTTACAGCTTGCAAAAACCAGGCTGGCAAGATGGACTGCCTGGACATAAGCGATGCAAACCCCAGAGTGAGCAGAAAGGCCGCACTCCCCACCCACCCACCCAGCCAGCTGTGCGGCGCAAAGACGGAAGAGGCAGAAAAAAGGAGAGGCCAGGGGACCAGCTGGATCTCCGCCAGTGATGTCCACCAACCACAGCCCTCCGTACCAAGAGTGTCAAGTGACCTCGCCCAAGAGACGAGGACTGGCCATAGCTCTCTGGCCCATGTCCCATCCCTTCCCTGCTTGCCTGCCTGCCTGGAGATCAATGTCTCCCTTCTGCACCCACCACAGCCATAGCCAAAAGGGTGTGATCCGCTTTTAGGCTAAGAGATTTCATGAAACTCTTGGGAGACATCTGACGTACGGGCCAGGCAACGCCCAGAGGCTGCAGCCTCCATCCGGGCAGCCTCCTCTTTCTCACCCCTCCTTGGAGGCCTGCGGTTACCTCCCCTCCTTGCTCTCCCCGATGCCAGGGGCTTCCCATGACTGCTCCCGCTTCTCATGAGATTCAGCCAGTGAGTGAGCAAAGACCATTTCAAGCCTTCCGACGAGATCCTGGCTCAGGCACTTCCTGTCCTTGAGGTGACAGCCCATGGCTGTTCCCAGAATCCCACCCGCCTGGAATTGCTCCTGAGGGTCTTCGGGGGGGGGGAGAAAGACACATTCTCTGGGCTTCCTAGAGAGAAAGGGACAGCGGATGAGCTGGGCAAGGCCCGGTGCGGGAAGGGTGGGTGACAGACCACAACGACCAGGGCAGGTGATGGAGAAAACTCATACAGGCACAGTGGCAGGGAATACAAAGCCCGAGGCAGATCACTGCCATCTCTTATTTCAGCATCTTAACAAAACAGGCCCTAGGGAGAGCAGCGGGCCAGGAAGGTCCTACCCTTGGACCGGAGTCAGGAGGAAGCAGTGCTTTCCTCGGCTTTGGGGGTAAATGGCTGAAAGGAGTGAAAGACTTCACTGTTGGCCAACAATTTCTCTCTTCCTAAAGATTAAGGCATTGTGAACAGGCAAACTGTGATTAACACGGTTTTCCTGGGCCAACCTTATTTATTTATTTATTTTTAAATGAAGGCAGCTGTACAGAAGCCTTGGATTGTGACAAAGATGCTCAAGGAAGAAAGCCTGAACTTCAAAAACCCATCGAGTGCTGTGCCACAAAAGCAGCGCCTTCTCTGTTCCTCACTTGCCACAACCAATCGCTCATGAACCCTTTAGCTGCTCTACCGGAGTGGAGGATCCTCTTCCGACTACTGATCAACGATTCCTTCTGCCTCTTCTTCAGAAGATGCTGAATCAGACAGAGATCGGACCCTTGGGGCTTTGGAAGGCTCACAAGAGAAGCTGGACATCAAATGCGTGGACCAAAGAGAGTCAGCCAAGCGGACTCTTGAGAAGAGCAGCCTCCGAACAAGGAATTCCAGGTGTACCTGGAAACGGGGAGGCATTCAACCAAGAACTAGGCCAGAGTAGAAAGGCCACTGCCAAGATGAAATATTTACAGAGAGAGAGAGAGAGGAAAACAGAGCAGGAAGCCGCTCAGCCAAATACCCAGTAATTGCTGTCATGCTGACCAGGAGGCGGTTTGCGAAGAGGGCCCGGCTGCTTCCACACCAGCCAAAGGGGAGAAAAGGCTCAGTCAGCATTTAAACAAAAGATACCAGATATTCTCGCATGTATAATCAGCCAAAACAGAACGGCTTGAGTTTTTTTTTAAAGGGCATTCCCACAATATTCCATACATAGAAAACTACAGTTTAAGGATTTTCCCCAAAACATGAATGCTCCGAGCTTGATTCAGGGGCCTAACTATTGGTGGGTCTCACTTTCCACCAAGACCGGCTGTCGGTTTATAACACAATCCTGTACAACTCCATGTTAGGCTAGCGGCTGAATGGCTCAAACCTAGGGATCGGAGGAGCAAGTCAAATGTCAGCGCTGCGCCTCTTTGGATCAGCTGCACAAGCTGATCACAGTCCTTCAGATTAAGAACAGAAGCACAACTCTGATTCACTTTTCTGGCAGAGAAGAGCCACTCAGATCCCATCTGAGAAAGACATTCAACTGACCTACAAACTACATAGCAGACCTCTCTTTCTGTGCTGGAACCCTAAGAGCACGAATGGAAAACCTACAACCCCCTCAGTCTTATCTGGACTCCATCCCCCATGGGGCCCAGCCGTGTAGTTCATGGCAAGTAATTATGGGGATTCGAGCCCAATTATATGTTTGTTGGTTGGTTTGTTTTATTTACGTACCACTTGATGAGTTGATTCACACTACTCTGGCTGGTGTACCAACAAGCAAAGCCTCACGCACTTCATTCCAATAATTATATAACATAATCAATAGTTCTATGACGTGCCATGTTTTGTGTGCAACCTTTATTTGAATGTATAAAGAAGTAAACACAAGTTTATGAGCAATCTGGTGAGAATCACATGGTCATTATTTTGCTTAAATCTGTATTAATCATTATATTTTGGGTGTCGGCGACTCTCCCAGTGATTTAAAAGCAGATGTTCAGTGAGTATAAATTTACAGCACTTTGTTCAAGAGATGGGGGAGTTGGATTTTCAGTAGTGACTGTGATATTTTGCTTGGGAGGGATACACCTGGCTTGCTCCACAGAGTGGAATCTATTAGGAATTAAGCCCGACTCCTCATTGTTACCTTTCTAGCTTCTCCCAGTGTAGTCACCTTCAGCATTGTGGACTGGGAGGACCATGTTTTCTGGGAGAGAAGTTCCATTAAGGATCAAGGCCCTAAATCATCAAGAGTTTTAGAGGTCATCATCACCAGCACCTTCAACTGAGCACTGCAACTAACAGGGAGCCAACACAGGTGGACCAAGACTGAGGGTGTATGATCAAAGTTACGAGTCCCTGTGGTCACCTGGAAGGCCACAGGTCCCACAGTACTGCTTTTCAAGTTCTAATTTGGCCACCTGGCTCACTTATTATGAGACAGGGAGCAGGAACTGTCTGCAGGATGATGGATCATAGTGGCAGCTTCCAGGACAAGGACACTGGACCAGATCAAAGGCCAGCTACTCCCAAGCTCCCAACAGAAGCCAGCCAGATGCCTCCAGGAAGTTCCCAAGTAAGGCGTTCAGTCCACATCCCAACCCCTACTCTTGCCCCAGCAGCCCACAGATCTACGCTACCTCTGAGTACAAAGACTAGTGTGGCTAAGAGCTGTTGGTATGATGCTCAATGTGTCTAATCTTCTTTTAAAACCCTTCAAATTAGTGGCCATCACAATACCTTATGGCCTGGGGTCATGCATTGTGTCTACCCTTTTTGTTCTGAATCTCCTGCCAGTTGCATTGAGTGACCTCCAGTTCCACTGTCAGGAGAGAGGCAGAGGAAATAAAAATCTTTTTATCCACTTCTGTTCACCCACTGTGCTGCCATATGACCTCCCAGACCAGGAACAGAGCAGGAACGTTTTCAAGGGAAGAGGAATGGCGGGCTGCAAGTTGCTTCTGAAGATCCCTGTGAAATTTAACAGAAAGGCAATCCCCGGATAACCCTGTGACCGGTCCAGTATTGCAATGAGAGGGAATTGGTTTCGCACTTTTCCACACATCCTGAGGTCATGTCTTCACCCACAATGCTTAGGAAATACGTGTGAGAGTGAGGACTAGGACATGCAGAGAACTCTGTTAATACGCCTGAATCCGGCCACTAACAGTGACCTTGCCTCCTCCAGCAAACATGAGAAGGAGGTTTAAAGTTTAAGGTTGAGGTTAATTTTAACCCCAGGTTTTCCTATTTTCACTAAAAATGGGAAACTGCGGTATGAATGAACCAAACTTTGCTAACCAACCAGGATTATCTCTTCTCAGTCAATGTATTCATGAAGGCTTTCATGGCCGGGATCTAATGGTTGTTGTGGGTTTTGGGGGCTCTTTGGCCATGTTCTGAAGGTTGTTTTTCCTAACGTTTCGCCAGTCTCTGTGGCCGGCATCTTCAGAGGACAGCACTCTGTGCTCTGGATGCTGTCCTCTGAAGATGCCCATGGCCACAGAGACTGGCAAACCGTTAGGAAGAACAACCTTCAGAACACGGCCAAAGAGCCCGAAAGACCCACAACAACCATTCTCCCCAATCAATCCTTTCAATATGAGAAATGGGGGGTCCATTCCAAACTATTACTGGAAGCTTTCCATCTCATCACCATCAAGGCCAAAGAGGGAGGGAAGAGAACATGAGCTCAGAAATGTGTTGGGGTATGTTCTGGTTGCCACAAGGATTTGTTGCAATGTCTGAATACAATGGATCTGTGAACGCCCAAGCTGTCCCTGCTTCAGAGAAGTAACGGCTGCACGTGTCTAGCTCAAGGGTAGGGAACATCCGGAGGCCTGAAGGCATAACATATCTCCACTGGACCTTGAATGGCCATGCCTGCTCACACAACCACTCACCTCTAAAATATTTTTCTCATGGCTTTTTAAAAACTGAAATAAGGCATTGGATAAAGGGGGGGGGGGGGGGTTCCCTGGGCTGCAAAGAGAACAAACCTCTCAATTCTAAAGGAAATCAACCCTGAGTGCTCACTGGAAGGACAGATCCTAAAGCTGAGGCTCCAATACTTTGCCATCTCATGAGAAGAGAAGACTCCCTGGAAAAGACCTTGATGTTGGGAAAGTGTGAAGGCGAGAGGAGAAGGGGATGACCGAGGATGAGATGGATGGACAGGGTCACCGAAGTGACCAATGTGAATTTGACCCAACTCCGGGAGGCAGTGGAAGACAGGAGGGCCTGGTGTGCTCTGGTCCATGGGGTCACGAAGAGACACGACTAAACAACAACAAAGGGGGGGGCTCAGGTACTGAGGGAGGGGAGCAAAATACAGCAGTATTGCATCTTGCATCTGCAAGATAGTGCATGGTCTCCAGGGTGTCACCCCAGTTGTGAAGGATGGGAGCGAGCCACATTGGGGCCACTGACACTATGCCCTCCCCTAATTAGTGGATTGAGATAAGCATCCATTCCGATGGCCATCAGGGTTAATTCTCACCATGTGTTGCCACAGCGGCAGAGCACTCCCTTTCCACTCCATCACTCAGCCGCCTGATTGAGATGCAACACCAAACGTTCTATGCCAGAGAACCCTCCCAAACCACACCTTTGCACGTTCGTTCGTTATGGAAGAACAAACAGAAGGAAACGGATACCTGATCAGTGGTGAAACCAAGGAGGGAGGCATAACTGTGGCGACCCTGAGCCTGGCTACAAGAACGGCAAGACATTCACCAGGAGAGACATTCGGAGGGAACTTCATTTGGTGGGATTTATAAGGCAAACGTAAGAGCAACTGATTGTTACACATGGAGATCAGAGTGTCCCTTTCAGAAAACTGCCCCTTCCAGCATTGGCGCCCGGCACAGAGAGTTATTCAACAAACTCCACTTTCAGGAATTCAGACTATTTGGTACTCCTTGTTCTTACCCTGGAATGAGCCACCCATCAGGCTGTTTCCTCTCTGCAACAGGGCACGACACAAAGCAAGGCGAAAGCCATCCTCTGTGATTCTATGCATACTTAATAAGCTCACCTTTGTTCATTTTAATGACTGCTCATCCTTTTGACAGGCAGTTTTGGTTCAGAAATGTCAATAAGTTAAAAAATGAAGTAGGGTAAGCCACCAAGAGGGAAACACCTAACAAGCCATGGTGATAACCTTCGTCTTTCCAAGATAAAAGAACAATTACATACACAGAGCTTCTCTTTAAATTGGCAACAGGGCCTGTGCACTGAACCGCCTCTCTCCCCACGTACCTGCCCACTGGCCATGCCACCTGAGGCTGATGGAAGCTGTGCTCTAAAATATCCCGCAGAACCCAAGCTGCCAACCCTTGTGTGAAAGCCAGAGGGGGTGCAATATACATATATATACAAGCCAAGGCGCACATGCCTTGTGGCCAACAGAATACAGGTCAAACACCGAGGTGCAACCCCCCCCGCTTCCTTTTTGACGTCTAGGGCTCTGGAAGCAGGGGAGGAAGAGCAGCCATGTCTGCGGTCACTAAGAAACCAGAGCCTTTGGCGAGATTTTGCTCCAGCTGCAGCGCAGGCATCCCGTAATGTCACCGTGCTTTCACTCCAAGGCATCTGTGGGAAAGCACCGGGGAGGGGCGATGGCTCCAGCACCCTCCGCGCATGGTCTTGGGGGGGGTGTTTCCGCCCACCCGCGACCAGTGGCTGAATCCATCCACGGGTGTCTCTAGCAAGGTTGCTACCCTGGCAGCTCCTGGTTTGGGTCCAGTCTGCCATATGTGTGGCAACCCAGCAAAGGAGCCACACAGACCCCCCCAAGACCCCCATTCCCAGGAGGGAGGGAGGGCTCAGGAGACCCTTCGCCAGGGAGCCCAGCATCATGCTCCCACTGGGACGTTCTCACAGACTGGTCCACTCTTCCACACACACACACACACACACACACCACACCCCCGCCTTGAATAAACTAACTTTATGGGGACTACAACACCCTGAATCCACAGCCAACAGGAGCCTGGGTTTTGTAGTCCAGAAAGCTCAAACTTTCCCAAAATCTGGATCACCCCGCCCAGGGCCGCCCCCAGAAGGGCACAGGAGGCATCTTGAGCCTGAGGAGCAACAGAGGCGCCCCCTCAGCCGCCCCCCCAGAGCACATAACCCCCCCCACACACACACACACTCTTTGCTCGCCCTCCTCCTAAAGGTGCAGCCCCCACCCACCGGAGACAGGCTCTTTCTGGCTGCAAAGATTAAACACACGCCAGACATACAACATATATTCTCTATCTCCCCCCCCCCCACACACACAAATCCTCCTCCTTGGCGAAGCCTCCCCACATTTGGTGGGGGACCCCCTCCCTCCTGATGGAGGGAAAGGAACACGTGACCCGCTTCCTCCCTGCAAACCCCCCCTCCGTCCCTGCAAGGTAGGTCGGCCACTCACTCACTTGCTCGCTCCCTCGCTCGCTCGTTCTCGGCTCGGCCCCCTTCCCGCCTCCCTCTCGCGCTTCCAAGCCGGGCCTTCCCCCGGGGCTCTCTTTCCCCGACTCAGCCCAGCGTCGCCGCCATGGCAACCAAGAACACTTCCGCCCGCAGACCGGAAGTCCGGCGCCCCCAGGCAGCCGCCATCTTGAGAGGGGCCGCCGGGCCGCCCAAAGAAGGCGGGGGGGGGAAGATGGTGGGCGGGGCGAGGGGGCGGGGCCTCGCCTGGTCCCTTCTGCACGCCCGACGCGACCGAGGCGGGAGCAGCTGAACGTCTCGGGATGGCTCATAAAAGAAAATAAAGCGGGACGCCTCTGGCCGTGTGCAGAGTGCACGTTAAAGGGACGCGAAGTGCCCAGTTGGGTTAAAAATGGGCAAGCCTTAAGGTTCTACAGCACGCTTCGTCGCCTAAGCTGGGGAGCGCAGTGGGAAACGCAAGCCTGCGCACTTTGCTGGCTTTTTGCTCCCGCCCTAATAGAGGTTTCATGACCCCTTCGTCCCCCTCAGGGCCGCACAGAGCCAGCCCCCCCCCCGCATGCTCAGGGTCAAAAAAAAAAGAAAGAAAAAAGGCTGGCAAGTGTTGAAAGAGCTGCCGGACCCCCTTCCCTCTTCCTCGAAAGCATCGGGATTGAGGGCCCAGGACTCAGGCAGGCGCTGCACCCTTCAACCCCTCTCCCTCCTTGAGGAAGGCAGGCCCCTCACCAGCATATATTCATTATAAATCTGTCATTTGTTTACATTTCTAGCCCAGTGTGCTGGAAGGGGCGCTTGCCCGTGTCTGCAGTGCCTCCAAGCTCAGTGGCAGTCTACCTCTGAGCATCCTAACAAACAGGCAGCGGGGAGGGGGCTGTGCTCCTTCATGCTTTTGATGCTTGTGGGTGCTTGGGCTTTTGTGAGGCAGCAGGACCTCTGCTCCCATTTGAACGGCCCAGGTGGAATGATTGTTGCTTCTGGGCCAGCCAAAGATCCTGGGTTCAAGACCCATTTGATCAAAATGTGGGAGCTGCTGCTGCTGCTGGTGGTGGTGCTGGTGGTGGTCTGCATAGGCAATTCTGGCCTTGATGAAACAAGCGTCTTTTGGTGCAGCTCAGATCTTTCTGCAAGACGTTATTGCGTGTCTTTAATTGTAAAATGTTGTTGCCAGGAGCCATCAGGTTGCGTCCGACTTAACAGTGATCCTCAGAGGGTTTTTGAAGTATGGGAGATGTTCAGGGAGTGGGTTGCTAGTGACACACACAGAGACGAGTTTCTATGGCTCAGGAGGGGCTTGGTCTCTGGTTCCTTGAGTCCCAGGGCAAGTGACATGCCATCCCCCCCCCCCCACTGCAGTCTCTCCATTATAGAACAAAGAGCTTCAGAAGAGGATCAGTCTGGGCTTTATAGACAAAGTGCCAAGCCTGGGGCTGCGTGGATCATGAGAAACGACGGGTTGTTCTGAAAGAAATGGGTGCACCACAGCCCTGGGTTGTGCGAGTGCATAACTTGTATTATGGAGAAGCTGCTGCCGCTAGGATAGAATACGGAGCGACAGCAAGGTTTCCTGTAGGCAAAAGGTGTCAGGCAAGGATGCATTTTGTCCCCTTCTCTGTTCGATCCATACACAGCGCATTTCAAATGGAAAGCCAGACTAGATTCAGAGGAAGGAGGCCTGAAAACGGTCAGACGAAGCATTAGAAGATGCAGAGGACGCCCTCTGACTGGCCGAAAGCAGCAATGACTTGAAACGACTTTTAAGGGAAATGAAAGAAGAAAGCGTGTTAAGAACAAAACCATGACTACTAAAGAACTAATTATAAGAATAATGACTTTCTGCCATCAGGTTGATTCCAACTTATGGCGTGCTCTGGTCCATATGGGGTCACGAAGAGTTGGATACGATTAAACGACTAAACAACATCCTGTCATATTCAGAACTTTAATGCTGGCAATGAGAAAACTGAAATTGTTAATTGTTTTTGTGTATCTTTCATTCCATCATCAATCCACATGGAAACCACAGCCCAGAAATCTCAAGATGTCTGAGCCTCGGAAGGGCAGCAAGGGAGGAACTAGAAAAGATGATCCAAAATAAGGATGTGTCCTTGGAGACCAAGACCAAGAACCATCCATGATGCTGCTCTGACATCACAGTGGCCAGAGTCCAGTCCCCGGCTGGGAGAGGAAGGCCAGGCCCCTGGGCTCCAGCTCTCTGTGCAACCCACCTTCCCCGCTTGACCGAGCGCCAGACCTTGCTGGTCCTCAGCCATGGCCCAGCCTGCACGTGCCCAAGGCAACAGAGCGCTCAACCCCTGCAGGAAAAGGCAGGGCCCTCAAGGGCCGGGCCGGGCCATGTTGGGGACCCCTGGCATGGATGAGGTGGAGGACTGGGAGATGGACCCTGGCTACGTCAACGACAACCGCCGGCCATGGGCCAACCACGAGATCTCAACCCCTTCCGTAATTTCTGGTAAGCATTGCAAAAAACGAAGCCATCGACTTGGAGTGGAGGGACGCTGGATGGAGAGGGAAGGGGAGAAATGGCTTCCTGCCTCCTTGCCACCCCAAAAGACCACCCCCATGCTAAGACAAGGATGCATGTTGATTTCCAGGTTCTGGAATCATCCAACCATGAAGTCGGAAGGGAGCGCGAAGGCCATCAAGTCCAACCCACCTGCTCAAGGCAGGAATCTGAATCAAAGCAACTCAGAGAGATGGTGGCCCAGTTTTGTCTTGAAGGCCTCCAGTGTTGGAGGGCTCACCACCTCCTGAGGTTATCAGTCCCACTGTCGTACTGCTCTAACAGTTAAGAATCCCCCCCCCCCGAGAATCAGGTCTTCAGCCAGGGGTGCAAAAGGCCAGCCTTCTATAGACCAGAGCCCCCCCAAAAACTGCACAGCGACATTGCCCCCGAACGCACCTGATCCTGCCAGATCTTGGAAGTGAGGTGTGAAGGTCCAAACAAATCAGCAGACTTGCAAGGTTTTAAAACAGGTGTTTAACAGGAAACCCAGTATCAGCAAACGCATGCCAACATCTGTCACCTTCCAACAACGGGTCGGCCAGGGGCTTCCGATCATCCACCTTAAAGGGGGTCCCTCCTTCAGAGTTCCACGGTCTGGGCCAGTCCCGAGGAGAGATTTGGGTTCAATGCCGGTCCAGTCTCTCCCTCCAGTCAGGGGACCATGTCCTCATCCCGGTTATCCACCCGAGTGGGGGTCCCTGGTAGGGATGTCGGTCTGCCATCGTCCTCCGGGTCTCCCCTCATCTGGGCTTCCCTCATTCTCCATTCTATCCTTTCGCACTTCTCTCTTTCCACTTTCTCCTTCTCCTCTCTTAAATTTCCTCCTCCACTCCTTCGCTTCAGCTTCACCCCAATAAGAAGGTCTAGGGAAATTCTCCGGTCATCAGCCTCCTCCTTGGGTATCCGGAGTCTTTCCCCTACCCCAGTCCATGGATCCTGCATCCAGAACCTGGCAGTAACTCCCTTTTTATATCTGATATCTCCCACCCCTGCTTTAATCTCTACCCTCAGCTTCCGCTTTTTCCCCCATAATTTCTTTCCCGGTTTCTTTAACCGTCAGTCTCTGCAGCTCTTCCTCTACTTTCCCCGGGGTCTGTTTCCAGCAGTTCTGTTTTTCTAGGAGGAGAAGCGCGTAGGGTTTGAATCTCCTTCTCTGCCATGAGAGGGAGGGAGGGCACTCCAGCAACAGGGGCCTTACTCTCGGCTGTGGTCTCGCATGAGGCCAGGTCAGGGCGGGCGGTTTGGGATACAACCAGGAATCCTCAAGATCTTGTTGTTGTCGTTTAGTCGTGTCCGACTCTTTGTGACCCCACGGACCAGAGCACGCCAGGCCCTCCTGTCTTCCATTGCCTCCCGTAGTGGTGTCAAATTCACGTTGGTCGCTTCAATGACCCTGTCCAACCATCTCGTCCTCTGCCGTCCCCTTCTCTCCTCCTGCCTTCACACTTTCCCAACATCAGGGTCTTTTCCAAGGAGTCTTCTCTTCTCATGAGATGACCAAAGTATTATAGCCTCAGCTTCAGGATCTGTCCTTCCAGTGAGCACTCAGGGCGGATTTCCTTCAGAACGGATAAGTTTGTTCTCCTTGCAGTCCAGGGGACTCTCAAGAGCCTCCTCCAGCACCACAATTCAAAAGCATCAATTCTTCAGAGGTCAGCTTTCTTTATGGTCCAGCTCTCACTTCCATACATCACTACAAGGAAAACCATCGCTTTGACTAGATCTTAACTGGCTTCAATAGACACAGGCGAAGGCAGCTTTGCACCTTGCTGTGATTACAGTTCCCCTCACTAATAATTAACCAACTATATAAACGAGTCCCATGCTGGAGGGGAGACTCTGAAGTTAACAGTTCTTTAAAGGGGAAATGCCCTTCTCATGCACCGAACCCGGGGGGCGGGGGGGGCGGGGCTGAGCTGGAGGCATCCTCTCCCTGAATCTTTCCACCGTTGTTTTCCAGATCTCTCCAGATCCATTCAGGACTGCAACCTCGGGACGTCAACTCCACCCGCCAGGGCAGACCACGCCGGTTGCCAGAGACACTGCCAGGGTTGCAAATATTCAGCTCACAGCCATGTCAGTCTTCCCAAGGGACATCGGGGGGTCCCTCCGTGTCCGCACACGCGCTCGCGGACCAGGCTGGGCATTGAGCGATCTTCCATTTTCGACTGCAACGCTGTGGAAAAGCTGGACGCCTTTTTTTCTGAGAAACTGAAAGGCTGGGGGCGCAATGCAGTCCCGCTGCCTGACAGCTGCGAGACCACCGAGGCGCCCCCGGAAGCCACCCGTGACCACAGCAGAGCCCAGAACAACACTGGAAAGGGAGAGGCAGCCGCAGAGGGAAAGGGCAGGAAGCAGAAGCCTGGCTGGGCAACGCACGGGAGGGGAAAGAGGGGAGCAGAGCCTGCCTGGCATTCGCCAGAGAATGATAGCCCAGTCGTGCTCCACAATCCACACCTGAGGCACCTCCAGCCCAACACGGCCGGCAGAGGAGAGCATTCGGGAGGCCTGCTCTCGAAGCACAGACCCTCCCCAGCTGTGTACGGCTCAGCCAGGATCTTGCCCCAGTGCAGGATCAGTCACGTCCAAAGGTGCACGGCCTGCCAGGCATTTAACCGGGATCTGCCAGCCCCCTATGGGAACTGCTGGGCCCCACGGAAAGAGGAGGGGCAGGGGGGCGCAAGTGCCCCACACCGAGTGCCAAGGACCGGCCCTTCTTCCCTCCATCCGGTTTCAGACCGGCTTTCCAAAGTGCAGCAGTGGCTGGAGCAGACTCTGGCAGACGCACCTCCAGGCCACCCGCGGCCCCAGCCGCACGGAGCCTGGGGCTCCCCGGACCTGAAGGAAGGAGCTCGTTGGGGTAGGGCCAAAGATGCTGGGGACTGGCGGGGCCAAGAACCCCCTGCGGAGAGCAGGCACAGAAGGAAGAGCCCTCCGGAAGAGCCTCAGGTGAAGGGCTGGAGAGGGGGGGGGAGCCTAGCCCTTTTGTAAGCAAAGGGCAAACCCTCTCCGGGTAGCTTGAAAATATTATGGGAAGGGGGGGGGAGTGGAAGTGAGAGAGACAGAGAGAGAAATAAGAGCACTAAGATGCTCGACAGATCGACCGGGCGCTCTTCTGTTGGAGGCTGCTCAGCAAAGGCTGGTCGGCCACCCCTCGAGGATGCTCGAGAATCATAGTGTCATCAGGTCCAGCCCTGCTTGGCCAAGGCAGGAATACAAATCAAAGCAGATCCAATACAGAGTTCTCCAATTTGCTCTTGAAGGCCTCCCTCCCGCGTTGGAGCCCTGCTCGCCTCCTCCCTTGAAGGTCATTGTTCCCAATGGTCGTACTGCTCTAACAGTTAGGATGTGTTTTTCCCCCCTGAGATTGAACCTAAATCTGGCTTCCTGTCCCGGGAGCCCATTCTTATGTGTCCATCCCTGATGTGGAATTGAAATTCAGAACCCCCAAATTACATTACTTTTTGTTTTATTTCTGAAGGTTAATTCAAACACGGCAGGAAGCCTGAAACATTCCTGTTCAAAGGGCCCCCCTAAAATGCCTCTCAACTGTTGCTCTCAAAAAGCAATCACTCATGACACCCACAAAGCAGTCTGGTTCCCCCCCCCCCCCGTTGTGTTGTTTTCAACTTTATCACAGCCTTCCTTGCCCATCAATCTCCTGATCCCAAAAAACAGGCCAGTCCTTGTGGGGAACGGTATCCCGTGTAACGGGTGACTTCTAACCAAAATGGGAGCTGCTTTAAGGAAAGGAGCCAGGAATTTTAAAAAACAAACAAGCAAACCTCAGTTTGATCTTGGCTTAGTTCAGTAAACCACAGTTGACACCAGCTTTCTACTTCCTGACATCTCCAGGTGTTTTTGGACTATAGCTCCCATCATCCATGGCCAGCATAACGGTTATTTAAAGAGAGTGTCACAGTGACACACAGAGCCTGTGGTCTAGCTCAGTGGTTCTTAACCTTGGGTTACTCAGGTGTTTTTGAACTGCAACTCCCAGAAACCCTGGCCAGCACAGCTGGTGGTGAAGACTTCTGGGGAGTTGCAGTCCAAAAACACCTGAGTAAACCCAAGGTTAAGAACCACTGGTCTAGCTGATATGCCCCTTGATTGCACTGAAGCTCCCCTGAACACCAAGGCTGAGAAGCCCCGTCCTTAAGGGTTGCTTTTGATTGGGAAGGAATTCAACGGGTGCATCTTCCTTTCCCCCCCTTGAATCTTCACTGGTTGAATTTCCTCCTGTCCTGCCCCTGTCCTGAGGTCCTGGTCTTTCCCCCAAAACAAGGCCATGGCCACTTTACATTCCTTCCCTTTTCTGGCTGTTGGGAGCACCGGGTTGGGGATAAAGGGTTTGGGGGGGGGGCGAAGCCCTGCCTTATGTTCTCCCCACTCTTCCCTCTCCTCGCCAGCCAGCGGCACGGATCCTCGCCTGTGATGAGAGGAGCACCTCGCCCGCCACGTGCTCCTGCCTGTACTGTGAGCAGCAGAGACCCCGCGCCAGGCTAGTTTCCGGGAAGATGAGGGCCGACCCCTCAGCGGAGGAGGTGGCCGTCCAGCTGCAGGCTGAGAACCGCATCCCCCGGATTGTGGAGGCTTTCGAGCGGCGGTCCTCGCGGGCGCAGCAGGACCGGGCCTTTGGCTCTGCCCGGCCGAGGGAGCCGGAGAAGAGGGGCCGGAGCAAAAAGACCCACGGGGACGCCAGGCAGGGTCGCTGGGCGAGCAGCACAACGGCACAGAAATCCTCCTCCGAGCAGGGGCTGCACGAGTCGCCAAGGACCCGGGACCACCGAGGGATGGAGGGGCAGCGCCTGCAGAAGCAGCCCAGTTTCCTGGACAGATTGCGGGGGCTTCACTAGTCTGCTGGCTGAAGAAGCCAGCCCCCCCCCCCCAAAAAGGGAGGCAGGATGCCAGGGCAGACGTGGCCAAGAGAGAAATGGCACCGTGGTGAATCCCAGGGTCCCAGCTGTTGCTGTGGCTGCCTGCTAGAGGGAGGAAGAAGCTTTTGTGAACCCCCTCGATGGCGGGCAGTAGCACCGGAGGGGGGCTCTGCGGAAGGAGGTCCCCTCTGTGCCCTCTCCAGCCCAGGTCCCCCCTGCCGGATGAGGGTTGGGGGCTGGCGATGACCCTCGGCCGCAAGGTGAGCCGGCAACGCCTTGGGGGGGGTCTCCAAAGGAGCCACAGGTGAGCGAGGGCAGAGTCAAACAGGGCAGGTGACCCCCTTGCTGCACAGCCCCCATTGGTGGAGCGGGAAGGCCCAGGAGAAGGCAGCGCTTGGATCCTGCTTGCAAGGACCTGCCCTCCGATGGCTGGGCTTTTGAGCCGGATTTGGGGGGGGGGGAGGAAGTTCCCTTCACAATTCATCACTGGGTGAGAAAAGTTCCAGCACCGTTTTTGCCAAAAGGCTGTCTTGTAACTATGAATAAACCTTGGTCGTGATCCAGGTGTGTACCAACCGCTCAGTGGCACTTTGTGATCCTTCTGTCAATTTGTTTCCCATGAGAAAAAGCCCTCCCACTAGGGGGTCCCTCCAGGAGGGGGGAAGAACCCCTCTCATCCTCCCACTGGCGCCAAGAAGGAAAAGGTACTGCTATTACAGACCCTCCTCTCCTTGATTCCAGCTCTTCTCATGGAGTGCAAGGTGAGACACGGGACCCTCCCCTTCCTCCCTATTTTATCCGCCGAACAACCCTGCAAGGTGGGACAGGCTGAGATAGAAAGGGTGGCTGGTCCAAAGTCACCTTCTGAACTTCATGGCTGAGCAGGCGTCAGCACCCAAGTCTCTCAAGAACCAGTCTCTCTAACCCTTAGGCCACACACCACCTCCGAAAGGATCCTTAATTTGCAAAGCACGTTTTAATCCTTATGCATTTGGCAAGAGGAGAGATGAACCTAAGAGGAGCCCTGTGCTGGATCAGGCCAAGGGCCCCCATCTAGTCCAGCTTCCTGTCTCTCACTGTGGCCCCCACCAGACGCACCTGGGAGCCCACGATAGACCTGTCTCCTGATCTCCCTCTTCCCCTGCCTCTGGCCTTTGGAGGTCCCTTCCTTTTAGGAGCCCGGAGATGATTACATCCCCATCATGGCTTGTCACCTGCAATGAGACTTTTCCTCCAGGAATCTTTCCAATCTGCTTTTCAAGGCCTCTAGATGCCAGAGGCCACCACCCCCGCATCCTGTGGCAAGGAGTTCCACAGACTGACCACATGCTGGGTCAATAAGTATTGTCTTTTGATTCTCTTTAACACTGTCAGGAAATGGCGAAACAAGCCATCCTATAGATCTCCCTTCAGGCGAAGCCCGGCGGGTGGTTGGCTGTGCACAGAGGAAAAACAAAACAGCGTGCATGAAGTGAAGCCTCCAACCGCATGCTTCATTCCTTTCATACAGACATGGTTAGCCCCCCCCCCACTGCCCGCTGGATCCTGGCCCATCACAGAGGAGTCTGTAACATGGGCAAGAAATCTATGGATGGATGGTTGCCACCAGGGAACCAAAGCGGTGATGAGTTACGGCATTGTGTCTCAAGCCTGACATGCAAGGAGGTCTTAGGCCAAGGCGCGTGTGGGGGGGGGGTGAGGGGAAGGATAGGCAGCCCCATAGAATCAAAGCATCATGCAGTTGGAAGAGGCTTCGAAGACCATCGAGCCCAAACGCTCTGCTCAAGGCAGGAATCCAAATCCAAGCAGATCGGATGGAGGCTGGTTCCCGTTTCCTCTTGAAGGATTTCCTGCGGAAAAAGGCCTAACGGTCAAGCTTCCCTTTCGAAAAGGAAGAAGCGCTCAAGATCATATGGCAAAGATCAGCTGGCTATTGGAGAGCACCAAAGGATTTCAGGAAAAAAAAGATCAGCCTGTGCTTAATCGAGGACAGCAAAGCCTCCGATAGCGTCCAAGGTTTTGTTGACTTTAGTTCAACCATTGATCCAAATGGAGGATGAAGCCAGGAAATCGGAAGACATCTGAGACTTGTTAAGGGCAGCAATGAAGGAACCGAAAAAGATCCTCAAGGGTCAGGAGGTGTCCCTGAAGACCGAGACCGAGATCATGCCACATTCTCGTATTCCCAGTCCCCATATAGGGGTGCGAAAGCTGATGGATGGGGGGGGGGATTTATTCATTTGAAATATGGTGCTGGAGGAGAACTTTGCCGCTAACCTGTATCACCAGAAAGACAAACCAGTGGGTCCTTAGCGGAAATCAAGCCTGAACACTCTCTGGAGGCAAAAATATTGAAGCTGAGGCTATCCTGCTTTGGGCACATCATAGCGCTGGGAAAAGTGGGAGGCAGCCGGAAAAGAGGAAGACCCAATATGAGATTGACGGACTCCACGAGGGAAGCCACAGGGTTGGTGTGTTCTCAAAGGCTTTCACGGCCGGGATCCGATGGCGGTTGTGGGTTTTTCTCCGTCAGGAGCTTGACCAGAACACAGAGACAATTCTAGCTCCTCTCCTCTGAAGATGCCAATCCTGGTGAAACATTAGGGAGGAAAACCTCCAGAACATGGCCAAACAGCCCGAAAAACCCACAGCCACCACAGGATTGGGTTTACAAGAGTGGAGGACAAGGCATGCCGGAGGTCGCTCATTCCTCAAGTCACTGTAAGTTGAAAGGGACCTGAGGACATGTAAGAACAAATTATACAAAAAGAGAAGTGTTTGAAATGTGGATTTTTTCCCACCCCACGATGCTAAGAATGCCCTGGTTTCAGAGGGCGACTAAACAAAGAAATGCCAACATTTTAATCAATGCAAGATCAAGAAATGATGGAACTTATAAACTGTAGAAAGCAGAACTACTTGCATCTCGCCATAAGAAACGGAAAGTACAGATTGTTACAGCTGATCATTCGGTGTGAAGATAAAGGGGAGAGGTAGGTCTGAGGAGAAGGCATCACCCCTGGGGAGCCGGGAAGTGTAGTCTGTCTGCACCACAATATCCCGCAGGGTTGAATGCCTCCAAAGTGAAAACAGGCCTGAGGGCACCGTTTGTGGGGCTGTACCAAAGGATGGGGCTCCCCCCCAGCCAGGATGTGAGCAGGCTGCTGACAAGCATCAAAGGGGGGGGGCAGGGATGTGAGAATGGGCCATTCACATCTTGACTAGATCAATGGGTGTCTCCCCCCCCCCAGAACAAAGGAGGAATCGCCATGCAATTTATTTGTAAATGGGAAAGAGCCAGGGAAACTCCTGACACATTTGGTTTTAAAAGAGGAATTTCATCTGAAATGCAAGAACAAATAATTTTAAAAAAAGAGAGAGAAGGAGCAGCCCCTGAGAGGGGTCAGGCCCCTCCGAAATTCCGAAATTCCGCCAGAGTGACCCAGCCGAGAGGTCACTACCGGCGGGGCCAACAAACAGGGTGAAGGGAAGAGGTGTGAGGCAGATTGCTTTGGGGAGGAGGCCAGGAGAATGTGCAAAGTGGAAGGGAAGAAATGGGGATTCCCCTGGCCCTTGTGAGGCAGGCCCCGGGCAAAATGTCCGAAGGTCTTTGTCTTTGGTCCCACCTTTCATCCCGTGAGCTCGGGGGGGGGGGGCGTGTACATGCCGTTTCTGCATTTTCGTCTGCACAACAGCCCTCCGAGGTAGGCCAGCCGGAATGGTTCAGACTGGCCCCATGTTCACCCGGGGTGCTTCCAGACGGCTCTGCCCGTCCTAGAGGCACGGAAGGCCTCCACGTGTGTCAGTGGCTGGGCCTCCAAGCGGTGCGGTGCAGTTGCCCTGGTGTGTCCCTCAGCCTGGCAAAGAAAGGGCTGGCCGCTCTGGCACTCTCTGGCCGAGCAGGCGAGCCGGGTCAGCCTGGGCTCCCCGCTCTCTCTCTCTCTCTCTCTCTCTCTCTCTCTCTCTCTCCCCTGCCCTGCTTCCCTTCCGATGGGCTGTCCAGGGCAGGGGAGGCTGCATTAACAGAAGCATAGTTTCCAAATCCCGCGACATGCTAGTCTTCCTCTATTCAGCACTGGTTAGGCCTCACCTTGAGTATTGTGTCCATTTCTGGACACCACACTTCGAGAAGGATGCTGACCAATTGAAACACGTTCAGAGGAGGGCACCAAGGATGATGATCAGGGGGCTGGAAACCAAGCCCTAGGAGGAAAGACTGCAAGAGCTGGGCATGTTTAGTCTTTCTTTCTTTCTTTCTTTCTTTCTTTCTTTCTTTCTTTCTTTCTTTCTTTCTTTCTTTCTTTCTTTCTTTCTTTATTTATTTATTTATTTATTTATTTATTTATTTATTTATTTATTTATTTATTTATTTGATTTATATCCCACCCATCTGGCCTATAAGAGAAAAGAATATTGAGAGAAGACAGGATAGCACTCTTCAAATACTTGAAAGGCTGTCATACAGAGGAGGGGCAGGATCTGTTATTGAACAGCCCAGAGTGCAGGACACTAATACAGTAAAAAAAAAAAACATATCTGTGGGGGATTGGTTTCAAACCCCCGCGGATGCTGAAAACCATGAATGATAGTGAACGCTATATACTGCATGGTAACAAAAATCCAGAAAAAAATATTTTCACATGCATTATCACAACTGGCCATTAGAAGGTGCCAGAGACCATGTCAACAACAAGAATTCATAGGGTTATGAATTCGTAGGGTTATGAGTCTCTGGCTCCTTCCAGTGGCCAGTTTTAGTAATACATGTGAAAATGAGGGTTTTTTTCCAAGATTTTTTTCATTTAATATTTTTAATATTTTCAGACCATAGATAAGTGAAACCACAGATACTGATCCTGTAGATACGGGGTCCTACTGTAATGGGCTCAAGCTGCATGAAGCCACATTTAGGCTGAATTATCAGGGGAAACTTATTAACAGTTAGAGCGGTATGACAGTGGAACCCATGACCTCAGGAGGTGGAGAGCAGTGCTCCAAAACTATAGGCATTCAAGAGAAATTCAGACGACCATCTGGCAGAAATCCTTTGATTTGTGTTCCTGCACTGAGGTGGGGGTTGGACTCAATGGCCTTAGAGACCCCCTCCAACTCCATTATTCTATGGTTTTTATGAAGTCCAATGCGGCACCATACACTAGAACGTGGAGAAGGAAAATAACTGAAGTGAATTGGATATTTTCAGTTTCAGACAACTAAAAATGTTCTGTTCTGGAAATGACAAACTCAGAAGAAATGCCGTGGCTTTGATATGGAGGCCGTTATTAATTGATTTATTTAAATCATTTATATGCCACCTTTCTCCTCATAGGCAAGACGTAGCACAGGCAGTTAGGGGCTATAATGGAAAGTCTGACTGAATAATGTCCATCAGACTAATGGAAAACCTATCAGTATAACCATCATTCAGTTCTATGTGTGAACTACAGAGGCTGAAGAAGATAAAACTGAAAGTGTTTCTGCAAGCATCCAGGAGAACACTGACCATGCACCAAAACAAGACGTGCTGATAACCATAGTTAGGCTGCGATGCAAAAGGAGGAAACAAAGCGGGAACCAAATGTCATTGGAAAGTTTAGTCTAGGGCCCAGAAACAAAGCAGGCGCCTCGGATGCTGTGAAGGCAACCACCGGCTTATTGCAAATTCACGCTTCAGGCCAGCAAACAGACCGTCATGGATTTCCTTGGGGGTGGGAGAGGGTTGTAACTGAGCTAGCCTCTCGCAAGAAGCCCCAACAGTTCTGTGGCATCTTCAAGGCGAAGGAGGTTTCCTTGTTGTAAGTTTTCCGGACGCCATCCCACATCTTCAGACCAATCTGTGGCCAACTGATGAGAAAGAGAAAGCGTCCTTCTCCCTCCGGTATCACCTTCTCCGAGGGAACAAAAGATGTTCTCTGTCTTTTCTCCAAAAAAGTGACTAACGTCCGGATCAGATCTTGCATTTCGCAGTTCTAGGGGCCCAAAGGAAAGCCACGGGTGTGGTAGCTCTGGGCGTGGTGGAGGCCACGCGTGGCATTTCTTTTGGAGAGAAACAAACATACATGGGCATATGTTCCCTGGCACAGAAAGGACACCAGGGGGAAGGGAGACAAACCCTCGGCTGGGGTGTTTGTGTGTGTGCGCGCGTGCCTGTAGGCATCTCAGATTCAGACCCGCCCTTCCTTTGGCCCAGAGAGATGTGGATTTCCTTTAAAAAGAAAAGAAACAACCCCCCCCCAAATACCTCCTCGCCTCCCCCACCTTCTGGCCCCTCCTCACCACCACCTCCACCACCCCCCAGGTGCCAGAAGGGCTTTGGAGGGCTAAGCCCATCAGCATGATAAAAGTTTGAATGGCCCCAGCCAAGGTGAGAAGAAGCAAAGGCTGGCCCTCCCCAGCCTCTCTCCCTCCTCAGCTGGAGATGTTTTCCACTCTCCCTGGATCAGCTGCAGGAGGAAACTGCTGGCCCTCCTCCTCCTCCTCCGCCTTGGGAGCCATGGCTGGCCCCGAGCAGCGTTGGTACCCCATGCCCAAGAAGAGGGGCAGCCCCGAGCAAAGGAGTGGGGCCTCTGCTCTGGCCCCCGGCTCTGGCCTAGGCGCGGGCACCTCGGAGGAAGAGGAGGGAGAGGAAGAAGAGGATGAGGAGAGGGCCAAGGAGGGGCAGGACCCCAGGCCGGCCAAGCTGCCCCCGGCTCCCAAGGAGGCCCGGAAGCCCCAAAGGAAGAAGAAGTACCACCGCCACCCCAAGCCCCCCTACACCTACCTGGCCATGATCGCCCTGGTGATCCAGGCGTCCCCTGAGCGGAAACTGAAGCTGTCCCAGGTAAGAGGCCGCGGGTGGCAGATCCCGGGCAGAAAAGCCAGCAGCGCCTGCATCTTCCGCTGCATCTGGAGCAGCACATTGTCCACCAGAAACTTGGGGGGGGGGGGAGGACAATGCAAAGGGAATGTGTACCTGTTTAGAGACAGCAAGTGAGCGAGACCCGCTGGCCAAGCCACATCCAAGAGAGTGATGGGACCCGTCTGTGCCATGCCAGTCAGATGTTGCCTGGAGTGCAACGAGGGGGGGGGGGAGAATGCCCTGGGCAGCTGCTGGCCTGCTAAGGAGAAGGGCTCTCCATGGTTGCATTCATCCCATTTGGGTTGCAATGGAGAGGGTTCCTGAGACGGTTGAGCACGCGCCTGATCCAGCGGTGCTTCCAAAATATAGCCAGATTAATAGGATGTATAAAGGACTCTGCAGTACTTTATTGACCAACAGCTGCTAAGCCATCTTGGGGGAAAGGGAGCCCGTAAATAAAATAAAGAGGAGAGCGGAGGAGGGCAAGCCAGTCCAGAAGCCCTAAAGCACATGCCCACGGAGACAGACAAAGGCTTGGGCCCCCTTGCCTTCAGGGCCCCATGGGATCGAAGAGGCGCGCCTTACTATGGGACAGACACAAACTTTGTTCGTCCAACTCTGGGGCTGAGCCCACCGAGGGATGATGGTGCTGGCCTCTCCCCCAGAGGAGGTCTTCCCTTCCTCTTTGGTCCCATCTCTGTGATTCCTCTGGGGTTGGCACTCTGTGCCCTGTGAATGCAGGATGCACCCCTCTCTTCTGAATGTGGGGGAGGAGTCATTCTGGCTTCCTGCACCGTCAGGATTTTGCATGCAATGGTCTTCTAGCCCTGGGCCCATCTATCTAGTCTTGTTCTCATGCAAAGAGGTTTTCTGCACCTGGTACTGGTGGAGTGGGGTGGGGGGGAGAGAGAGTCTTGCTCAGCAGCAGGCCCCCTCATCTCCTCCAAGGGGCAACCTTCCTATCAGATGCTCCAAAGACCCTTGAGGACATCCTGTGTTCATTCACCCTCCTCTCCCGCATAGAAGCCACTCATTCCCCCCCTTTCTCCCCCCAACTCCAGGCTCTGCAACCCACAGCCCCCTTGCCTCCAAATTAGGGCAGCCGCAGGGTGAGATGCCCCAGGAATGGCTTTCCATTTGCCACTTTCCCAAATGGATGTTTTTCTCAAAAAAACCCCACACACCCAGTATTTCCACCAAATCTACTTTTTCTACAATCCAGCTTTGTTCAGATGAGACTGGGCTCTCCTGCAGAACGTCCTGGTTTGGGGGGGGCTGGGAGTAGGGGAGATGCCAGGGAAGGATGGTGCACAGTAGGCCTCCCTTTGGAAAAATTGCCCGAAGGGACATCCGCCTGGTTTCAAGCAGTTCTTACCTTTAGATTTATATTCTCCTATTCAAGTTTCTGCTCTTTGCCCAGAAACTGGAATGGTGACGGACTTCGGCACTTCTGCATCGTCTTTTTAGTGACTTGCTTCTGTCTGCAAGGTGGAAATCGAAAGTGGTGCTTATGTGGGGAGAGAGAGAGAGAGAATATTGTGCTTGACCTGGAGAAAGAGACATATTTCTCACCTGAGGCTTGGAAATAAAGTGACAGCGGGGGGGGGGGGAGCCTTTATTTCTTCAAGGAAAGGCAGAGTTAAGGCACCGTGTTGTTGCTGGCACAAGATGGGGGTCACGGCCGCTGGTGGGTCAGATGGCAGGCAAGCTCAGGGGATCATGGAGAGGGGACGTCCCTCTCCTCTCGCTCTTCTTCTGGTGGCCCTCTTGGGTCCCAGATCATTTCAGGCACTAAAGTTAATGGTTTTATTGGGGGAGGGGGCTAAGGAGGGTCATGGGCAGAACTCTGGCGGCCGAGCACGACCAGGAGCCGGCGTCTTCTCCCCCCCGCCCCCCCCCCCCCGCACGCAGTGGCTTCTGTCTTCCAGATACACTGCTAGATCAAAAGGCGAGAAAACCCCATGCCTTCCAAACACACACACACACACACACACACACACACACACACACACACACACACACACACACACACACACACACACACACACACACACACACACACACACACACACACACCCCTGAAATGAAAACTCTTGAGTGTGTGCAGTTGCACCTCCTGGATCAAGCTTCAGTCCTGGCACCGGCACGAATCCAGGGGCGAAAAGTGGTTTTGCTTTCTGCCTTTATATGGGGGATGAGCCCCGTTTTGTTTTCGGGGGGGGATAGACGAAGGGAAAGATTGTGTGGTCCCCAAGACCACAAAAATGCAAGAGAGGGGGAGACCTGTTATTGGACCACTTAAAAAACCAAACACATAGCAAACTTTTCTGGATGGGATCTGCTTCCTCGGGTTCTAAAGCACCCCTCTTTCATGGACAGTGCAAATAAATTGTAGACAAGAGTGTGAAAATGGCTGTCATATGCCCGTAAGTAAGAGATGATCCAGGTCTTCTTCAGATAATGACCTTTTTTAAAAAAAGGAAGGGTGATAAAAGGAGCATCCACGAAGCATGCAGGCCTGGCTGGCCACCCCCAACAACAAAATGAACGTTTTGTAAAAAATATATCTAGAAGAAGCAAAAGGATGTTGCAGGAGTGGAGGGAGGCCAATAAGGACCCCAAACTGTGCCTGAGGGGGAGAAGGGAGCTTTCCTGGTTCAGTCACAGCCCGCTGAGCACCGATTCAGAACCGAACTGGGTCCAAGGCCCCTCTGGTCCCACACTGGCCGACCACCATCGCCCACCGGCCTCCTCCCACTCCCTGCTCGACATGTTGGGTTGACGTGTCATTCCCCCCCCCCCAGCTCAGACCCTGAGCACCCGCTGCCTCCGGGAATCCGTTGACCCCGAAGGGCTGAAGATTCTGGGTGGGGGAGAGAAGGGAAGGGCCTCTCCGCATTTCAGCTCGAGAAGTCAGGATGGTCAGAAACCTGGAGGCTTGGAAAGAGGACTTGCCCCATGCGTGGAAGGCTTTTAGGGGCAGGAAAAGGGTATTTTAGCAGTCTGAAAAACCTGTTCTTGCATTGATATTCTTTTGGGGGGACCATCCATGTGGACTTTTTCTGATTTTCTCTTTGCCCCCTCCATCTTTGCCACCCTCATTCTGGTCTGTGTATATGTGGTTTTTGCTGGGGGGGGGAGGGAGAGAGTGGCAGCCCCCACCCCCATGGCGCTCTGCAAATCTTTCCGTGTCACAGGGCTCTCTGGGGAAGGGCTCAGGGCTGCTCTGTCTGGTGCCCGGTCTGGGTTTGCCTTCAGCCCTGAGGCCTCTCCAGAAGGCAAAGGGTCTTCCCAGGCAAAGATAAGCCTGGCTTTGAAACTACAGTATTTACTTGGGGGGAGGGAGGGTTTCGCGGGGGGGGGGGGGCTACAGCCTTCTGCATACTTATAGCCAGGGGTGGCTGGTTCCAGAGTTGTAGTCCAACTGGTTTCGAAACCCTGCCCACGCACCACCCTCCTTCCCTGGCAGGTCACCGGGCTCTGACTTCCGAGGGTGCCCACCCCACCCCTCGGATTCTTCCTGAGAGAGGTGGGGTGAAGACCGAGGCCCCACCGCTCCGTTATTTTATGGTTCCCTCCACAAGGTTTCTCCAAGATTTTTCTCCTGGCCTGGTTTCCAGAGATGGGGAAGAATATTCTTCCCCACCCACCACCCACCCCCGCCCCAGGGTATGGAAATGGTCTCGCACCCCCTCCTGATAAGCCGGGTGGGTGGGGCACCAGGCTGTCTCCAGGACTAAGTGCAGAACCTTATCTGCCCTCACCATCTAGAAGCTGAGCCGGACTGTATGTAGTGTAAATCTCTTTTTCCCCCCACCCCACCCAGGTCAGGGGTCAGCTAAACCAGTTGGGGGATTAGCACCAGCAGGGTGCAAATTGCTTTGGAGGAGAGGAGAGAAATGTTACACCAGCACAAAAGGAGGGGGCGGGGGAGGTAGAGATAAAGCCACATCATAGATGTGTACCGCCTCCCCCCCCCCCCACGGACATCAGCATCCAGGGAACATTTTGGAAGGGACCCAAAATGGTTTATTTCTCAAAGTGCTGTGATATTGTGGTGATCTTGCTTTTCCTTTCCTTCCTGTCCTTTTGCCAACAGTGGCTTCTTGGGTGATCCCCTGTGCCCAAAACCACACTTAAAATAAGTCAAGTCATCCAAACAACTCTTCTGCAGTCCTGCTTTTTTTTTTGTCTTCTTCACGTTCAACTGCCGTCCTGCTCTGACACTTTCTTCTTTCTCTTTCACTAAAAGTCAAGTCATTTCTTCTTTCTGCCAGTAAGGTGGTGTCATCTGCATACTGTACCTTTAATAATTGACAATAATTGGCATGCTCACTCATCTGCATCTAGTCTGGCTTTCCATGAGAGATGATGACCTCATAAATTCTAAATTACCTTTTGGTTCATCTTGATCTGTCCTAGCCTTTGGATTTCTTAAGGAAAGTTAAAGATGAGCCTGCTCGAGTGTCAAGAAGATCATCAGGAGAGAGGCCTTTCTCTCTCTGTCCCACCACCTTCTCAGGCACACGGGAGAGGAGGTCCTTCTCTGTGGCTGCTCCCAGAGACTCTGGAACTCCCTCCCACTGGAGGTCAGCCTGGCCCCATCTTGACTGTCCTTCCACAAGCATCCAAAGGCCTTTCTCTTCTGGCAAGCTTTTCCTGAGTGACAGACTGTTTGAATGTTTTTTTTTTTCATGGACGGTTGTGCTCTGTTGTTTTAAATGTGCTGTGAGGTGGCTTCTATTTATTGTTTTACTGGGGTAATTGTTTTTTGTTTCATAAAATTTGGTTTTTGCTGTGAAACAATGTGTTCTATTGAGGTAAGCCTCTTTGTGTCCTTTTGGAGGAGAAAAGGGCAGAGTAAAAAATATTTCCAAGGAATAAATAAGGGGACACCCCGCACATGTGCTTTACTCCTCCCGACACATGTCCATCAACTTTGATAGGAACAGGAAGAGGTCAGCTGTGTTGTGCCTGACCGACCCCGTTGGCCAGAAGAGCCTCGGCAACTTTTCCATGAAAACCTTCCTGTTTTCTTGCCAAGGGTGCACAAGCCGGTGTGTGTGTGTGTGTCTGTGTGTCTTTGTGTTACTGGTTCCCATCAGGGCTGGTGGAGCGTGGTGGTGGGAATTTCCAAGAGGAGGTGAAGACCTGGCTTGCCATTCCTCCCCCCCCGCCGCCATTCCACCCCCACTCACTCCCAGTTGCAATGACCACTCAGGACGATGCCTTCAGATTCAACACATGGCCTCGTCCAGCGCAGAAGGATCACACGTGTCCACCCAAACCTCTCTGGCCGCCACTGCTTGAAAGGGTATGTGGGGGGGGAGGGAGGGGAGGGTGAAAGGGGGTGGGTGGAATAGCATTAAAAGGGGCAGTGGCGCCTCCCCTGGGGGCTTCTGGAGGTACAACCCTCCATTTTGACTGCTAAAAACTTTCTCTTTTTTTTTAAGGGCTAGGAAGCTGGCAAGTTAACAAAATCCCTAAAGCAGTGGCTGAACCCTCTTCGGTCCTTTTCTCGGCCTTCGGGGACGCAGGCCCATTAGTTTTCGGTTGATTCCAAAAGGGAAGAGGGGGCAAGGACTGCCTTGTTCTAGATGAATTTTAGCTTTTGTGGGTTTCCGTCGCCTTCCTCGATGCTGGGAGTATAATGTGGAGCCTCTCTCCAGGTGTGGTTGTGCGTGGATGCATTGCACACGGAACTGGGCTCCGTTCCCTCTCGGTCTCTGCTGCTCTTCCCCCCCCCTTCCTTTGCCACTTCTGATTTCCTGCAAAACAGTCGCCCCGAACCAAGGGAGCATCGAGTTCAAGAGGGCAGAATGGATCAAACCTGTGGTCCCATAAGGTGACCTTTCCTTTTCAGCTGGAGCCGTGCACAATCTGCCTGCCTGGGGGGGGAGGGAACTGGCTCTGGGCACAAGTTATATTCTGAAAAGCAGCGGGGGGGGGGGGAGAGAAAGATTGGCCTGCTTTAGATGGCTGGAGGGCCCTTAAAATTGGTCTGAAGCACGAATACGCATTTGCACCCCACCGGCTCTGTTTTGTCCTTTTTAGGCATCGTCTCTGGGGCGCTGTTGGGTTTCTGAATCGCCCTTGCCAAGATTGGTCTCATCGTCCACCCTTCCTTCCTACTCTCCCCAAAATGTCTGGGCTGGCCCTCCCTGGGGGCATCCCCCACTCCTTCCTTTGGGAGGGGCGGCCGTGTCAGGAGAGTTTGGGGCTTGGGCACCTCTGGCTGAAGTCTGCAGGGTGGCTCCATTACCAACGTCACCCCCTCTGTGTGGGCAGAGGCCTCCTTGGCTAGGAGAGTTTGTCCCAAGGGGGGTGCATGGGTAACCACTAGGCATCCCCCACTTGTGCCAGGAACGCACTGTCCTAGAATCATGGAATCCTAGAATCGTGAAGTGGGAAGGGACCCCCTAAGGCCATCGAATTCAGCCGCCTGCTCAAGGCAGGAACCCAAATCCAAGCAGATCTGCCAGGTGGGGCTGTTTGTTCAAAAGAGGCTCATCACGCACCGCCCCCTAGAGTGGAACACAACTGGACAAAAATTGTCAAGGGGAACCTTTACCTTTACCTATTAAGTAACAGACACTATGAGAGAGGTGCACAAAATTATGTTTTTAGACTGCAGTGCTGGCAGCTATAGCCCCCAAACCACAAATCTGCACAAATCCCAGCACCACTTGAGCTCTCTGAGCCATACAGTGATTTTGGCCGCTGCTGGTCTCCTTCCCGAGCCGTGAATCTTGTTCCTGGCTGCTCTTCCACAGCCTCTGGGATGCCAGCGTGCAAAAAGCATCTTTCCTCTCGCTCCTTCTCTCTCTCTCTCTGAACCGTTCTTCTGCAGATGAGCAGAAGGGGCCAGATGCCCCCATGGGCCCAGGGCTGAGAGAACCTCTCACCTTTACTTCTCGGCCTTCCAGATCATCAAGGAGATCAGCATCCTTTTCCCCTTCTTCAAGGAAGGCTACCAGGGCTGGAAGGATTCCGTCCGCCACAACCTCTCCTCGAATGACTGCTTCCACAAGGTGAGACCAGGTGTGTGGGAGGGGAACGCGCTTGCGAACAGGGCTAGAGCAGGTAAAGGGGTCATCATCCTTCCCATCCCCAAATGAGGGATCTTCTCTCTGGCCAAAGCTTGGGGAGCTGCGCTGGATCTCATACTGAAGGTACTCATCCCTGAGTGCTACTAAGATGATGCTCTGGAATGCACTTTTTTGTTATGTTTCCTCCTCTGCTTATAACTGTATATGGCGTCATGCTGTGCCTCGCTGAGCTTGCATGGAAACAAGCCTTCACTGGCAATCTCAACCTGAGTTTGGCAGCAGAAAAGTCTAATTGTTTGTTCCAAGCCCCCCCCCCGCCCCCGGGAGAATCCTTTCTGTAGAGCTAGGAGGAAAAGGGTTGTGGATCAGGACAATTTTCCTCCTCGTAGGGTGGAGAAGGAGGGGCAGCTTGTGCGTCTTGCTGTATTGGTCTTTATCGCGCATTCTTTGAGCTGTAGTCTATATGTGACATGGTTGTGGGCTGTCGTTGTGATGCCAAAGTAGGGAATAGGCAGGATTTGCCTTTCTAGCAAGGTTGGTTCCCATCTCTGCATCAGTGTTGTGATGTCCATTGTGTTCACTTGAGATGACAGGTGGCCATCTGTAAACAGGGGCAGGCCTGTCAGGGTTTGGAATTTGGCAGGTGCAAAATGTTGAGAAATGGGTGGTGGTAAAGAAAAAGCAGCCCTGGGAAGGCAAGTGTGTTTAAAATTACAGTTTGGAAATAATTTACTATAGTTAAACAAAACAGGAAGCCGGCTTTATAGCCAGCAAGGTCACAGATATATAAACAGTTCTGGTAATTGAATGTTGTTTATGTTATATTATAGGTTTGTAGTAGGTCTTTATCACACACCCTACGGGGGATCGTCATAGCTTAATATTGCACTGGTCTAATGTCCTAGATAGACCCTTGATGCCCTAAGGTCTAGGTCTAGGCTAGGGGCTTATAGTTTAGACCACTAGCGATGCAGATTCTGCAAAAAAAAATGTAGTCAAAACAGTGATAAAAAGACATCATAATGGCAGTGAGTCAGGTATGGACTGGCAGACTTCTAGTACTGCAGGAGCAATAGAATTTTATATTGGGGGGGGGACTGTCGGGCCTCCAGGCCTGCAGCTGACCAACCCTGGATGAGAGAAGGTTTAAGAGGGGAGCCAGTGAAAACATAAATATGGGAGATAGCATACAGGTGCATAAAATGGCTTGGATCTACTCTGACTTAAGATCCTGTTGTTGACATAGACCCCATGGGTGTAACTTTGGCCCTCGCTTGTCCCATTAGAATGAGTACGTTTCAGGTGGTGTGGCCTGATGGCCTAAGACAGGACCTTTGGAGAGGGGAAGACTGCCACAGGTGTGCCAGATCCTTGCCCTTCCTGGCTTATAAAAGGCCGACGGCGTTACAGGGTGGTGGCAAATGCCCCCTTGCAACTAGGTGAGGCTCCAGAATGTCTTAAGAAGGTGGTAAGAAGACCAGTGTTGAAAAATCCCACCTTGAATCTCACTGCACTGGAGAATTATCAGCCAGTCTCTAATATTCCATTTTGGGGCAAGGTCTTATGGCCCCTCGGCTCCGGGGGTTCCTGGATGGAAGGGATTCTCTAGATCCATTTCCATCTGCCTTCAGACCTGGTTACAGAACACAAACAGCTTTAGTCGCCATTCTCAGGAAGGCTGGTTTTTTAACTTACAGATTTTTTTTTTTATAATTATTTTATTTTATTTAGGAACAGGGATAGAGGGTACAGAAAGAAAGAGGGGATAGGAAAGGAAAAATGGTTTTGGGGGATAGGAGAGCATAAAGTATAACATCATCCAATCAATTCATATTACTAATACATATCAACTTTTTGCTTTTTCACAGTTTGATTACCCTCCTGCTTTTATCTTATCATTTAATTTTAATTTTATTCTATGTTATTCCAACATTGTCTGGTAGCTGCTGCCATTTATACAATACATCCCATCGTTCAGTTTCTTTTTGAATTGAACAGTCTTTCAGCCCATCTGACAGAATATCCATTTTTTTCACTTCCCATATTTTCACCATAAAATTATCTGGTTTCAGTATCTCTGCCTCCTTAAGATTTTTGTCATAATGCTTTTTAATTTTGGAAGCTGCATGGGTCACTAGATAACTCTCTACTGCATTCATATTACCTGGTGTCATGTCTAATACAGACGATTCTAAAGTCTGTACAACTTCATTTAAGTTTTGTTTGGCATCTACTGTCCCCTCTTTCGTCCCTTTCATCAAATTTTCTAATTTGCTAAGACCTGCATTCACTTGCTGGAACCCTGTTAATATTAGCCTTTGTATATTAATCTGCCATTCCTTTTCTATTTCTTGCACCACTATTCCAGAACTTTGGGATTGAACAGACCAAGTCTCCATTTGTTCTTTTGAATTTTTGGGGTCCATCTCAGGCTTTGGGGTTTGTATAAATACCACAATAATCACCCCCTAGAAATCCTTCCACAGTTTCCACAATTTTATCAACAATTCAAACCCCTCATCATAAACCTCCCCTTAGATCTCCCTCCAATCTTTGTCCAAATATTGTAGTATAAAAATCAACTTTTAGCCCAGCAAATACAATATCAATTAGAACCGTGACGCAGTTATTTCTTCTTCTCCTGAGTTCAGCAAGCTTCTATTATTAGACTCACACGTGGTCACAAACAAAACAACAGTCACAGAGTCTCAAACTGTCCAGTAGATTGTCCTTGGAGCTCGTCTTGTGATCTTCATTAACCCCTTAATGCTCCTTAGTCCAGTTGGCCACGTCAGCTCCTTCTCCCGAAAACCACCAGATTCTATTATTTATAGTTCACAAAGTCCAGAGAAGGCAAAGAGTAACGTATCCCAGCCACACTGCATCCACCGAAGTCTCTTAAATCCAGTCAGACGGTGTTGCTGTCTGGGATTCTTCTCCAGAAACATAAGATTTATTTTTCCATCTCAGACTCTCGGCTTTAGAATCAGCCTGACGTTTTAATAGTTCACTTGGAGAAGCTTAGTTTCGCTTTTGAGTCAGACTGATAAGATAAACCCGCCGCTGCATTTATTCTTTCCGCCAAATATTTTCATTCTTATTTCAGCTTAATGAGGCTGTTTCATAAATCAGAGGCTTCAGCTTACTTACTTGTTATATATTTTTAGTTTATATTGATTGCTCTCCTCTCCCCCGGTAAAGGGTTCCTCGCGGCTCAGTGCCAAAAAATGGCGCCCGCTCCAGTCCGTGCACGGTGATTTCTTCAGAAGAAAAAAGTCCGGGTCTGCCTCCCTTTCTTCTCCTTCTGCTGCTCACCATCTGCTTCAGAGAGACTTCTTCTAGACTCTCCTTTGATCCCCATTTCAAAAGGGGGATCCCGGACCGGAGGGTTCCAGCTTTTTCCAGAGAGAGCTCCTCTCTGGAGTTGCTGGCAGCACCGCAACAAAGCCCCGCCTCTCAATTTACAGATTTTTAAAGTCTGTGAAACTGCATTTAATCTGGGTTCTTATTCTTAATATATGTTCAACTGTTTTAAAATATTTTTATATAGTTTTATTTGTTGCAAACTGCTTTGGGTTCCCTATGGGAAGAAAGGCAGCATTTAATTAATTAATTAATTAAGTAATTAATTAATTAATTAATTAGCTAGTTAATCAATGAATGAATCAATCAGTTAATTAATTAATAACTGGGTGAGCATTTAGAAAATGTATTATTTTTAATGGGTGTTATTTATATGCTTCAAAGCTAAGCATTTTTAAAAAATATTTTATTACCATATATAACAGCTTTGATATTTCCCATGCTTTTTAGTAAGGCTAAAGATTACTTAAAGTTGCAATCTTTTTCTTTTTTTTTTCTTTTTACTTTTCATAAGTTGCATGGATGGATTTTTAAATATTTGTGCCTACAATTTGGTTTATAGCTGTAAGGCTTTTGTATTGGACAACGATTCTGACTTATATTTTGTACATGGAATATCAAAACAGTGTTGTCTGGAATTGCTGCAACAATGAAAAGATATACAGTGGTGCCTCGCTTAACGATGATAATCCGTTCCAGGAAAATTGCCGTTAAGCGAAAACATTGTAAAACGAAATTAAAAACCCAATTGAAACGCATTGAAACCCGTTCAATGCGTTCCAATGGGGTAAAAACTCACCGTCCAGCGAAGATCCTCCATACGATGGCCATTTTCACTGCCTTTATAGCGAGGAATCTGTCCCTAAACACAGTGGGGAGCCGTTTTAATTACCAGGCGGCCATTTTAAAACTGTTGATCAGCTGTTAAAAAACCGTCGTTTTGCAAAGAATCGGTTCCCGAAGCAGGGAACTGAACATCGCAAAGCAAACAAACCCTATTTAGACCATTGTTTTGCAATCGCAATTGCAATTGCAAAAAGATCATCGTACAGCAATTTTGTCGTAATGCGGGGCAATCGTTAAGCAAGGCACCACTGTACACTCATCAGCCACAGGTTTTAAATCACTGACAGGCGAAGTGACTAGCATGAATTATATCGTTGCAATGGTACCAGCCACAGGTTGGGATATGTTAAGGCAGCGAGTGAACAGTCGGTTTCTGAATTTCATGTCTTGGAAGCAAGAAATACAGGCAAGTGGAAGAAAGACAGAGCGACTTTGAGAAGGGCCAGATAGCAACAGTTATTCAGCATCGCGAATACGGCAGGCCTTGTGGGGCATTCCCCGTGTGCCGTGGTTGGGACCTACCAGAAGTGGAGCAAGGAAGGACCGCCGTCTTGGCGTTGCAGGGGCCCCAGGCTCGTGGATGCACGAGGGGAGCGAAGGCTACCCCATCTGTCCCGATTACACAGAAAAGCTACAGTAGCTCAAATGGCTGATGGAGGTAATGCTGGCCGTGGTAGAAAGGTGCCAGGATACGCAGTGCATCCCAGTTTGCTGTGCCTGGGGCTGTGTAGCCGCCGGCGGGTCAGAGTGCCCACAATGCAAGCACCTACAGTGGGGAATGTGAGCATCAGAACCAGACCAGTGGAAGAAGCTTGTCTGATCTGATGGATCATGTTTTCTTTTAGATCAGGTGGATGGCTGGCGGCATGTGCCTCATTTACCTGGGAAAGAGATGGCAGCAGGATGCACTGTGGGAAGAAGGCCAGCTGGCGGAGGCAGTGTTATGCTCTGGGCAATGTTCTGCAGGTCATCCTTGGGTCCTGGCATTCATGTGGGTGCTGCTTTGACACATACCACCTACCCAGAGATTGTTGCAGGCTACATACACGGCGAACGCGGTGGCCGGACTCCTTAGTGGGGTGAGAAAACACCAGCATATCTCTCCCACTCTGGCTGCCTTACATTGGCTGCCCATTCCTTTCCGCATTGATTTCAAAGTGTTAATGATGACGTATAAAGCCCTAAATGGTTTGGGACCTCAATACCTGGCAGATCACCGTCTCCCACCCAGGTCTACCCGAGTCACTTGACAAAGCCAGCAGGGACGGCTGAGGGGCCTTACACCGAGAGAGGTCCGGAAAGAAAAAACAAGAAACCGGGCCTTCTCGGCAGTGGTCCTTTGACTATGGAACAGCCTTCCAACAGAGATCCGCCTGTCACCCTCGCTGGGTGTTTTCAAGAGCCATTTAAAGACTTGGCTCTTTAGGCAGGCCTTCCCTTCTGTCAATTTTTGAATTCTATCTCCTTATTTTTGATCATTCCCCATCTTTAATGCACTATATTATTGATTTAATTGTTTAATGATCATGATGTTTTTATTGTATTTTATATTTTATGACATTTGTAAGCTGCCCCAAGTTGGCGCTGTCTGGAGGGGGCAGGGTAGAAATCAAATAAATAAATAAATAAATAAATAAACACACACACACACACACACACACACACACACACACACACACACACACACACACACACACACACACACACACACACACACACACACACACACACGCCCTCTCCCTTCATGGCAGTGGTGTTCCCTGATAGCAGTGGCCCCTTTCAGCAGGACTCGGCCACACTGCAAACATTGTTCAGGAGTGGTTTGAGGAACATGACCAGGCGTTGCCTTGGCCTCCAGATTCCCCAGATCTCAATCCGATGGAGCATCCATGGGATGTGCGGGAGCACCAGATCCACTCCATGGAGGCCCCGCCTCTCAACTTGCAGGACTTAAAGCATCTCCTGCTAATGTCTTGGTGCCAGAGGCCACGGGACACATTCAGGGCTCTTGTGGAGTCCTTTCCTTGACTCGTCAGAGCTGTTTTGGCAGCATGAGAGGACTGACACGAGATTAGCCAGGTGGTTTTAATGGCATGGCTAATCTATGTCCTTTCATACTCAGAAGAATTCTAATACAGTCATCAAGGGTGGTTGAGTTTCATTCTGGAGTGAACCCTTTTTGGGCGGATAATGCCAGTGTTGACAGAACACAGGCTCCGGATTTTTTTTCCCCTGGAGATTTATAAAGCTCTGAGGGGAGATGGTGGCCTTTGCGTGGGTATCTCTCCCTTGACAGACCGGCCACCCGGCGCTTGGGAGAGAGGGAGGCTTCCAGATCCAGAGCTGGTTGTCGATCATTTCTGATGCGCCTGAGCGAGGGGGTCTCCATTGCGGTCCGAAGGTGGCCACCTCCGGACCGTTTTCTCCCCTGGGTCTCCTCTCTCTCCCCAGGGTTTCCATTTTGGTGGGAGGCTGGAAGCCACACAAAGCCACGCCCTTCTCTCCCCTCTCTTGCAGGTGCTAAAAGACCCCACCAAACCCAAAGCAAAGGGCAACTTCTGGACCGTCGACCTCGGCCGCATCCCACACGAGGCCCTCAAGCTGCAAAACACGCCCATCTCCCGCCAGGAAGAGGGGATGTTTGCTGCCGATCTGGCCCCCTACGTCTTCCAGGGCCTGCCTCTCAGCTGCCCCCCAGCCGCCGGCAACGCGCCCGAGGGGAGCTCAGGCTTTAGCCCCGAAGCGGCCCGGCAGGCCAGCCCCTTCAGCATCGACTCCTTGCTCAGCGACTTCCAGGATGTGGGCCTGTGTGGGAAGCGTGGGGCAGACCGTGAAGGACCGCCACCCCGCCACCCAGCGGCCGGCCTGGATTTCTGGGGGCCCATCCCCCTCTTCCGCCTCTCCGCGGGTCGGCCCCTTCTGCCCCGGCGCCCCTCGTGCCCTCAGCCGGCCCTCCGGTCCTTCTCCTCCTCCAGCAGCCTCTCCTCTCTCGGGTCCCTGTCGCCCCGTGAAGGTGGGGAGGCGGGGAGGCCAAGGGCCAGGAAGGGGCACCCTCCCCACCTCCCGGCCAAGCGCCCCAGGGGCCACCCGGACCCCGAGAGCAGTGGCTCTGACTCCGAGTCCTCCCGGGGCGGCACACCGCCCCCCTGCGCCCCGCACTGGGAGCAGCTGCCCACCTCGTACACCACGTCCGTGGCCCCCAACGTGGTGGCCCCGCCGAGCTACCCCCCACCCTTCAGCGCCTTTCCCCCTGTCCCGGGCTTGTCCTTCTGCAGCGCCCCGGTGGCAGCCTTGGCAAGTCCGGCGAGCTGGGAGCGGAGGCCGGGGGGCGCCCCGATGTCCACCCTGCCCTCCCCGCTGTCTGTCGACCTGGATCAGGGCGTGCCCCCCAACAAGACTGTGTACGATGTGTGGATGACCCACCCTTCGGACACGGTCCCCCCAGCCGCCCGCAGGCCAGACCCTTGCCTCCCTGGCGGATTCGTGGCCCCTTATGACCCCTCCTGGGAGGAGCCTTAGGACGGGGGCTTCCCTCCCCCCCCCGGCGAAAGCCACTCCCCCCCCAACCACCACCACCACCACCTCCACTGCTCATCTACAGCTGCCCCACCAGCCAAGAGCATCCGAGAGGCAGCCGGCAACCCCTCCTTGCCCAACCCCTCCTTGCCCAGAGATTTTTTAATATTTTAAATAAATAAATAAACTCACTCTTGAAGAGAGAGGACTGCTCTTTCTAATGCAAGGGCATGGCTAAGATTGTCCTTCCTGGCTGATAAAAGAGGCCCGAGAGGGGCTGGCCGGGTGGGTCCACGAGGTAGGGACAGCCTCCCAGCTGGCTCGAAGGAGGCCATAAGAAGAAGAAGAGGACCGTGGTTGAAAAAGCCTTCCGTGGACCTCGCAACATGGAATAAAGTACCGCCTGGCCTCTCATCCCCCATTCTTGGGCAAGACACTGTAGCGGCTCGGGGTTTCTCAGCCCCAGGGGGTTCCTGGATGAGACGGAGGGGTTGTGGGATGGAGACAGCTGCCGGTCCCCTCGGCAGATGCTGGGAACTGGGCAAGGGGCTGGACCTCTCTCAGTGGCTTCTGATCCCATCAGCCCTAGTCTCCTGGCAGTGGCGTCCGGGGGGGGGGAATCCCACAGGAGCGCTCATCCAGGGTGCAAAACTTTTAGGGGTGCGAAGGAGTCAACGTCTCTGTGGCGGGACATTCAAGCCAAGATGATGGATGAGGCTACCACTCCCAGCAGCGTTCCCCCTCCTCTCCAAAGAAGGTGCGGAGCCCAAGTCTGGGTCCAGGCCGAGAGAGCATGCCACCGCACCCCCTTTCTGTCACACGCTTCTAGGCAATGCGGGCTGCCACGGCCAAGGCGGCATTGGGCCTTCCCACCGCCCGCCGGCCCTGCAGCGCAGGGAGAGGCGGTCTCCTGCAGAGCCCTGGGGGGGTGTGCGCCCGACTCAATGGCGGGAGGACACGTGAGCAAGAGAGGTCAGCTGCAGAAGCCACCTTGCCTGGACGAGGGAGGGCTCCTCCTGACGGCGCTCCTCCGCCTCTCAGGTGTGGCTGCCCTCGGGTACGGGGCTGGCCCCGCCTTCCGTCCATTGCATGGGCTGGCTGGTCGCCTGTAAAAAGTTAATAATAGGCCAGTTAATAATAGTAGGCTGCTGAGCTCACCCACTAGATAACTGCTCAGCCCTGGTGCTCCGGCAGGTGGAGGGAGAAGGTGTCCCTTCGATGGTGAGCAAGGGCAGCCCCTCCGCGTGGCATCACTCCGCTCACCTGTGCGCCGATGGGAGCCAATCCACGGGTGATGGAGGGCAGTGCAAAGAAAAGGGGCAACCCGCTTCCCCCCCTCCCCCCCTCCCCATGGGAGGGCACCCCAGACCTAGAGGGCTTTGAGGCAGAGCCCAGGTGAAGCAGAGAGATGGGTCCGGCCCAGTGGCAGAGCCCGCTGTGGCACCCCGTCCATCCAGGAGAAATTCTGCAGGGGCAGAAAATGGGACAAGGTGAACAGGACCCAAGAGAGAGATCGGTGCTAGGGAGAAGTGGCTTCTTGGGGGGGGGATTCTGGGAGTTGTAGTCCATGGGTTAGGGGGTGCCCTATCTGCCCTGCCTCAGGCGCTGGCAACCCACATGATGCCACTGCCTTATTTATTTTATTGAGTTAAAATAGTTCTACTCCACCTATCTCCTCAAAAGGGCCCAGGGGGGGTCCCATCGGTGCACAGGTGAGCGGAGTGATGCCACGCAGAGGGGCTGCCCTTGCTCGCCATCGAAGGGACACCTTCTGGCCCGTCTCACTGGGTTGGGATGGGAAGGCCCTGTGGCTCCAGTCCTTCCTGGAGGAGAGAACCCAGAAGGTGGTGCTGGGGGGCTCCTGTTCAAAACCCCGGCCGCTGACCTGTGAGGGTCCATCCGGGTTCTGTTTTGTCTCCTGTGTTATTCAACATCTCCACTGAAACCTCGGGGAGAGAGGATCCGGCGTTTCAGGCTTCGGTGTCACCCGTAGGTGGACGACACCCAACTCTCCCTCTCCTTGCCAGCTCAACCCGAGGAAGCTCCTTCGGCTCTTGATCCATGTTTGGTATCAGTAAGGAACCGGGTGAAGGTGAATCAACTGAAACTTAATCCAGAGGAGACGGAGGTGCTCCTGGCCAGTCGAAAGGCAAATCAGAGAATAGGGATGCAGCCGGTGCGGGATGGGATTTCACTCCCATTGAAAGAGCAGGTGCGCAGCTTGGGGTGGGGGTGGGGGTGGGGGGTGATCCTGGATTCATCCCCGATTCTGGACGCCCAGGTCTTGCCAGTGGACGGAAGTGCCTTTGCACGGTTAAACCGAGTGTGCCAGCTGTGCCCGTTTCTTGAGAGGGATCTGATCTGGCCAGGGTGACGCACGCCCTAGAGAATTCCCGGCTGGATGACTGTAACACACTTTATGTGGGGGCTGCCTTTGGGAAGTGTCAGGAGGACCCTCCAGCAGGTCCGAAACTCAGAGGCCAGATTGATGGCTGGGGCTGTTCACAGGGATCGCACCACCACCACCCCCTGTCACAGCCGCTCAATGGGCTGCCAATCCCTTTCCAGGCAGAACTCCAAATGCTGGTTCTAACCAAGGAAGCCCTATGGCAAGGACCACACCTCCCGTTATGAGCTTGGTCAGGCGCTAGGATCTCCAGGAGAGGCCTTCCTCTCGTCCTGCCACCTTCACAGGTGTGTCCGATGGGGACACGGGAGACAGCCTACTCTGTCGCTGCTCCAAGACTTTGGAACTCCCTCCCACTGCAGGCCAGGCTGGCCCCATCTTTACTGTCCTTCCGCGGGCAGGCAAAGACCTTTCTCTTCAGGCAGGTTTTTCCTGAGTGACTGACTGACTGTCTAGGGTACAATAAATGGGATGGTTCATATTTTGCTGCTTCTAAACTGATTTCAGTAATGCGTTGACCTAACATTTTGAATGCAGTGTTATTAATTCCTTTTTAAATATTTGAATAATTTGGTGTTTTTAGCTTTTAATATTGTGTTTTTAATGATGTAAGCTGCCTTAGGTCCTTTTTTTAAGGAGAAAGGTGGTGTTAAAATATTTTAAATAAATAAATGAAATATAAGCACTCAAAGCAATGCTCATTTTAGTCCCTGATGATTTTCGTCACTTTCTGAGGTCATGTATAATGGGCCCTTCTGTGTGTATCTATAGAACGTGTTCACTGCATGCAACTGGAAATTCCTTACCTAGAAAGGGCTATGATGAGACAGTCCAAAATGAAACAAGAGATAGTGCTGGAAGATGAGACCCCCAGGTCAGAAAGCAGTCAATCAGCCAGTAGGAAAGAACTAAGGACAAGTACAAATAAAGCAAAGCATTCTGCTGATGTGCTGCTTCACAGTCCTTAGAGCACCCTCTAGGTGTACAATTTTTCATTATGGGAACAACACATTGCAAACCCCACCCATCCCTCAGGGAGCTGGGTACTCAATTTACCAACCTTGGAAGGATGAAAGACTTAAGTCAGCTATGAGCCAACTACCTTAGCCCATTAGGATCAAACTTCGGCCATAAGTAAAGTCTTCACTGCAATATTGCTGTTTAACCCGTGAGCCACAAGGGGGGGGGGTTATTGAAAATAGCAATGCCACTAACGATGCAACTACTAGATTGAAGCCGAAAGGATGCCCTAGTCGTGGCTCATGAGTTCATAAGCGAAAGGAATGTCTGATGCTGTGCAACAAATAGAAACGGAATGTGGATGGTGGGAACTATGAGTCAAAACAAACAAACAATTACAACCTATTTTTACTCTGGAAATGACAACCTCAGAAGAAACCGTGTGGCTCTAATATAAGGCAAAATGTAGCACAAGCAGCCAGGGGTTACACTGGAATATCTGCTCCGTAATGTCAATCAAACTTCTTGGGAAACATATCAACATAATGCTATCATTCAAGCCTCTGCTACGGACACTGAAGACGATGAAACTGAAAGATTTTATGCAAGTATATAGTAGGAAATTGATCCTACACCAAAACAAGACATGCTGATAATTATAGGTGAGGGGAATGCAGCAACCAAGCTGAACCGAATGTTGTTGGAGAACTTGGCCTAGGAGTCAGAAAGGAAGCAAGAGCGACTCATACAATTCTGGGAAGCCCATGATCTGTTTAATCGCAGCTACATGCCTCAGGTGGCTGCAGATGACTGTACATGTCCACATTACCAGATATAAAGAGATTGAATAACAGGAAGTAGGAGATGGAGAAACTCTGTTCTCTCTGCCAGAACAAGACCAAGAGCAGATCATGAATTGTTAATATCCAACACTGGAGCAAAGCTGAAGGACACTGAAAGAATCCCAGTGCCAAAATATAATTTAAAGAACATCCTTGATTGATTTAAGCCTGTCAGTCACCCACCCCAAAGCATGGCTTCCCCGGCTGCAGAACCAGGTGTGAATTGGCAGGCCTCCCTTTGCTGATTCGACCCAAGCAGCCTGGGCTGGTGATTAGGGTGGATGGGCTAATTGGGAGCATCCCCCCCTCACCTGGTGACCCAGAGTCTGCCCCCCCATCTGCATCTGAATGGCCCACTCCCCTATTTAAGGGCCAAGCTGAATGGGTCCCAAAAGCACTTCCTTCCCTTTTTGAGCCAGGCTCCTGGCCCACCACCGAGCCCTCCTCTGCCAACGCAGTCTACCCTTCTGCCATGGAGAGCCTCCAGGAGCAGCGCCTACCCCACGGACAGTCGGAGCCCGGCAGCCCAGCGCCTCTTCGTGGGGCCAGGGAGCAGCCGGGCCAGGAGGGGCCCCATCCAGAGGGAGGCTCAGCACCCTCGAGGGCCTTGGCCCCCAGGAGGAAGCGGGGAGGGGAGGCGCTCCAGGGCACGGGTGCTGGCCAAAAAGTACCAGCACCACACCAAACTTCCTGGCCCGGATCGCCCTGGTCTTCCAGGGCTCCCCAGAGAAGAGGCTGAAGCTGGCCGAAGTAAGTGGCTGAGGGGGGGAGGGTGGATCGGGCCCCTTGGCCAGGAGCAGCAGCATCTCTCCTCTCCTCCCAGCTCAAGCAAGACCAAGGGCTGGCCTCCCGCCTGTCCCCACAGGGCTCCTCGCCAGGCCGCGCGACTCCTTGCAGGGGAGGACAGAGGGACTGAAGGACGGGGAGCCCTCTTTGATCTGAGAAGGGGGGAGGGGGGAAGGGATCTCCCCCCCCCCCCCCCAGGGACAGGAGGAGTCCTCCAGGGCACAGGCAGAAGGAATTAAAGCCTCTTTTTGTGCCCATTAATATCCCCCCCCCAACAGACCAGCCTGGGCGAGCTAAGGGTCGAGTTTGGGGGAGCAGGTCCGGAAGGCTCCCTGGGGGGCCTCGGAGGGGAGGGGGTTTCGCCCTCCTAAGCGCTCTCCCATCATCCGCCCGGTTCCTGCTGCTGCAGCTGAAAGGGGAGGCGCGGCCTCGAGGCGGACCGCGGGGGAAGCTCCTGCCACCCGGATGCTTTTGGACCTTAACGCTCACCCTGCTCAGTCAGAGGGGAGGAAATGCAGGTGGGTGGGTGGGAGATCAAGACACACACACACACCCCGCAGTCCTTTGGTCTAGATGGGCGGGGTAGAAATCCAATAAAATAAATGAATAAATAAAATCGGCTGGAGGCTGACCGCCCTGGGGTTGATCTGGGCTTCCTCCGGAGAGGGGTCAAGCCCAGGGAGGGGGGCCAAATCCTGCTGGGCTGTTTCGGGGGCTGGGCTCCCCTCTTCCCCTGGCGCTTGGGGCGCTCCTTTGCTCAGACCCAGAGCCAGAGTGGCTGAGCAGGCGGGACAAGCCCGGGACCGCTGGGGCATTTCTTTTCCAGCCTAGACGACCTGGAGGTCCTGGGGTTTCTGCACATGCCCCGGAGTCCTCTTCCACCTTTCCCAGAGAGGGAGGCTGGCAGGTCCCGGAGGGTCTTCCGTCGGAGTCAGGAGGTGCCCGTGGGGTCTTGCCAGGGCAGGAGGGCGAAAGTCCCAGAGCTGGCCTGGGGGAGTCCCCCGGCTGGGCACCTCCTCCCAGGGCTTGGTAGAAGTTCCTTTCTCCTGAGCCTTTTCTTCTAGTCTTTGTGAGGGTCTTTGAGGAATCCTTCCCCCCTTTCGCTGGGAGATGGGGGTTTTGTCCTCCTTGCCCCCCCAGCTCATAGATGGGGCAACTGTCCCACCTGGTCAGGGGTCTCTGCAGACACGGTCATCCCCTTTCCAGGGTGCAATGCCTGGACTGACATCTGGGGGGAGACAGAAGGGGGCCACAGGGCACCTGTGAGGAAGGTTGGAGGAAAGATGCCAGGTGTGGTGGAAGGAGTCCGTCCGGCACAGATGATGCTCCCAGGCCTGCTTCTCCATTTCAATCCATTTTTCTCTTCCAGATTGTAAAGGAAATTGGCAGTATGTTTTCATTTGAGGAAAGATATGATGGCTGGAAGGAGTCCATCTGGCACAACCTGTCCTCAAACCTCTGCTTTTTCCAGTCAAAGTGAGGACTGCTCCATGGGGGTGAGGAGGTAGTTTTTGTGTGGGGAGGAGTCCATCATCCTTCACCCCAGGGAAGGGGGTCCACAGGTCCTCTTCCCTTCTCAGGGACCCCATCCAGGTATCCTGCCTGGTCAGTCTGACCCCTCCAAGGGAAAGAGGAGGGAGGAGCAGGGAAAGAGAGTCCCCCCCCCCACTTGTCTGGCAGCAGGAAGCAGGCAAGAATCCAGAGCAGAATTCAATCCCTTCCAGCATCTCTCCCGGCGGGGCGGGAGGGGTCTGTTTTCTAGCCCTACTGGGGGAGCCCCTCCCTTGGCACACAGCTGCCAGTGCTCAGGCAGGAGCTTCTGGAGCCCAGCTGCAGGATTTGGCCCCTGATTGTGCCCAGGAGGCAGACCCTACTCAGGAGGAGACCTCTGCTCACAAGGAGGACTCCTCCCAGTTCCGTCTCAGCCGCAGTCTCTGAGCCCCCATCATCCATTAGCCTGCAGTTGTGACCCCATATCCCATCATTCCGCTCAGCCAGCTATGGTCCCTGGCGCCATCCGTTCCAGCCCCTTGGAGGGAAACAGGGTTCCCATCATCACTCCGGAAAAAGAAGTGGGGAAGGTGCTGATGTTGTGGGACCCCTCCAACTCCCATCAGCCCCCATCCGCAGTTGATGATGGAAGCACTAGTGCAGCCGTGTCTGGGCACAGTTCCACCCCACCCCCAGGGTGCAGAGAGGCTTTGGGCATAGAGAGACCGTTCTCCACCTCCGAAGGCCGGTTCTCCAAAGAGGGTCCCCTGCCCCAGGCTTCTCACCCTCACCTTCTGTGCTTCTCCTGCAGGAGCTGAAAGATCCAAGAAACCCCAAAATGAAGGGGAACTTCTGGAGGGTCAACGTGGACCTGATCCAGCCGGGGGCGTTGAAGCTCCAGAATACGCCGCTCTCTCGGCAGAATTGGGGGCGCTCTTGTCCTGGACCTGGCGCATTTCATCCTGGAGAGCTGCCCTTGTGCCCCCCTTCAGCCCATCCTCCCAAGCACCCCCGGAGGGGCAGAGTGGCCCCGATCCTTCACCATCAAGTCCCTGGTGCACAAGTCCCCCAAGGCAGGTCCCCGCTGTCCCTCTAAGCTCCTCCTCCTCCCCCCAATCACCTGGCTGCCCCCCACTCCCCCCTGGGTCCCCCCACCCACTGCTTCCTTCCAGGGCAACCTCCCCTCCTGTGTGCTGGTCCCCCACCCCACCCCTTCAAAGATTGCCTGACCTTTTTCCGATTTTTTTTCTTCCTTAGACAACAGATGTACATTTCATTGTAACGGCTTTTAAGTCTGCATTTGTATCATTGTTAGAAACATTGTTCAGGGACTGGATTTTTGCCCCTCATTATTATTTCTCTTGGTATTTTGTTGCTGTTTTTAATTTATATTTGTATTTTGTTGAAAGCCACTCAGAGTAATAGATTGTTACAAGAAATGTGTAAAATAAATATGTTTCTCAAAACTGGTTTCTTGCTCTCTAAGAATTTGTCAGTGTTATTTTAAAAAAACACCACTTGACTCTGATTACAGGCTTTTCAGAGAGTGATGACCTAGAAATGGAGCTAACAGGGAAATGGGCACCTTTTAAAGTCCCTTTTGCTGAAATGCAGACGGTTAGTTCCATTTCACAGAAAGCGATAGAGAGACAGCTAACAGAATGCAAAAGCGAAGACGCAGCAGCGCGCTTTGCTGGAGACCCGGGACTGCATCCGGGTGCTGAGCAGAGTGTGTGTGTGTGTGTGTGTGTGCATCTATCCCCCTGGGCCTTGTGGCAGCAACAGCCCACAAACCGTCTTGGCACGTTAAAGTCTGCCCAGAAAGGTGGATGCTGTAGTCAGAAGGACAAGGGGGGAAAAAAGTTCCCCCCCAATGCAGAAGAGCTGGCGGAGAATCCCTCAGCTGGCTTGCCCTCCTTCCTAGGGTGGTCCTAGGACTAGATAGGCAGGGTATAAATAAAATAAATAAATTCCTCCTGAGCCTTGAGCAGAGAGCAGGGAAGGAACTGAACGGCAAGGCAGCTCCTCGCTTTAGGCCTCTGGCTGGGAGTTTGATTCCCCGTTGGGGCTGGACTGGGCCCTCCAGAGGGACCCTTCCAGCGCTGCAGTTCTCTGTTTACAAGCAGCCTAGCCGGACCTCCAGAGGTGGGGGATCAGCCTTTCCATCATCCTCAGGCAGCATGGGTGACCTTCCCAGCACCCTTTTCTCTCCTCCCCCCCCCCCGCACGCAAGCAGCCATCGCCCCAGCCTCCGGCCTCCTCTTCCCTCTTATTTCCCATCACAGTCTTTCTCAGAGGGGCGTTACTGCCAGGCTGGCTGTGGGACGATGGGAGTCGTAATCCAGTGCGCAATAAAAGGCCCCAGGCTGAAGAAATCCAAACTCATCACTCCAATCCATGCGCTTTGAGTCTCGAGATTAGACTACTGTAACACACTCTACGTGGGGCTGCCTTTGAGACTGATGCGGAAACGTCAAATGGTGCAGAACGAGGCTTCCAGACTTTTTACTGGGGTGAGAAAACATCAGCATATATCTCCGCCACTCTGCCCACCATGCCTTTATATTTCAAAGAATTAGCAGAATGCCTCCTCCCCACTAGATCTATTATGATCCTTGAAGAAGAGGCTGGCTTCGGGAAAGGCAGGAGGACAGGAGATCAAGCCTTTCTCCGACACCAAGGGGTAAGGAGAGGTGGGGGTATTCGTATACAAATATGAATACTGAGTGTACCCCTATCTCTAGCAGTAAGCAAACACACCGAAAGAACCGCCTGGCACATATTTTAATCCCTTGTCTTTGTCAATTTTTCATCAGCCTTTGACCTGATAGTTAGAGATGGACTACGGTGTAACCTGGCTAAGACTAACATGGGTAGGAGACCCCAGTGGCTGACGCAGCCATCAGACGCAGAAGATGCAGGTGCCGATGGCTCCACAAGGAGCTCCTGTCACAGCAGATCTGTATTAGCCATTGGGGGAAACAAGGGTGCCTTTGCGCGCCCTTCCTTCTCAGCTTCTATGTAAACACCTTGATCCCTCAAAGGGTTTCCCCCTCTTTTTTCCTCCCCAACCATCGGCTAGAGAAAGATCTCCAGGCTGCTTTATGCCGATCACCTGGTTTTGCTATCCCTGAACAAAACTGGCCTTAAAGGAAGGCTATCTAAATTTGGAAGGACAGATCCTGAAGCTGAGGCTCCAGTACTTTGGCCATCTCATGAGAAGAAAAGAGTCCTTGGAAAAAACCTTGATGTTAGGAAGGTGTGATGGCAAGAGGAGAAGGGGACGACCCAGGATGAGATGGCTGGACAGTGTCTGCGAAGCAACCAATATGAATTTGACACAACTCCGGGAGGCAGTAGAAGACAGGAAGGCCTGGCGTGCTCTGGTCCATGGGGTCACGAAGAGTCGGACACGACTAAACGACTAAACACACACACACACATCTAAATTTGGGCAGCTCCATAAAGAGGAACGGCTAACAATCAGCTACGCCAAGACAAAGATCGTGGTCTCGGAGAAGAGAGCCTCTGGACTTAGGAATTGGTCATGGGGTGGGCATGTCTTTCATCTCTCTGGGCCCCCACTTCTTCTGAGAGAAACTCTCTTGGAAACAACATCTAAATGCCACTATATTCCTAATATGGCATGAATGTTGATATTCTACCCTATGCCACCATTCCCAGAAGGGGTTTCTTGACCCCCGGGGGGGGGCATCCTTTTGTTTTAAACTGTTTTTTTTCCTGCAAGTCTGCCTTTGTAAATGGCCTATGGCCAGAAACCATAAAGGTACAAGGTGTGCGCCATTGAGTCCAACCCCAGAGTCCGACCTGCAAGGGCAGAGTCTTGATTTTTTATAACATGCAGGACCGGGGGGGGGGCTCTAATGCCACGGAGTCCAACCCCAGAGTCTGACCCCAGGGGTGTGGGGTCCACAGTGTGTAGGGCACCAAGGCTGGAGGCCTTCAATAGAAAACTGAAGGTTAAACCGATGGCCTTCTCAAGCCCCTTCCAGCGCCATCATTCTATGATCCTGGGGAAACTTACACCTCTTCGTGGGGGGGGGGGCGGGATCCAGCCCCAGAGCCTGAATGGCAGGTAGAAGCCAGGGTGGTGGGAGAGGGCACGCCGAGGGCAGGGCGGGCCAGAGGGACCTTTTCCTGGAGGTGCCGGATCTAACCCAGTGGCAGGTGGGTGAGCTGCACCCCGATTTTCCGGAGGACAACAAAGGACAAACACCTTAAAGACTAACTGTTACGTTTTAAGGTAAGCGTTCATGGACCTCTATCCGCTTTGTCACACGCAGGGAAAGAGAACGGAGTGGAAAATGAAATCTCAGCTCCAGAAGCAGAACAATTGTCTAAATAATCATTGGCTCTTGCGGATGTGGAACATCTTCATGCAGTAATCTCTGGCCTTTGTGGTTTTAGGGTACTGTTGTCAACTTTCCTCCAGGAGACAGAAAACAGACACCAGGCCTGGACAAAGATGGACCAGGGAACAGAGGGGTATGTTTTTTGGGGGGGGTGGAGGGAAGGGGGTGGAGGGAAGGAGGTAGGAAGACAGGGAATTCAGTTAAAACACCAGAAGGGGGGAAATGAATATCTCTAAGTAGATCTGAAAGGGAAAGGAGATGGGAGAGGAATCCTGTCTGTTGATGTAGGGGACTATGACAAATTCTTAGAGAGCAAGAAACCACTTTAGAGAAATTTATTATTTTGATAAATTTCTGGTGACACACTGTTACTCTGGGCGGCTTACAACAAAATACAATATAAATAAAAAACGGCAACAATTACAAAGAAAAAGAAAAATCACAATATAAATATCTAGGTCCCTGAACAACATTTCTAGCAATAATACAAATACAGACTTAAAAGCCTTTACAACGAAATGTATATCAGTTGTGCAAGGAAGAATAAAAACAGGAAAAGGTTTGGAGATCTTTAAAGGGATGCAGACACCGGGGATGGGAGAATATTTTTATTAGACCAGGAATTAAAAGTGCCAAAGAGACCGGCCTCACAGAGGCAATGCATCCAGTGTCCCACCCCCAACCGACAGTCCTTTACGAAGGGTGCCCGCCTGGCACCGCTGGGTATGAAGATAAAGGAGACTGGGACCCCGAGGTGGGTCTCGGCAAGGGTGGGTGGGTGTGCCAGGCGCTCTGCTGGGCCACAGGGCACCCTGGGGGGAGGAGGGGGCCCGGGAAGGCTGCCCAGGGGGTGCAGCAGGCAGGAGGAAGGCAGGCGGCAGGGCAGAAAGTGCTGGAGGCGGGCAGGGTGGCCGGAGGGACCATGGGGCAGGGGGCCGGGAAGGGGCAGGGGGCCGCCAGCACACAGGAGGGGAGGTTGCCCCAGAAGGAAGCAGGGGACGGGGGGCCCCAGGGAGGAGTGGGGGGCAGCCAGCACCCCAGGGGATTTGGGGGAGGAGGAGGAGGAGGAGCCCAGAGGGACAGATGAGAGCCCTCTGCCCTGAGGGGGTCCAGCCAGCGCCCCTCGGGGTGGGGGAAAAAAGAGGCCGCTGGGGGGGCCTGGCCGGGGGTCTCCACAGCGTTGGGAGGAGGAGGGCCCCGTGGCTCTGCCTTGGGGGACCTCTGCAGCAGGGACTCAATCATGAAGGATCGGGGCCGCTCTGCCCCTCCGGGGGCGCTGAGGAGGGGGGCGTAAGGGCGGCCCTCCAGGACGAAAGGCGCCAGGTCCGGAACAAGAGCGCCCCCGTTCTGCCGAGAGACTGGCGTGTTCTGGAGCTTCAACGCCCCGGGCGGGATCAGGTCCACGTTGACCCTCCAGAAATTTCCTTTCGTTTTAGGGTTCGCCGGGTCTCTCAGCTCCTGTAGGAGAAGCACAGAAGGTGAGGGTGAGAAGCCTGGGAATGGGGTCCATCTCCGGAGAGGAGCCCCCCAGCACAGCCACCTTCCTGCACCCACACCCCATCTTCAGTGGAAGAGGCCACGGAAAGGAAGCCCCCCCCCTAACCTCAGAGAGCCCCCCTTTTCCGCCCAGGGACTGCTTGCACTGGCTTTTCTGCCCCTTGCTCTGGACGCTTCCTATTGCAGGACGGGGGACCCCCTTTCCCTGCTTCTCCCTCCTCTTTCCCTTGGAGGGGGACAGACTGGCCAAGCCAGGTGCCTGGATGGGGTCCTTGAGAAGGGAAGAGGACTTGTGGACCCCCCTTTCCATAGGGTGAAAGATGAGGGACCAGCCCCCCAAAAAACCTCCCTCTTTCCACCCATGGAGCAGTCCTTGCTTTACCTGAAAAAAGCAGGCGTTTGAGGACAGGTTGTGCCGGATCGACTCCTTCCAGCCTTCATATCGTTCCTCAAACGAAAACAACCTGCCAATTTCCCGTATGATCTGGAAGAGAAAAATGGATTTAAATGGAGAAGCAGGCCTGGGAGCATCATCTGTGGCAGACGGACTCCTTCCACCCCCACCCCCACCCCCGCATCTTTCTTCCAACCTTCCTCACAGGTGTCCTGTGGCCCCCCCTTCAGTATTCACCCCCCAGTACCCAATCCGGGCATTGCACCCTGGAAAACGGGAGGGCTGTGTCTGTAGAGACCCCTGACAAGGGGGAAGGCCTTCCACCCCCAGGACAGTTGCCCCATCTAAGAGCCGGGGAGGGGGGGGAGGAGGAGAAAACCCCTTGTCCTGTCCTTCTCACCCAGAGGAAGGTCTCCCATCGAAAGGAGGGGGGTCTCTCCTCAAAGACCCTCACAAAACCTAGAAGAAAAGGCAACTACCCGTCCCCAGGAAAAAGGAACTTCTTCCAAGCCCTGGGAGGAGGTGCCCAGCCGGGACTTTCGCCCTCCTGCCCTGGCAAGCCCCGTCGGGCACCTCCTGACTCCGAGGGATGACCCTGGGAGATTCCCCCCCCCGGCCTTTCTCTCTGGGAAAGCGGGAAGAGGACTCCAGGGCATGTGCAGAAACCCCAGGCCTTCCCCGTCGTGTGGGCTGGAAAAGAAAATCCCCCAAAGATCCAGGGCTTGCCCCGCCGGTCCGAGCGAGGAAGCGCTCTAAGCCCCAGGGGAAGAGGGGAGCCTAGCCCCCCAGACAGCCCAGCAGGATTTGGCCACCCTCGATGGCTTGGCCCCTCTCCGTTAGGAAGCCTGGATCAATCCCCGAAGGGCCAACCTCCGGCCAGCCTGCCTGACGGGAGCGCGCCTCGACGACGCCTTCTCCCTCTGCAGGAAAGCAGCAGCAGCATCAGGGCGGATGATGGGAGAGCCTCGGGGAACGGGCAGCCCTCCTCTTCCGAGCCCCCCCCCTCAGCTCTCCGGACCTGTTCCCGACACCCGCCCCACAGTTCTCCCCCAGATCTCCCGTCGGGGGCACAAAGGCTCCTCTCTGGGAACAGCTGCCCGCCCCCCCCCCCGCGCCATCCCCCGTTAATTCCTGCCGCCGGTGCGGTGGAGGACTCCCCCCCGCCCTCCTCCCTCCGTTTTTTTTTGGGGGGGGAATTCGCCCTAACCCTCCCGCTGCCTTTCCAGAGCAGAAAGCCCCCCCCCTCCGGCCTCCCTTCCTCCGTCCGCCTCGTCGGGGCAGGAAAGACGCCCCATTTGCCTTCCAGGCTGGCCAGGAGGAGCCGCCGCCGCCGCCTGCTGTAGCCCGTGGCGAGGAGCCCTGTGGGGGCCGGTGGCAGGCAGCCCTCCGGAAAGGGAGAGGAGAGCTGGAAAAGGTGGCCCCGAAGGAAGGCGGCTGGCCACAGGAAGCTGCCCAGGACAGCCGGCGCGGGGCCTGAAGGCGCCTCCTGGCCAAGGGGCCCGATCCACCCTCCCCTCTCCAGCCACTTACTTCGGCCAGCTTCAGCCTCTTCTCCGGGGAGCCCTGGATGACCAGGGCGATCAGGGCCAGGAAGGAGTAGGGGGGCTTGGCGTGGCGCTGGTACTTTTTGCCAGCACCCCTGGCCTGGAGCGCCTCCCCTCCCCGCTTCCTCCTGGGGGCCAAGGCCGTGGAGGGCGCTGAGCCTCCCGACTCCGGATGGGGCCCCTCCTGGCCCCGCTGCTCCCTGGCCCCACGAAGAGGCGCTGGGCTGCCGGGCTCCGACTGTCCGTGGGGCAGGCGCTGTTCTTGGAGGCTCTCCATGGCAGAAGGGTAGACTGCGCTGGAGAGGAAGGCTCGCTGGTGGGCCAGGAGTCTGGCTGGAAAAGGGAAGGAAGTGCTTGTGGGACCCATTGAGCCCTGCCCTTAAATAGGGGAGTGGGCCATTCAGATGCAGATTCGGGGGGCAGACTCTGGGGCACCAGGTGAGGGCGGGCGGGGCTCCCAATTAGCCCATCCACCCTAATCACCAGCCCAGGCTGCAGGGGCCGAATCAGCAAAGGGAGGCCTTCCAATTCACACCTGGTTCTGCAGCCACGGAGGCCATGCATGGGCGCCTGGCAGGCTGTGGATTCCGGGGGTCCCTCCATTCCTAGCAGGAAGTGGGCCTCTCCCCCTGCCTCGGGCAGCCTTTTCCCGAGGGTCTTCATACAGCTGTCCTGCAAAGAGCGCCTACCCCACTTCTGGGGTGGAAGAGGGGAGAAATCAGGGGGTCCTTCAAGGACAGCCTCTTCCAGGCCTGTTGTTGTTGGCCATGTCAGCGCCCACCCCACTTTGGCCCACTGTGTTTTCCACGGCCCACTGGAGGATTTGAACCCAGATTTTCTCAGGAAAAGCTGACTCCCCTCGCTCTGTCCACTGCAGTGCAGAAGCTCTGCTCCATGGATTGCCCTCCACCTCTATGGACCAGGCATCCTTAAGCCCCAAGGAGAGCTATGTCTCTAAAACCCTGGAGGACAGACAGTGTGCAAAGGCTCAGAGGCAAAGCAATCCACTAGTCCTCAAGGTGCAGATTGGGGGGGGCAGAACCTGGGCCACCAGCTGGGGGCGGGCGGGACTCCCAATTAGCCCAGCCACCCTAATCACCTGTGGAGGCTGGAGGGGTCAAATCAGCAAAACAATCCACTAATCCTCAAGGTGCTACCAGGCTCTTCCTGTACCACTTGATGAATTGCCACCCTTGACTGTGGTCCTTTCTGCTTCTTGGAAACCTACCTCTGAGTCATCGCCCATGGGCTCCTGCTGACGTGGGCGAAGGAAAAGGGGGTCGGCTGGCCCTCCCGGGCCAAACAGGGTTCGGACACTCTTAGGAGCCATGATGTTTTGACCCTTTCTGGCTGCGGAAATCCTGCTCTCCCAAGCTCTGATTTTAGGGTTCCCAACCTACTTGCCCCCTTGCAGTTTGGCCGATCCAAGCTGTCTACCCCTTTCCTTGACCCTGGAGTCTCTCCGCAGGATCGGACCCTCGTCTGCAGCAAGGCAAGGGCCCCCAAGGAGCCTGCCTCCAGCAGCCCCATCCAAGGCTAGCTTTTTAGACTTCTTGTAAGCCTTCCTTTTGTGGCTTTATTGGTGCTTGTTTGTTTTTTAAAAGCACCCTCCATTTTTGAGCTGCTGGGTGTTGCCCAATTTTTCTTACAAACCTGCCAGAGGCCTTCAGTTTTCTGGGACAGGAGGTGTCTGTGGGATTTCCTCCCCGGTGAGGAGGCCCAGCCCTCGATCTTGGCGGTTGAGGAGCACCAAGGATTAAGCCAGGCAGTGGGGGGTTGTGTGAACCTCCTCCTTGAGGATCAGGCTCTGGACTCGCCAGAAACCTGGGAGCTTCTGAAGGTTTTGGGCCCCTGAAAGATGGATGCCCCTGGAGAAGAGGACAGGCAGCCCCTCGAAGCTCCCATCGAAGGGAATCGCTCGGTCTTTTGGGGGCTCCCAAGACTCCTTCCCTTTTCTTTCCCCGAGGCCTGCTGAAGGCTAGGAAACTTGGCCTCGGTTTTATGGGGCTCGGACGCCGGGAGGGAGGCTGGGGAGAGGAGCCGACCCCTCCAGGGCTCTTCCTCCTGGCTTCTCTGTAGGAAAGGCAGCAGGTCTGGATGGTGCCCTTCAGGCCTCTCCAAACCAGCCTCCCAGAAAGACAGCAAATAAAACCTGATGGATTAGGAAGCAATCAGGTACATGTATTCCTATTTCCCATTGATTGAACTTTGCTTGGTCAGCTGTATTATTTATTTATTTATTTATTTTATTTATATCCCGCCTATCTAGTCGATAGACCATTCTAGGCGGCTTACAACATGGGGTGACACTATAAAAACAAAAGAGTTACATAATAGAAAACTTTCAACCGTTGGGTTAAAACATTAGGAAAGAAAAGAGAAGGGGATCGGAATTAATTAGGAGGGAATATTCTCTACTTTCTTGTTTGTTTTGACCAAACTGCTCTGCCTCTTCATGAGAAGAGAAGACTCCCTGATGTTCGGAAAGTGTGAAGGCAAGAGGAGAAGGGGACGACAGAGGACGAGGTGGCTGGACAGGGTCACCGAAGCGACCAACATTAATTTGACCCAACTCCGCGAAGCAGTGGAAGACAGCAGTGGAAGACTGGTCCATGGGGTCAGGAAGAGTCGGACATGACTTAACAACAACAACAGAGTGAAGCCAACCCTTTTGAGCAGGGAGACCCTGTGGGGGGCTTCGGCTGAAGCCCAAGGCCAGGTCCCTGGCCCTTGGAGTGGGGATCTCCTTCCTGCAGGAGAGCCTTCCTCCCTCTCCTCCCTCTGTTTGGGCCCCCAACCACACACCCAACCCTCAGGGGCAGGGGAGCACAAAAGCCTAACTGACTAAGCTGCTAATGGCTGGCTAACGGCCCAAGATAGCCCCGCCTGGAGGATCAGGAGGTCACAGAGAGGGGATGGTCAGTTGGATGGGGTCAGGGTCCAGAGCCCTCAGCAAGATCTCCCCATCCAAGGCCCTGAGATCTATGACCGCAAAGGCTTTCGTGGGCAAGGGAAATTCCTCCGCACAATGGCGGACGTTCCATGAAGGTTCTCCTTGATTTTGCCCCCCATAGTCAGAATCGACTTGGGGGGGCCTGCCGTTGGTGGCCCTCTTCTTCCTCTGCCTTCAGAACGGGACCCCCTGGGGCTCTGAGGTGGGGGGAGTGGCTTGCTTGACCACAGCTCTCCCCCACCCATAGCCAGCCAGTCATGCAGGGGGAAGGGTGGGTGGCTCAGGGCAACTGGGTCTCTTCCTCCTCACCTTTCTTAACTGCCCTGCTGTTCCAAGGCTGAAGGGGCCACTGCTTTCAAGGACCTTCCAAATATCTTCCATTTTTCATTGCAAAGCCATGCTGGTTGTAAGTCTTTGCAGAAACAGCTATACATATTGTCATTTTTCTTGCACTCTTGCCTATTCAGGCTAGGAGGAGTTTCCCTTGCTTGAATGGCCTCAATTAAAGTGATTTCCTGAGCCATCCAAATGCAGAGTCAAGGCCTTGATAGGGCAAAGGATTGCTTGGAATGGCCCTGGAAGGCGCATGATCTGGTCAATGGCTTTATGGATTACCCTGATTGATCCAATCAAGGTTGGCAGACAGGCTTCCCTCCGCATATCAGCAATGCTACCTTTCTAGGGATGAGGTAATGGGCTGTTGCAAGGCTGGAGAAGAGGCTCAGGGAAGGAGGGAAGGATCTGCATTAAGGGCCAAATGAAAGAGAGAGGAGACGGGGAAATACACAATTTGTGATGTTCTCTTACTGTGCTGATTGTTGTTGCCCTTCACAGCTTGCTGCCGTGTCCTAGGGAAGGGGCTTGAGTCACTGAGAGAAGCTGCGGGCTATGCCGCGCAGGGACCCCCAAGAGGGACATAGTGGAGAATTCTGACTAAACACGATCCACCTGGTGGAGCAGGAACTCCAGGAATTGTTCACGTTCTCTGTTTGTGCTGATTCCTCTGTTGCTTTGCATTTTATTGGGAAGCCTCTTGGAGTCATTTCTTTTCTGAGAAAAATGGAATTCTCCCACTCCTGAATGGCAGGTTTAACTGGGAGAAAAGGGGACTGGCCTTGGGCACATGAGAAGAGACTCCAAAGAGTCCCTGGGAAGAGGTGGGAAAGATCCCCTCCTGGTGGCTCACGGCGTTGGCAAGAGGTCTCCTTGCTTCCCAAGGGGAACCCCCCAGAGGGACGTCGGTGGTGGCCCCTTTGGTATAGGGCAGTCATGATGGGCCCCCCCTCTCGCCCACTGGTGCTACTGCTTCCCTCCTCCACCCCCAACCCACTTCTGGCTGCCAGGGGAGTACCCAGAGGATCAGATGTGGCCCCAGATTAGGCTTTGCCCTGGAGCTGCCAGCATGTGGCCCCTGCTCTTTATTTGGGAGCAGGATCTGATCATCCCCTCTCTGTGACCTCCTGATCCTCCAGGTGGGGCTCTCTTGGGCCATTAGCCAGCCATTAGCAGCTTGGTCAGCTGGCTGGGCCTTTGTGCTCCCCTGCCCCTGGGGGGAAGGTGGGTGGGTGGGTGGTTGGGGGCCCCAACAGAGGGAGGAGAGGGAGGAAGGGTCTCCTGCAGGGAGGAGGTCCCCACTCCAAGGGCCAGGGAACTGACCTTGGGCTTCAGCCAAAGCCCCCCCCCCAGGGTCTCTCTGCCCAAAAGGGTGGCTTCCCTTGAAGAACCAGCAAGCCAGACTGCGGTGAGATTCATATCACAATACACAAAGAATTTATTGGGTCCAGAGTGTGACCAAGGAAGGAACTCTTTTTAAAACTTTTTTTCTAAACATAGGTATATTGCACAATGCGCATTTAAACAGTAGACATAAAGTGTAAGAATCTCTAAATTTCCAACACTAAACAAAGATAATCTAAATGCAGCAAAGAAAAGAAGTCTAAGGCTGAACATAGAAGCAATCTTATATATTTGAACAATTCTTCTGACGAGATCCTAACCATGACTTCCCATTTTTTATTCATTTCCTGTTTCTTTACTGCAGAATTTTTACTTTCCACCAATTATAATACAAATTCCAGTTGAATAAAAAATTATATTTCTTTCAAAATATTTAGGAGTTTTAGTCCTTCCCTACCATAAAAATGCAAGCCATCCTACTTCCAGATCCTGTCCCTCTAAGTATCCTACTAAAGAAGGAACTCTGGAGATGATGCAAGAGGGGGAAGCCGTCAAGTACACCAAAGGTAGAGCAGTGGCCTCCTTGGTCAAATTCAAAGAAGTACAGAATATTTACAGCTGATCATGGAAAGATAAATCAATGGGAGAAGAAGATGAATACTTGATGGCTTCATAACCACTCAGGCTTTATTTATTTACAATATTTTATTTATTTATTTATTTATTTATTTATTTACAATATTTTTTAGCTGCACCATTGCCAGTGGCTTCTGGCAATCTCTCTAAAAAGATTTAACATCTAATACCAATCCATTAAAACATCAGAAAAGCAGAGAACAATAAAATGTTAAAATACACATTTTCAAGCCAGCCTCAAGTTGAAAGATTAACTTTTAGAGATTGTGGAGCAGTCAAGGAGTCCCGCCTTTCTACAGCTCTTTCAAGGAATCCAGCGCTCCTTTCCGACATAGAGAGGTGAGTGCTGGCTGGCAGAAAGAAAATCAGGTCCTCCGGGGAAGCTTTTCCTGAGAAAATCTTGATTTAAATCCCCCAGTGGGCCGTGGAAAAACACAAGGGGCCAAGGTGGGGTGGGCGCTGTGGAAAATCACACCCAGAGCATCTACCCTCCCTTAAAAACTCGGCCAGAGCCATCCTAATTGGGAAGGAACTCAAAAGCAAAGACCAGCTGCCTTTCTCCCGTTTTTCCTGCCTGACATGGACAAGAACAGGCGTGGAAGAGGCTGTCCTTCAAGGACACCCTGACCCCCTGATTTCTCCCGTCTTCCACCCCTTAAGTGGGGCAGGCACTTTTTGCAGGACAGCCGTATGAAGACCCTCGGGAAAGGGCCGCCCGAGGCAGGGGGAGAGGCCCACTTCCTGCCAGGGATGGAGGGACCCTCGGAATCCACAGCCTGCCAGGCACCCACCCGGGAGAGCGTGCACGGCCTCCCCCGGCTGCAGAACCAGGTGTGAATTGGAAGGCCTCCCTTTGCTGATTCACCTGGGCTGGTGATTAGGGTGGATGGGCTAATTGGGAGCATCCCCCCCCCTCACCTGGTGCCCCAGAGTCTGCCCCCCAATCTGCATCTGAATGGCCCATTCCTTCAGCTCTGAGCCGGGCTCAATGGGTCTCACAAGCACTTCTCTCTCCTCCCCAGGCTCCTCGCCCTTCACAGAGCCTTCCTCTGCCAGCGCAGTCTATCCTTCTGCCATGGAGAGCCTTCAGGAGCAGCACCTGCCCCACGGACAGTCGGAGCCTGGCAGCCCAGCGCCCCTTCGTGCAGCCTGGCCTGGGAGCAGCTGGGCCAGGAGGGGCCCCATCCGGAGTCGGGAGGGTCAGCACCCTTGATGGCCTTGGCCCCTGGGAGGAAGCAGGGAGAGGAGGCGTTCCAGGCGGTGGGCTCGGGCAAAAAGCACCAGCGCCACGCCAAGCCCCCCTACTCCTTCCTGGCCCTGATCGCCCTGCTCTTCCAGGGCTCCCCGGAGAAGAGGCTGAAGCTGGCCAAAGTAAGTGACTGAGGAGGGGAGGGTGGATCCGGCCCCTTGGCCAGGAGGAGCAGCGTCTCTCCTCTCCCCCCAGCTCAAGCAAGACCAAGGGCTGGCCTCCCGCCCATCCCCACAGGGCTCCTTGCCAGGAGGTGCGACTCCTTGCAGGGGAGGACAGAGGGACGGGAGGACGGGGAGCCCCCTTTGATCTGAGAAGGCGGGGAGGGGGAAGGGATCTCCCCCCCCAGGGACAGGAGGAGTCCTCCAGGGCACAGGCAGAAGGAATTAAAGCCTCTTTTTGTGCCCATTAATATCCCCCCCCCCCCGACAGGCCAGCCTGGGCGAGCTAAGGGGCGAGTTTGGGGGAGCAAGTCTGGAGGGCTCCCTGGGGGGCCTCGGAGGGGAGGGGGTTGCACCATCCGAAGCGCTCTCCCATCATCCGCCGGGTTCCTGCTGCTGCTGCTGAAAGGGGAGGCGCGGCCTCGAGGTGGACTGCCGGGGAAGCTCCTGCTGCCAGGATGCTTTTGGACCTTAACGCTCACCCTGCTCAGTCAGAGGGGAGGAAACGCAGGTGGGTGGGTGGGAGATCAAGACCCCCCCCCGCAGTCCTTTGGTCTAGATGGGCGGGGTAGAAATCCAATAAAAGAAATGAATAAATAAAATTGACTGGAGGCTGACCGCCCTGGGGTTGATCCGGGCTTCCTCCGGAGAGGGGCCAAAGCCCAGGGAGGGTGGCCAAATACTGCTGGGCTGTTTCGGGGGCTGGGCTCCCCTCTTCCCCTGGCGCTTGGGGCGCTTTCTTGCTCGGACCCGGAGCCAGAGTGGCTGAGCAGGCGGGTGAAGCCCTGGACCGTTTTGGGATTTCTTTTCCAGCCCAGACGACCTGGAGGGCCTGGGGTTTCTGCACATGCCCCGGAGTCCTCTTCCACCTTTCCCAGACAGGAAGGCTGGCCGGTCCCGGAGACAGCAGCCCCCCTGCCAAGGAGGCTTGCCAGAGCAGGAGGGTGAATGTCGCAGAGCTGGCCTGGGGGAGACACCCGGCTGGGCACCTCCTTCAAGGGCTTGGAGAAGTTCCTTTTCCTGAGCTGGTGCCTTTTCTTCTAGTCTTTGCAAGAGTCTTTGAGGAGAAAACGCTGGATTGGGTTCTGTGGGGGGAGAATAGAGAGGAGGAAAGATGGCATCCAAGTGGGGTGGAAGGAGTCCATCCAGCATAGATGATGCTCCCAGGCCTGCTTCTCCATTTAATCCTGTTTTTCTCTTCCAGATCATACGGGAAGTTGGGCGGCTGTTCAACTTTGAAGAAAGGTATGACGGTTGGAAGGAGTCGATCCGGCACAACCTGTCCTCAAACATCTGCTTTTTCCTGGTAAACCGAAGACTGTTCCATTGGCAGGAGGAGGGAGGTTTTCGTAGGGGGAAAGTCCATCATCCTTCAGCCCAGGGAAGGGGGCAGTCCACAGGTCCTCTTCCCTTCCCAGGGACCTGGCTTGGCCAGTCTGTCCCCCTCCAAGGAAAAGAGGAGGGAGAAGCAGGGAAAGACCCCCCCCCGACCTGCAAAAGGAAGCGTCCAGAGCAAGGGGCAGAAAAGCCGGTGCAAGCAGTCCCTGGGGGAAAAGGGGGGGCTGTCTGAGGTTAGGGGGCTTCCTTTCCATGGCCTCTTCCACTGAAGATGGGGTGTGGGTGCAGGAAGGTGGCTGTGCTGGGGGGGGACCCTTTCCAGAGATGGGCCCCGTTCCCAGGCTTCTCACCCTCACCTTCTGTGCTTCTCCTCCAGGAGCTGAAAGACCCGGCGAACCCTAAAACGAAAGGAAATTTCTGGAGGGTCAACGTGGACCTGATCCCGACGGGAGCGCTGAAGCTGCAGAACACGCCGGTCTCTCGGCAGAACGGGGGCGCTCTTGGAGGGAGGTTTTCGTAGGGGGAAAGTCCATCAGGTGGCTGTGCTGGGGGGCTCCTCTCCAGAGACGGAGCCCATTCCCAGGCTTCTCACCCTCACCTTCTGTGCTTCTCCTGCAGGAACTGAGAGATCCGGCGAACCCGAAAGTGAAGGGGAACTTCTGGAGGGTCAACGTGGACCTGATCCAGCCGGGGGTGTTGAAGCTCCAGAATACGCCGCTCTCTCAGCAGAATGGGGGCGCTCTTGGTGGGAGGAGAGAGGTTTTTGTAGGTGGGGAGTCCATCATCCTTCCCCCCAGGGAAGGGGGTCCACAGGTACCCCCCCTTGGCAGGAGGCAGGCAAGAAGGCAGGGTTGAGCCACCATCCCGAGGATCAGCGGACATCCGGAGCACCCCAGGCGAGGCGAGAGGCTGAGGACTCCGGCCAGGAACTCCCGGGGGGCCAAAGCCTTCCATCAGCTCTCCAGGAGGGAGGGGTGCGGGGTTTTGTATCCTGCTGGGGGAGCCCCTCCCTTGGCACACAGCTGCCGGTGCTCAGGCAGGAGCTTCTGGAGCCCAGCTGTGGTATTTGGCCCCTGATTGTGCCCAGAAGGCAGACCCTACTCAGGAGGAGACCTCTGCTCACAAGGAGGACTCCTCCCAGTTCAGCCTCAGCCGCAGCCCCTGAGCCACCATCATCCATAGGCCTGCGGTCGTGACTCCGCATCCCATCATTCCGCTCAGCCAGCTATGGTCCCTGGGGCCATCCGTTCCAGCCCCTTGGAGGGAAACAGGGTTCCCATCATCACTCCAGAAAAAGAAAATGCTGATGTTGTGGGACCCCTCCAACTCCCATCAGCCCCCATCCGCAGATGGATGAGGATGATGGAAGCAGTAGTGGAACTGTGTCTGGGCACAGTTCCGCCTTTGCCCCGAGAGCCGTCCTTACGTCTTCAGGACCAGGGACGGCCGATGACGTGGGCACAGGGGGGAGAGCGCAGACAGGCCAGAAAGGGGTTAACCCTCCACCCCCCCAACTGCAGGGTGCAGAGAGGCTTTGGATGCAGAGAGACCCCCCCTCCTTCTCCAACTCTGGAGGCTCCTTTTGAGGAGGGCAGGCGGCTTTCAAGGGGGGGTGTTTGTGCATGCCAGGACTGTGGCCCTGGGAAGCCTAAGGGAGAGAGAGAGCACAAACGGGCATCGGGGTGTCTGAGGTTATACGCCTATACCCTCCCATGGGACATTTCCCTCAGTTGACCTTAGAAACTGGATTCTGGACCTTGAGGCCAGTCAGGACAGGTTGTGATGGTCGGGTCCGGTTTTTCCACCCGATACCCCCAACCTCAGTTGAATCATGCAAAGCCCAAATCACAGTTCTGTCAACGCTCTGCTGGTCTGAGGACAAGTCAGTGACAGAAAGTAACTTCGCGTTGCGTAGAAAATGTCCAGTGAGAGGGTAGAGGCATTTCGTGTTTGGGAGCCCTGCGGAGCCCCTCCGCCAGACTGTCCTTGTTCTAGCCAGCAGCGCTTTGTCAAGGGGGGGGGCCCTCAGGGTTGTTCCGTCTGTGCCCGTCTCTAAAATAGGACGGGTCGGCTTTAGCGGCCGTCGGGGGAAGGCCTCTGTCAGCTCTGAGAGGAGCCAACGGAATTCCCAGAGGGAGCCCCAGGACCAGCCTCATGAACTTATTCTTCAAAATGTCCAAGGTGGGCTTAGCTGTTTCTCCCCATAATTCTGCCCCATCAAGCGTTGCTGGCAGGATTTTGGAGAGCAAACACCTTGAGTGCGGGATTTATCAGCTGGCCTCCTCTACTAGGAAAAAAAAAACTTTTTAGCTGCCCTATTGATCTGCAGCTCAACAATATAGTGGCATTTAGATGTTGTTTCCAAGAGGGTTTCTCTCAGAAGCAGTGGGGGCCCAGAGAGTTCAAGGACATGCCCACCCCATGACCAATTCTTAAGTCCGGAGGCTCTCTTCTCCGAGACCACGATCTTTGTCTTGGCGTAGCTGATGGTTAGCCATTCCTCTTTACGGAGCTGCCCAAATTTAGATAGCCTTCCTTTAAGGCCAGTTTTGCTCAGGGATAGCAAAACCAGGTGATCGGCATAAAGCAGCCTGGAGATCTTTCTACAGGCAATGGTTGGGGAGGAAAAAAGAGGGGGAAACCCTTTGAGGGATCAAGCTGTTTACACAGAAACTGGGAAGGAAGGGCGCTCAAAGGCACCCTTGTTTCCCCCAATGGCTAATACAGATCTGCTGTGACAGGAGCTCCTTGTGGTGCCATCGGCACCTGCATCTTCTGCGTCTGATGGCTGCGTCAGCCACTGGGGTCTCCTACCCATGTTAGTCTTAGCCAGGTTACACCGTAGTCCATCTCTAACTATCAGGTCAAAGGCTGATGAAAAATTGACAAAGACAAGGGATTAAAATATGTGCAAGGCGGTTCTTTCGGTGTGTTTGCTTACTGCTAGAGATAGGGGTACACTCGGTATTCATCTTCGTATACGAATACCCCCACCTCTCCTTACCCCTTGGTGTCGGAGAAAGGCTTGATGTCCTGTCCTCCTGCCTTTCCCGAAGCCGGCCTGTTCTTCAAGGATCATGGAGTGTTTGCTGCCCAGATCGAGAAGCCTCCTCAGGTGATCTCTAGCATAAAGCTTGGAGGCCACATTGAGGAGACTGATAGCTCTAAAGTTGCTGGCGTCCGGGGGGGGGGGCGTCCTTCCAAATCAGGAGCCACCAGTGGAAAAGCCTCCCCCCAATTACATTTGCTTTCACCTCTTGTGTTTACCTGCGAGGAGTCCAGCCCAGAGAATTGAAAACGTCTCTCTGTTCTCAAAAACCATTTCCCAAAATCTTGGCAGCTGCTGCCAAGGAAGAAAACTGTATTTTGTGAGCTACGGTTATTTTATTTTAATTATTTATATATTTTTTTATTTATTTGTTTATTTATTTATTTAAAAAGTTTAAGTTTATTGTATTAGCTAAAAGCCGTCACAATTGTTTAAAATACAAGTATAATCGAATAAAATCAAAATAAAAACACAGAGATATAAAATAATAAGAGACTGTTCATATCTGGGAGTCTCCAGCACAATTGATTGCAATACCTCTTAGGGAATTAGCGCGAATGTTTCTGGCCGCTTTTGCTAACAGTGCTGTTCTGTAAGTGATATATGGGTCACAATCCGAAAGCAACCTGACCACCTTTGTCTGGGGGCTTTCGTCCTGTAGAGCAGCCAAAATGTTACCCAGGAATTTTTTTCTGGGGTTTTGATAGAGCTGGCAATTAAGTAAATAGTGGACAACATCCTCTATCTCACCTGCTCCGCAAATACACAGCCTCAGATGCTTAGGTACATTCATGTACCTGCCGTCTAAGACAGCAGTTGGCATGGTTTGATAACGGAGTTCTGTGAATGCGGTTCTCAAGGAGGGAAAAGTAAGTGTTTGTAAATATTGCGCCCTTGAGTGGTTTGTTTTCAACAGATGGTACCACTGAGAGAAATTTGAAGAGTGGATTGAGGATAAGTCCTGGTCATTGTCCAATTTGTAGAGCCAGTCCCTCAGCATTCTTTTAACACCAGAAAAAACAAAGATATCTGTAGAGAGGGATTTAGATGTTAGTAGGGCTTGAACTGAGGTTGCCCAGCCGCCACTCTTCCATTGCTCTACCATGCAACGTTTAGGTAGACGGTGGTCGGGCATATCCATCACCCTCTTATAATAACCGAGTATAGCTAGCGTTGCCCTAGCTTTAATGGACACCATACCTGTCTCTGTTCTGAGAAAAGCTGCTGGGGTCCCCTGGGGTACCGCGAGGATGTGTCTCAGAAATTTGTTCTGTCCTACTTCGAGATGTTGTAGGTTGTTCTGATTTACACCCCAGATCTCAATGCCATAGAGCATTTGAGAGATGACCCTCCCTGAAAAAACTTTTAAAGCTGGTGTTACAGGTTTACCACCTTTGTGATGGAAAAATTTGACCAGAGCATGGCTAGATTTCTGAGTCGATATTTTCGTGCTCTGTATCTGGGATTTCCAGCAGCTTTTCTCATCAAAATGCACTCCTAGGTACTTAAAGGTCTGGACTTGTTCTATTTTGTTTTCACCTATAGTCCAGCTAAATTTGGGGGGGTGCTTTCCAAAAATCATCACTTTAGATTTTGTGTAATTTATTTTTAGTTGCTCTAGGTGGCACAACATTATCACAATCGAAAATAGCAACTAAATGAGGTATTGACAGGAGGGAAGGTCTGCCTAAAGAGCCAGTTCTTGAGTCGGCTCTTTAAAACGCCCAGCGAGGGAGGCAGACCAATTTCTGGGGGGAGATTGTTCCAGAGGCGAGGGGCCACTGCCGAGAAGGCCCGCTTTCTTGTTCTTTCTCTTCCAGCCTCCCACGGCGTCAGGCCCCTCAGCCGCCCCTCTTGACTGAAGGAAGTGATTCGGGTAGATCTAGGTGGCAGGAAATGTTACACCAGATAATTGAGGTCTGAAACCGTTTAGGGCCTTATATGCCATTGTTAATGCTTTGAATTCAATGCGGAAACGAACAGGCAGCCCATACAGGCTGATATATGCTGATGTTTTCTCACCTCAGTAAAAAGTCTGGATACCCTGTTCTGCATCATTTGACGTTTCCGCATCAGTCTGAAAGGCAGCCCCACATAGTGTGTTACAGTAGTCTAATCTCGAGACTCAAAGGAGTGATGAGTTTGGCTTTCTTCAGCCTGGGGGCTTTTGTTGCGCACTGGATTACAACTCCCATCGTCCCACAGCCAGCCTGGCAGTAACGCCCCCCTGAGAAAGACTGTGATGGGAAATAAGAGGGAAGAGGAGGCCGGAGGCTGGGGAGATGGCTGCTTGCGTGCGTGGGGGGTGGGGAAGGAGAGAACAGGGTGCTGGGAAGGTCAGCCATGCTGCCTGAGGATGATGGGAAGGCTGATCTCCCACCTCTGGAGGTCCGGCTAGGCTGCTTGTAAACAGAGAACTGCAGCGCTGGAAGGGCCCCTCTGGAGGGCCCAGTCCAGCCCCAGCGGGGAATCAAACTCCCAGCCAGAGGCCTAAAGCGAGGAGCTGCCTTGCCGTTCAGTTCCTTCCCTGCTCTCTGCTCAAGGCTCAGGAGGAATTCATTTATTTATTTTATTTATACCCTGCCTATCTGGTCCTAGGATCACCCTAGGAAGGAGGGCAAGCCAGCTGAGGGATTCTCCGCCAGCTCTTCTGCATTGGGTGGGGGGTATCCTCCACCCCCCTCTTGTCCTTCTGAGTACAGCATCCACCTTTCTGGGCAGACTTTAACGTGCCAAGACGGTTTGTGGGGTGTTGCTGCCACAAGGCCCAAGGCAATAGATGCATACACACACACACACACACACACACACACACACACACACACACACACACACACACACACACACACACACACACACACACACACACACACACACACACACACACACACACCGACCCCCTTGTATCTGAGGAGGCAGGAAAGGCCCCTACAAGGCAGCTGTTCCAGAGAGGAGATTTCCTGCTCTGAAGAGCCCTGACACCCTCCCCCCCCCCCCGGAAAGAGAGAGGAAAACCTGGGGGGAAAGAGGAGCTGGGCCAAGGTCCCTTGGAAAAGCACTGTTTTATGGATTTTCACACCACTCTTTAGTCGTCTTTCTAGGGCAGCAAAACACACACCAAAAATCGGCCCTTCCAGGAGCCTCCTGGCCCTGCGGTTCAGCTGCACGGCTGCAATCAAGACTCTGCTCAGCACCCGGACGCAGTCCCGGGTCTCCAGCAAAGCGTGCTGCTGCGTCTTCGCTTTTGTATTCTGTTTGTTAGCTCTCTATCGCTTTCTGTGAAATGGAAGAAGCCACTGACGTTTTGGAACCACCAGGCTGCATTTCAGGAAAAGGGACTTTAAAAGGTGCCCATTTCCCTGTTAGCTCCATTTTTAGGGCTTCACTCTCTGAAAAGCCTGTAATCAGAGTCAAGTGGTGTTTTTTAAAATAACACTGACAAATTCTTAAGAGAGCAAGAAACCAGTTTTGAGAAACATATTTATTTTACACATTTCTTGTAACAATCTATTACTCTGAGTAGCTTTCAACAAAATACAAATACTGTATAAATTAAAAGCTGCAACAAAATACAAAGAGAAATAAAAACGAGAAAAAAAAATCCAGTCCCTGAACAATGTTTCTAACAATGATACAAATACAGACTTAAAAGCCGTTACTTAAAAGCCTTTCTGGGCAGACTTTAACGTGCCAAGACAGTTTGTGGGGTGTTGCTGCCACAAGGCCCAGGGGGATAGATGCACAACCCTCCCCCCCCCGATTCCCTTGTATCTGAGGAGGCAGGAAAGGCCCCTACTAGGCAGCTGTCCCAGAGAGGAGATGTCCTGCTCTGAAGAGCCCTGACACCCTCCCCCCCCCCGAGAAGAGAGAGGAAAACCTGGGGGGGAAAGAGGAGCTGGGCCAAGGTCCCTTGGAAAAGCACTGTTTTATGGATTTTCACACCACTCTTTAGTCGTCTTTCTAGGGCAGCAAGAGACACACCAAAAACCGGCCCTTCCAGGAGCCTCCTGGCCCTGCGGTTCAGCTGCACGGCTGCAATCAAGACTCTGCTCAGCACCCGGATGCAGTCCTGGGTCTGCTGCGTCTTCGCTTTTGCATTCTGTTTGTTAGCTCTCTATCGCTTTCTCTGAATTGGAAGAAGCCACTGACGTTTTGGAACCAGCCGGCTGCATTTCAACAGAAGGGTCTTTAAAAGGTGTCCATTTCCCTGTTAGCTCCATTTCTAGGTCTTCACTCTCTGAAAAGCCTGTAATCAGAGCCAAGTGCTGTTTTTTTAAAATAACACTGACAAATTCTTAAGAGAGCAAAAAACCAGTTTTGAGAAACATATTTATTTTACACTTTTCTTTTGATAGGCTATTACTCTGGGCGGCTTACAACAAAATACAATCATAAATTAAGATGGTAACAAAATGCAAAGAGAAATAACAATGACAAACTAAATATCCAGTCCCTGAACAATGTTTTGACAATGATACAGACTTAAAAAGCATTACAATGAAATTATGTTGATTTTATTCTGATAGATTTCTAGTGACACACTGTTACTCTGTTACACTGTTCCAACAAAATAGAAATATAAATAAAAAGGGCAACAAATTACAAGTTAAATAAAAGTGGCAAACTAAATATCCAGTCCCCGAATGATGTTTCTAGGAATGATACAAATACGGACTTAAAATACTTTACAATGAACTGTATGTCAGTTGTGAAAGGAAAAAAAATAATCAGAAGTCTGAGTAGGGTCTGCCTCCTGGGCACAATCAGGGGCCAAATCCTGCCAAATCCTGCAGCTGGGCTCCAGAAGCTCCTGCCTGAGCACCGGCAGCTGTGTGCCAAGGGAGGGGCTCCCCCAGCAGGGCTATAAAACCGCGCACCCCCTCCCTCCTGGAGAGCTGCTGGAAGCCTTTGCCCCCCCCCTTGGGAGTTCCTGGCCGGAGTCCTCAGCCTCTCGCCTGGGGTGCTCCGGATGTCCGCTGATCCTCGGGATGGTGACTCGCCCCTGCCTTCTTGGCTTCCTCCTGCCAAGGGGGGAATCCCCTTTCCCTCCTCCCCCCTCATCTTTTACTTGGAGGGGGCCAGACTGGCCAAGCCAGGTTCCTGGATGGGGTCCCTGAGAAGGGAAGAGGACCTGTGGACCCCCTTCCTTGGGGTGAAGAATGATGGACTCCACCCTCTACGAAAACCTCCCTCCTCCCACCAAGAGCGCCCCCATTCTGCCGAGAGAGCGGCGTGTTCTGGAGCTTCAACGCCCCCGGCTGGATCAGGTCCACGTTGACCCTCCAGAAATTTCCTTTCGTTTTGGGGTTCATCGGATCCTTCAGCTCCTGCAGGAGAAGCACAGAAGGTGAGGGTGAGAAGCCTGGGAATGGGGTCTGTCTCTGGAGAGGAGCCCCCCAGCACAGCCACCTGTGGACCTCCTTCCCTGGAATGAAGGATGATGGCCTCCCCACCTACAAAAACCTCCCTCCTCCCACCAAGAGCGCCCCCATTCTGCCGAGAGAGCGGCGTATTCTGGAGCTTCAACGCCCTGGGGGGGATCAGGTCCACATTGACCCTCCAGAAGTTCCCCTCCGTTTTGGGGTTCCTCGGATATTTCAGCTCCTGCAGGAGAAGCACAGAAGGCGAGGGTGAGAAGCCTGGGAACGGGGTCTGTCTCTGGAGAGGAGCCCCCCCACCACAGCCACCTGTGGACCTCCTTCCCTGGGGTGAAGGATGATGGACTCCCCCCCTACGAAAACCTCCCTCCAAGAGCACCCCCGTTCTGCCGAGAGAGCGGCGTGTTCTGCAGCTTCAACGCCCCCGGCTGGATCAGGTCCACGTTGACCCTCCAGAAGTTCCCCTCCGTTTTGGGGTTCCTCGGATATTTCAGTTCCTGCAGGAGAAGCACAGAAGGCGAGGGTGAGAAGCCTGGGAACAGGGTCTGTTTCTGGAGAGGAGCCCCCCCAGCACAGCCACCTTCCTGCACCCACACCCCATCTTCAGTGGAAGAGGCCATGGAAAGGAAGCCCCCTAACCTCAGAACGCCCCCCCTTTACCCCCAGGGACTGCCTGCACCAGCTTTTTTGCCCCTTGCTCTGGACGCTTCCTATTGCAGGTCGGGGGGGGGTCTTACCCTCCTTCTCCCTCCTCTTTTCCTTGGAGGGGGACAGACTGGCCAAGCCAGGTCCCTGGGAAGGGAAGAGGACCTGTGGACTGCCCCCTTCCCTGGGCTGAAGGATGATGGACTTTCCCCCTACGAAAACCTCCCTCCTCCTGCCAATGGAACAGTCTTCGGTTTACCAGGAAAAAGCAGATGTTTGAGGACAGGTTGTGCCGGATCGACTCCTTCCAACCGTCATACCTTTCTTCAAAGTTGAACAGCCGCCCAACTTCCCGTATGATCTGGAAGAGAAAAACAGGATTAAATGGAGAAGCAGGCCTGGGAGCATCATCTATGCTGGATGGACTCCTTCCACCCCACTTGGATGCCATCTTTCCTCCTCTCTATTCTCCCCCCCCAGAACCCAATCCAGCGTTTTCTCCTCAAAGACTCTTGCAAAGACTAGAAGAAAAGGCACCAGCTCAGGAAAAGGAACTTCTCCAAGCCCTCGAAGGAGGTGCCCAGCCGGGTGTCTCCCCCAGGCCAGCTCTGCGACATTCACCCTCCTGCTCTGGCAAGCCTCCTCGGCGGGGGGGCTACTGTCTCCGGGACCGGCCGGCCTTCCTCTCTGGGAAAGGTGGAAGAGGACTCCGGGGCATGTGCAGAAACCCCAGGACCTCCAGGTCGCCTAGGCTGGAAAAGAAATCCCAAAACGGTCCAGGGCTTCACCCGCCTGCTCAGCCACTCTGGCTCCGGGTCCGAGCAAGAAAGCGCCCCAAGCGCCAGGGGAAGAGGGGAGCCCAGCCCCCAAAAAAGCCCAGCAGTATTTGGCCGCCCTCCCTGGGCTTTGGCCCCTCTCCGGAGGAAGCCCGGATCAACCCCAGGGCGGTCAGTCTCCAGTCAATTTTATTTATTCATTTCTTTTATTGGATTTCTACCCCGCCCATCTAGACCTGTGGACCTCCTTCCCTGGGGTGAAGTATGATGGACTCCCCCCCTACGAAAACCTCCCTCCTCCCACCAAGAGCGCCCCCATTCTGCCGAGAGAGCGGCGTATTCTGGAGCTTCAACGCCCCCGGCTGGATCAGGTCCACGTTGACCCTCCAGAAATTTCCTTTCGTTTTGGGGTTCATCGGATCCTTCAGCTCCTGCAGGAGAAGCACAGAAGGCGAGGGTGAGAAGCCTGGGAACGGGGTCTGTCTCTGGAGAGGAGCCCCCCACCACAGCCACCTGTGGACCTCCTTCCCTGGGGTGAAGTATGATGGACTCCCCCCTACGAAAACCTCCCTCCAAGAGTGCCCCCGTTCTGATGAGAGAGCAGCGTGTTCTGCAGCTTCAATGCCCTGGGTGGGATCAGGTCCACGTTGACCCTCCAGAAGTTCCCCTTCGTTTTGGGGTTCCTCAGATATTTCAGTTCCTGCAGGAGAAGCACAGAAGGTGAGGGTGAGAAGCCTGGGGCTGGGGACCGTCTCTGGAGAGGGTCCCCCCCCCAGCACAGCCACCTTCCTGCAGCCACACCCCATTTTCAGTGGAAGAGGCCACGGAAAGGAAGCCCCCTAACCTCAGACAGCCCCCCCTTTACCCCCAGGGACTGCTTGCACTGGCTTTTCTGCCCCTTGCTCTGGACGCTTCCTTTTGCAGGTCGGGGGGGGGACACCCTTTCCCGGCTCCTCCCTCCTCTTTTCCTTGGCGTGGGTCACACTGGCCAAGCCAGGTTCCTGGATGGGGTCCTTGAGAAGGGAAGAGGACCTGTGGACCCCCTTCCCTGGGCTGAAGGATGATGGACTCCCCCTCCCCCAGATAACCTCCCTCCTCCCGCCAATGGAGCAGTCTTCGCTTTACCTGGAAAAAGCAGGTGTTTGAGGACAGGTTGTTCCGGATGGACTCCTTTTAGTAGTCATAAGTTTCCTCGAAGGTAAGCAACCTGTCAATTTCCCGTATGGTCCGGAAGAAAAAAACAGGATTAAATGTAGAAGCAGGCCTGGGATCATTGTCTGACTCCTTCCACCCCACCTGGCATCTTTCCTCCAACTTTCCTCACAGATGCCCTGTGGTCCCCCTCCTCTGTATTCTCCCCCCCCTCGAACCCAATCCTGGCAAAGAATAGAAGAAAAGTTACCAGCTCAGGAAAATTGAACTTCTCCAAGCCCTCGAAGGAGGTGCCCAGCCGGGTGTCTCCCCCAGGCCAGCTCTGGGATTCCGCCCACCTGCTCTGGCAAGACCCCTCGGGGAACGTGGAAGAGGACTCCGGGGCACGTGCAGAAACCCCAGGCCCTCCCCGTCATGTGGGCTGGAAAAGAAATCCCAAAACTGTCCAGGACTTGCCCCGCCTGCTCTGCGTCCGAGCGGAGAAGTGCCCCAAGCACCAGGGGAAGAACGGAGCCCAGCCCCCAAAAAAGCCCAGAAGGATTTGGCCCCCCTCCAGAGGACGCCTGGATCAACCCCAGGGCAGTCACCCTTCAGCTTATTCAGCTTTTTGCCCCCCCACCCCGCTTCCTCCTGGGGACCAAGGCTGTTGAGGGTGCCGAGCCTCCCTCCGGATGGGGCCCCTCCTGGCCCAGCTGCTCCCTGGCCGCACGAAGGGGCGCTGGGCTGCCGGGCTCCGACTGTCCGTGGGGCAGGCGCTGCTCCTGGAGGCTCTCCATGGCAGAAGGATAGACTGCGCTGGCAGAGGAAGGCTCTGTGAGGGGTGAGGAGCCTGGCTCTCTCAGAGAGAGAAGTGCTTGTGGGACCCATTGAGCCCAGCTCAGAGCTGGAGGAATGGGCCATTCAGATGCAGATTGGGGGGCAGACTTTCGGGCACCAGGTGAGGGCGGACGGTGCTCCCAATTAGCCCATCCACCCTAATCACCAGCCCAGGCTGCAGGGGTGGAATCAGCAAAGGGAGGCCTTTCAGTTCACACCTCGTTCTGCAGCCGGGGAGGCCATGCAGGCTGTGGATTCCGGGGGTCCCTCCATCCCTGGCAGGAAGTGGGCCTCTCCCCCTGCCTCGGGCGGCCCTTTCCCGAGGGTCTTCATACGGCCATCCTACAAAAAGTGCCTGCCCCACTTAAGGGGTGGAAGACGGGAGAAATCAGGGGGTCAGAGTGTCCTTGAAGGACAGCCTCTTCCATGCCTGTTCTTGTCCATGTCAGGCAGGAAAAAACGGGAGAAAGGCAGCTGGTCTTTGCTTTTGAGTTCCTTCCAAATTAGGATGGCTCTGGCCGAGTTTTTAAGGGAGGGTAGATGCTCTGGGTGTGATTTTCCACAGCGCCCACCCCACCTTGGCCCCTTGTGTTTTTCCACGGCCCACTGGGGGATTTAAATCAAGATTTTCTCAGGAAAAGCTTCCCCGGAGGACCTGATTTTCTTTCTGCCAGCCAGCACTCACCTCTCTATGTCGGAAAGGAGCGCTGGATTCCTTGAAAGAGCTGTAGAAAGGCGGGACTCCTTGACTGCTCCACAATCTCTAAAAGTTAATCTTTCAACTTGAGGCTGGCTTGAAAATGTGTATTTTAACATTTTATTGTTCTCTGCTTTTCTGATGTTTTAATGGATTGGTATTAGATGCCAAATCTTTATAGAGTGGTGCAAATAAAGCCTGACAGATTAGGAAGCCATCATGTATTCCTATTTCCCATTGATTGAACTTTGCTTGATCAGCTGTAAATATTCTCTACATTCTTGTTTGCTGTGACCAAACTGCTCTGCCTTTGGTGTACTTGATGGCTTCCCCCTCTTGCGTCATCTCCAGAGTTCCTTCTTTAGTAGGATACTTAGAGGGACAGGATCTGGAAGTAGGAGGGCTTGCATTTTTATGGGAGGGAAGGACTAAGACTCCTAAATATTTTGAAAGAAATACAATATTTTTTATTTATTTAAGTTGGAATTTGTATTATAATTGGTGGAAAGTAAAAAATCCTGTAGTAAAGAAACAGGAAATGAATAAAAAAAATGAGAAGTCATGATTAGGATCGCATTAGAAGAATTGTTCAAATATAGAAGTTTGCTTTTATGTTGAGCCTTAGGGGTTTTTTTCCTTTTTGCATTTAGATTATCTTTGTTTAGTGTTGGAAATTTAGAGATTCTTACACTTTATGTCTACTGTTTAAATGCGCATTGTGCAATATACCTATGTTTAGAAAAAAAGTTTTAAAAAGAGTTCCTTCCTTGGTCACACTCTGGACCCAATAAATTCTTTGTGTATTGTGATATGAATCTCACCACAGTCTGGCTTGCTGTTTCTTCAAGGGAAGCCACCCTTTTGGGCAGAGAGACCCTGGGGGGGGGGCTTTGGCTGAAGCCCAAGGTCAGCTTCCTGGCCCTTGGAGTGGGGACCTCCTCCCTGCAAGAGACCCTCCCTCCCTCTCCTCCCTCTGTTGGGGCCCCCAACCACCCACCCACCCACCTTCCCCCCAGGGGCAGAAGAGCCCAAAAGCCCAGCTGACCAAGCTGCTAATGGCTGGCTAATGGCCCAAGAGAGCCCCGCCTGGAGGATCAGGAGGTCACAGAGAGGTGAAGATCAGCATCCTCCTCCTCCTTGGGAACATCTCAAGAGGAAAGAGGAAAGCCTCCATCCAGCCATTCAAGAAATAACAAAGAGGAAAGGCCAGTGGGTGGTCTGCAGCCTGGAGGGGACCTGGGTGGGGGTCTCCCCCCCAGCAGGGGAACCACTAGAGGGCATCCACACAGAGTTGGGTCTGGAAGGAGGAGGTTTGGATTCACAGAAGCCCCCCCCCCCCGAATCCCTCCTTGTTCCCCCTCCAAGGGTTGTGGGAGACACAAGAGACTTCTTTGGGAAATGGATGCAAACAGGAGAGAGGCCGTTGCTCCTCCTTCCTTGTGCAGGGCAGGCATTGCGCTCTAAGCACGGGACCACAGCCTGGTCAGGTCCTGCTTTAAGGGAATACCTCTCGCCCCCCCCCCCCAAATAAAGTCCCTAGCACTTGAGCGGGGAGGGGGCATGTGCCGTTGAATGAATACCCACTCATAGTGAGCCTCATCAGGCTTTCCCAGGGAGGGAGTCCTCAGATGTAGTCTGCCCTTCCCTTCTCCCGGGACTCTGCAGCCAGTTCAGGCTCGCTCTTCCCACAGGAGGCACACAGTGCAGGATTGAACCCTCTGGCTCTGCAGCCAGCTACCAAACTCCCGGAGCAAGTCAGCCAGACCACCAGCTGCTAAAGTGGATCGTGCTCCCAAATAGAGACCAGGGGCCAGCCTAATCTTGCCAGCGGGGCCACCTCTGATCCTCTGGGTACTCCCCTGGAGGGCAGAGGTGGGTTGGGGGTGGAGGAGGGAAGCAGTAGCACCAGTGGGCGAGATGGGGACCCCCCATCATGACTGCCCTATACCAAAGGGGCCACCACCGACGTCCCTCTGGGGGGCTCCCCTTGGGAAGCAAGGAGACCTCTTGCCAACGCCGTGGGCCACCAGGAGGGGATCTTCCCACCTCTTCCCAGGGACTCTTTGGAGTGTCTTCTAATGTTCCCAAGGCCAGTCCCCTTTTCTCCCAGTTAAACCTGACATTCAGGAGAGGGAGAATTCCATTTTAGTCAGAAAAGAAATGACTCCAAGAGGCTTTCCAATAAAATGCAAAGCAACAGAGGAATCAGCACAAAAAGAGAACGTGAACAATTCCTGGAGTTCCTGCTCCACCAGGTGGATCGTGTTTAGTCAGAATTCTCCACTATGTCCCTCTTGGGGGTCCCTGCGCGGCATAGCCCGCAGCTTCTCTCAGTGACTCAAGCCCCTTCCCTAGGACAAGGCAGCAAGCTGTGAAGGGGAACAACAATCAGCACAGTAAGAGAACATCACAAATTGTGTATTTCCCGTCTCCTCTCTCTTTCATTTGGCCCTTAATGCGGATCATTCCCTCCTTCCCTGAGCCTCTTCTCCAGCCTTGCAACAGCCCATTCCCTCATCCCTAGAAAGGTAGCATTGCTGATATGCGGAGGGAAGCCTGTCTGCCAACCTTGATTGGATCAATCAGGGCAATCCATAAAGCCATTGACCAGATCATGCGCCTTCCAGGGCCATTCCAAGCAATCCTTTCCCCTCTGAAGGCCTTGACTCTGCATTTGGATGGCTCAGGAAATCACTTTAATTGAGGCCATTCAAGCAAGGGAAACTCCTGCTAGCCTGAATAGGCAAGAGTGCAAGAAAAATGGCAAGATGTGTAGCTGCTTCTGCAAAGACTGACCACTAGCATCGCTTTGCAATGAAAAATGGAAGAAATTTGGAAGGTCCTTGAAAGCAGTGGCCCCTTCAGCCTTGGAACAGCAGGGCAGTTAAGAAAGGTGGCAGGCAGGGCGCCCCCCCAAGAGAAAAAAGCCTTCCTTCTGAGAAAAGGTGCTGTTGGCAGTGGGGTGAGCAGAAGGAGCTCTTAAGGACCCTTGAGGAGGAAGAGACCCAGTTGCCCTGAGCCACCCACCCTTCCCCCTGCATGACTGGCTGGCTATGGGTGGGGGAGAGCTGTGGTCAAGCAAGCCACTCCCCCCACCTCGGAGCCCCAGGGGGTCCCGTTCTGAAGGCAGAGGAAGAAGAGGGCCACCAACGGCAGGCCCCCCCAGTTGATTCTGACTATGGGGGACAAAATCAAGGAGGATCTTCATGGAACGTCCGCCATTGTGCGGAGGAATTTCCCTTGCCCACGAAAGCCTTTGCGGTCATAGATCTCAGGGTCTTGGATGGGGAGATCTTGCTGAGGGCTCTGGACCCTAACCCCATCCAACTGATCATCCCCTCTCTGTGACCTCCTGATCCTCCAGGCGGGGCTATCTTGGGGCATTAGCCAGCCATTAGCAGCTTGGTCAGTTGGGCTTTGGGCTCTCCTGCCCCTGGGGGTTGGGTGTGTGGTTGGGGGCCCCAACAGAGGGAGGAGAGGGAGGAAGGCTCTCCTGCAGGAAGGAGGTCCCCACTCCAAGGGCCAGAGAGCTGCCCTTGGGCCAAAGCCCCCCACAGGGTCTCTCTGCTCAAAAGGGTTGGCTTCACTCTGTTGTTGTTGTTGTTCAGTCATGTCCGACTCTTCCTGACCCCATGGACCAGTCTTCCACTGCTGTCTTCCACTGCTTCGCAGAGTTGGGTCAAATTAATGTTGGTCGCTTCGGTGACCCTGTCCAGCCATCTCGTCCTCTGTCGTCCCCTTCTCCTCTTGCCTTCACACTTTCCCAACATCAGGGAGTCTTCTCTTCTCATGAAGAGGCAGAGCAGTTTGGTCAAAACAAACAAGAAAGTAGAGAATATTTACAGCTGACCAAGCAAAGTTCAATCAATGGGAAATAGGAATACATGTACTTGATTGCTTCCTAATCCATCAGGTTTTATTTGCTGTCTTTCTGGGAGGCTGGTTTGGAGAGGCCAGAAGGGCACCATCCAGAGCTGCCGCCTTTCCGACAGAGAAGCCAGGAGGAAGAGCCCTGGAAGGGTCGGCTCCTCTCCCCAGCCTCCCTCCCGGCATCCGAGCCCCATAAAACTAAGGTCAAGTTTCCTAGCCTTCAACAGGCCTCGGGAAAAGAAAAGGGAAAGAGTCTTGGGAGCCCCCAAAAGACCGAGCGATTCCCTTCGGTGGGAGCTTCGAGGGGCTGCCTGTCCTCATCTCCAGGGGCATCCATCTTTCAGGGGCCCGAAACCTTCAGAAGCTCCCAGGTTTCTGGCGAGTCCAGAGCCTGATCCTCAAGGAGGAGGTTCACACAAACCCCCAGTGCTGGCTTAATCCTTGGTGCTCCTCAACCGCCAAGATCGAGGGCTGGGCCTCCTCACCGGGGAGGAAATCCCACAGACACTTCCTATCCCAGAAAACTGAAGGCCTCTGGCTGGTTTGTAAGAAAAATTGGGCAACACCCAGCAGCTCAAAAACGGAGGGTGCTTTTAAAAAACAAACAAGCACCAATAAAGCCACAAAAGGAAGGCTTACAAGAAGTCTAGGAAACACTCCCTCTAGAAAGGCAACCTTGGATGGGGCTGCTGGAGGCGGGCTCCTTGGGGGCCCTTGCCTTGCTGCAGACGAGGGCCCGATCCTGCGGAGAGACTCCAGGGTCAAGGAAAGGGGTAGACAGCTTGGATCGGCCAAACTGCAAGGGGGCAAGTAGGTTGGGAACCCTAAAATCAGAGCTTGGGAGAACAGGATTTCCGCAGCCAGAAAGGGTCAAAACATCATGGCTCCTAAGAGTGTCCGAACCCTGTTTGGCCCGGGAGGGCCAGCCGACCCCCTTTTCCTTCGCCCACGTCAGCAGGAGCCCATGGGCGATGACTCAGAGGTAGGTTTCCAAGAAGCAGAAAGGACCACAGTCAAGGGTGGCAATTCATCAAGTGGTACAGGAAGAGCCTGGTAGCACCTTGAGGATTAGTGGATTGTTTTGCTGATTTCACCCCTCCAGCCTCCACAGGTGATTAGGGTGGCTGGGCTAATTGGGAGTCCCGCCCGCCCCCAGCTGGTGGCCCAGGTTCTGCCCCCCCCAATCCGCATCTTGAGGACTAGTGGATTGCTTTGCCTCTGAGCCTTCACACACTGTCTGTCCTCCAGGGTTTTAGAGACACAGCTCTCCTTGGGGCTTAAGGATGCCTGGTCCATAGAGGGCAAAGCATGGAGCAGAGCTTCTGCACTGCAGTGGACAGAGCGAGGGGAGTCAGCTTTTCCTGAGAAAATCTGAGTTCAAATCCTCCAGTGGGCCGTGGAAAACACAGGGGGGCAAAGTGGGGTGGGCGCTGACATGGCCAACAACAGGCATGGAAGAGGCTGTCCTTCAAGGACCCCCTGATTTCTCCCCTCTTCCACCCCAGAAGTGGGGCAGGCGCTCTTTGCAGGACAGCTCTATGAAGACCCTCGGGAAAAGGCTGCCCGAGGCAGGGGGAGAGGCCCACTTCCTGCTAGGAATGGAGGGACCCCCGGAATCCACAGCCTGCCAGGCGCCCATGCATGACCTCCCTGGCTGCAGAACCAGGTGTGAATTGGAAGGCCTCCCTTTGCTGATTCGGCCCCTGCAGCCTGGGCTGGTGATTAGGGTGGATGGCCTAATTGGGAGCCCCGCCCGCCCTCACCTGGTGACCCAGAGTCTGCCCCCGAATCTGCATCTGAATGGCCCACTCCCCTATTTAAGGGCAGGGCTCAATGGGTCCCACAAGCACTTTCTTTCCTTTTCCAGCCAGACTCCTGGCCCACCAGCGAGCCTTCCTCTCCAGCGCAGTCTACCCTTCTGCCATGGAGAGCCTCCAAGAGCAGCGCCTGCCCCACAGACAGTCGGAGCCCGGCAGCCCAGCGCCTCTTCGTGGGGCCAGGGAGCAGCCGGGCCAGGAGGGGCCCCATCCGGAGTCGGGAGGCTCAGCGCCCTCCACGGCCTTGGCCCCCAGGAGGAAGCGGGGCGGGGAGGCGCTCCAGGCCAGGGGTGCTGGCAAAAAGTACCAGCGCCACGCCAAGCCCCCCTACTCCTTCCTGGCCCTGATCGCCCTGGTCATCCAGGGCTCCCCGGAGAAGAGGCTGAAGCTGGCCGAAGTAAGTGGCTGGGGAGGGGAGGGTGGATCGGGCCCTTTGGCCAGGAGGCGCCTTCAGGCCCCGCGCCGGCTGTCCTGGGCAGCTTCCTGTGGCCAGCCGCCTTCCTTCGGGGCCACCTTTTCCAGCTCTCCTCTCCCTTTCCGGAGGGCTGCCTGCCACCGGCCCCCACAGGGCTCCTCGCCACGGGCTACAGCAGGCGGCGGCGGCGGCTCCTCCTGGCCAGCCTGGAAGGCAAATGGGGCGTCTTTCCTGCCCCGACGAGGCGGACGGAGGAAGGGAGGCCGGAGGGGGGGGGCTTTCTGCTCTGGAAAGGCAGCGGGAGGGTTAGGGCGAATTCCCCCCCCAAAAAAAAAACGGAGGGAGGAGGGCGGGGGGGAGTCCTCCACCGCACCGGCGGCAGGAATTAACGGGGGATGGCGCGGGGGGGGGGGCGGGCAGCTGTTCCCAGAGAGGAGCCTTTGTGCCCCCGACGGGAGATCTGGGGGAGAACTGTGGGGCGGGTGTCGGGAACAGGTCCGGAGAGCTGAGGGGGGGGGCTCGGAAGAGGAGGGCTGCCCGTTCCCCGAGGCTCTCCCATCATCCGCCCTGATGCTGCTGCTGCTTTCCTGCAGAGGGAGAAGGCGTCGTCGAGGCGCGCTCCCGTCAGGCAGGCTGGCCGGAGGTTGGCCCTTCGGGGATTGATCCAGGCTTCCTAACGGAGAGGGGCCAAGCCATCGAGGGTGGCCAAATCCTGCTGGGCTGTCTGGGGGGCTAGGCTCCCCTCTTCCCCTGGGGCTTAGAGCGCTTCCTCGCTCGGACCGGCGGGGCAAGCCCTGGATCTTTGGGGGATTTTCTTTTCCAGCCCACACGACGGGGAAGGCCTGGGGTTTCTGCACATGCCCTGGAGTCCTCTTCCCGCTTTCCCAGAGAGAAAGGCCGGGGGGGGGAATCTCCCAGGGTCATCCCTCGGAGTCAGGAGGTGCCCGACGGGTCTTGCCAGGGCAGGAGGGCGAAAGTCCCGTCTGGGCACCTCCTCCCAGGGCTTGGAAGAAGTTCCTTTTTCCTGGGGAAGGGTAGATGCCTTTTCTTCTAGTTTTTGTGAGGGTCTTTGAGGAGAGACCCCCCTCCTTTCGATGGGAGACCTTCCTCTGGGTGAGAAGGACAGGACAAGGGGTTTTCTCCTCCTCCCCCCCCCCGCTCTTAGATGGGGCAACTGTCCTGGGGGTGGAAGGCCTTCCCTCTTCCCCCTTGTCAGGGGTCTCTGCAGACACAGCCCTCCCGCTTTCCAGGGTGCAATGCCCGGATTGGGTCCTGGGGGGTGAATACTGAAGGGGGGGCCACAGGACACCTGTGAGGAAGGTTGGAAGAAAGATGCGGGGGGGTGGGGGTGGAAGGAGTCCGTCTGCCACAGATGATGCTCCCAGGCCTGCTTCTCCATTTAAATCCATTTTTCTCTTCCAGATCATACGGGAAATTGGCAGGTTGTTTTCGTTTGAGGAACGATATGAAGGCTGGAAGGAGTCGATCCGGCACAACCTGTCCTCAAACGCCTGCTTTTTTCAGGTAAAGCAAGGACTGCTCCATGGGTGGAAAGAGGGAGGTTTTTTGGGGGGCTGGTCCCTCATCTTTCACCCCAGGGAAGGGGGGGTCCACAGGTCCTCTTCCCTTCTCAGGGACCCCATCCAGGCACCTAGCTTGGCCAGTCTGTCCCCCTCCAAGGGAAAGAAGAGGGAGGAGCCGGGAAAGGGGGTCCCCCGTCCTGCAATAGGAAGCGTCCAGAGCAAGGGGCAGAAAAGCCAGTGCAGGCAGTCCCTGGGGGGAAAGGGGGGCTGTCTGAGGTTAGGGGGGCTTCCTTTCCGTGGCCTCTTCCACTGAAGATGGGGTGTGGGTGCAGGAAGGTGGCTGTGCTGGGGGGCTCCTTTCCAGAGATGGACCCCATTCCCAGGCTTCTCACCCTCACCTTCTGTGCTTCTCCTGCAGGAGCTGAGAGACCCGGCAAACCCCAAAACGAAAGGAAATTTCTGGAGGGTCAACGTGGACCTGATCCAGCCGGGGGCGTTGAAGCTCCAGAACACGCCGGTCTCTCGGCAGAACGGGGGCGCTCTTGTTCCGGACCTGGCGCCTTTCGTCCTGGAGGGCCGCCCTTACGCCCCCCTCCCCAGCGCCCCCGGAGGGGCAGAGCGGCCCCGATCCTTCATGATCGAGTCCCTGCTGCAGAGGTCCCCCAAGGCAGAGCCACGGGGCCCTCCTCCTCCCAACGCTGTGGAGACCCCCGGCCAAGCCCCCCCAGCGGCCTCTTTTTTCCCCCACCCCGAGGGGCGCTGGCTGGACCCCCTCAGGGCAGAGGGCTCTCATCTGTCCCTCTGGGCTCCTCCTCCTCCTCCTCCTCCCCCAAATCCCCTGGGGTGCTGGCTGGCCCCCACTCCTCCCTGGGGCCCCCGACCCCCTGTTTCCTTCCTTGGCAACCTCCCCTCATGTGTGCTGGCAGCCCCCTGCCCCTTCCTGGCCCCCTATCCCTTGGTCCCTCCGGCCACCCTGCCCGCCTCCAGCACTTTCTGCCCTGCCGCTTGCCTTCCTCCTGCCTGCTGCGCCCCCCGGGCAGCCTTCCCGGGGCCCCTCCTCCCCGTGGGGTGCCCTGTGGCCCAGCAGAGCGCCTGGCACGCCCACCCACCCTTGGCGAGACCCGCCTCAGGGTCCCAGTCTCCTTTATCTTCATACCCAGCGATGCCAGGCAGGCACCCTTCGTAAAGGACTGTCGGTTGGGGTTGGGACACTGGATGTATTGCCTCTGTGAGGCCGGTCTCTTTGGCACTTTTAATTCCTGGTCTAATAAAAATATTCTCCCACCCACCCACCCCGGTGTCTGCATTTCTTTAAAGATCTCCAAACCTTTTCCTGTTTTTATTCTTCCTTGCACAACTGATATACATTTTGTTGTAAAGGCCTTTAAATCTGTATTTGTATTATTGCTAGAAATGTTGTTCAGGGACCTAGATATTTATTTCGTCATATTTATTTCTCTTTGTATTGTGTTGTCTCTTACCCAGAGTGTTGGTCTGTCCCTAGAAGTTTATCAAATAAAGTAAATTTCTGAAAACTTGTTTTATTGTCTCGAAGGATTCTCAGGTAGAACTTGAATCACCCACTTGACTCTGGCGATGGCGGGCTTTTAAGAGAATATAGCACTAGAAATGGAGCTAACAGGGAAATGGCCACGTTTTTAAAGTCCCCTTCAATGAAATACCATGGGCCAGTTCCACAGAATCCGTGGCTTGCTCCTTCTCAGAGAAAGCAAAGCAAAGGATACTGCTTATAGGATGCCCCACCCTGCTGGAAGCTCTCTCTGGGTGGTTATTTATGTGGGGGGGGGAATGGCTGGGATACTGCAGCAGGGTGTTCTGGGAGTCATAGTTCACTTTTTGCAAGCAGTGGGGGGTGGGGACCCAGCACCTTTTCCTCCCAAAATGCTTCTTTGTGACCAGTGACCCAACGGAAGGGTTTTATGCAACTCTTTAGAAGACACAACCCATACACGCAGCTGGCAAGCAAAACAGACCAAAGGACCAGCATAGACCAGTTTATTGTCATGGCAATCCAGCATCAGCTGAAGAGGGACAGAGAGGCAGGAGGGGGACCCGATCCAGGAAGGCAAGCCCTGCTCCTCCGAAGGGGCCGGGTGGCTTCAGGGCTGTAGCTGCAGCTTCTCCACATCCCTCCTTCCTTTCTCCTTGCAAATTTGTACGCTTAGCAAAGGGGCTTTGGGTGGGGGCTCCCCTCCCGTGGCCTCCCTTTGCTGGCAGGGCTCCTCGGGGAGAGCCAGAGAGGTTTGCCCCACAAATAATCGGGGAGAGACTAAACCAACGGAAGCGTCCCGGGATGGTGTGGTGGGGAGGGCAGCCAGGGCCAAGGCAGGGGGCCAAAGGCAGCCTAGGAAGGAGAACCTCCCATGGGTCGCTTGAGACAGATCCTGAGGCAGGATGATGGCAACGGGACATGGCCCAGTCACAGGGGTGATGGGCCAGACCTTCCCTTCTGGGGGGGTGGTGGTGTTTGGCAGCTTAGGCTCGCACTCCCACAAAGAGGGGAAGGAATAAAGCCAGGCCACCCCCCAAGCCTGCCCTTGAGCCCCCACCCTGCGGCTATGAGGGCAACCCTGGCTGGAGGGGAGACAGCATGAAAAGGGGGTGGGGGGGTCAGCCCCCCCCCCGAAGAAGGATGGAGATCCTGGCTCTACACCAAAACCAGCAATGCACAGTCAGAGGGGAAATCGGTGGGGGTGGCCGGGGGGGGCAAACCTGATGGAAAGGTCAGGGCGAGAGGTGCCCCCAGGCGGGCAGGCAGCTCAGCTCAGCCCCCTAATTCTAACTCTGCTTTTCTGAGCACGCAAGCAAGGAAGGGGACCGGAGGGAAGGCGGAACCACAAGGGACCACACCCGAGGAGCCACGCGTGGCGGCTGGGGAGGCGCTTCAGCCACACGCTGGCCCCTTCCAAGTCAGCAGGAGCACCCCTGGAGAGGGGTGGGGTGGGCGGGGAGGAGAGGAGAGAGGGGCTGATCCCCCTCCTCTCCCAGAAGCAGCTCATGGGAAGAGGGGTCCAGGCGGCCCCTCCAGTTTGCTAAAAGCTGATAGCCTCCCCCTTTATGCCCTAACAGTCCAGCAGGAGGAGGAGGAGGAGGAGGAGGAGGGGAGGGGGCTGCGAGGAAGGCAGAAGGGCAAGCCACAGCTCAAGAGCAGGAGGAGAAAGGCTCGCAATGCAATGGGGGGACGAGGCTGTCTGGGCCATAGGTGGGGGGCAGCTGTCCTTTTGGTGGGTGGATGGGTTGCCCCCAAAGAGGCGGCGGGGGGGTGCTCCCTTGCACTGGGGCCAGCCCGCTTGAAGGAGGCTCTGCCCTCAAGTGGGCCGATGGAGGTGGTCAGTGACTTAGGGCTCTCCCCACCCCCCGGCCGTTGCTGTTCCTGCACCCAGTCCTTCGACGGCCCGTAGAGGAGGGGGGGCTCCTCTTCCAGGGGCCCCACCAGACCTCAGGCAGCCGCGTTGGAGGTGTCGACGCGTCGCGAGGCCGGCCCCAGCTCCACTTTGCAGACCCGCTGAGCAAACTTGAGGGAGCAGATGGATTCCCCCACGTTCTTCGCCAAGGGAGAGATCTGGGGACAGAGAAGGAGGAGAGGGGAGAAAAGGGGCCGGGCAGAAAACCTTCCACCGCCCTCTGAACATCCACCACCCCGGGCAGAGCCCCCCCCCCTCTTCCAGCTGGGCTGCTGTAAGGGGGAACTCCTGCTCGGGGTGCAATCCAGTTCAAACTTCTTCTTAAAAGACCCAAAGACCGTCTCAGCTCAGGTCCTCTCTTTACTAGTTTAGCCGGGAAGGGGAGAGGTGCAGAAAAATCAGCCTTTTGGACTCAAAACCCAGAATCCAGCAGTCAGCAGACCTGGCTGGGGGATTCTGGGGCTTGTCGTCCAAAACAGCCATGTTTCCCAGGCTTTGGCCAAGATCTAAGGGTCTGTTGCTGCAAGCCCTCGCTCGGCTGAGTCCCCAAATGTTCCTCCCATCCCCTCGGCCCCATCAGTGAGCTGGGCGGTGGGCACCCTTCCCCTGACTGCAAAAGCAAGCCACGCGCTCGTTGTGACCTCTTGAAAATGGCTCACGCGTCTCATCTGGCCACCGGCGTTTAGGGACCGCAGCCCACTTTATGGGATGGGGGCCGCAAAGGCTTCTGTTAAGGCATCAGCCTTTGAGAGGACCCGGACCTTCTCCCTGTGGCTTCTGTGTTGGAGGCTACGAGGGCTGCCCCCCCCCGAAGCAAAAAAAAAAAAAAAAAGAGCAGGCAGGCAGGCAGGCAGATCCCCAGGGTGGGAGAAGGTTGCTAGCAGTGACTGTGCTAAAGCTCTCGGAGGCACCAGCGAGTGGATTGGGGCCGTCGGTCTTTTACCACTGGGCTTGCAATGGGATTTCCAAGTCCTGTTTTTCCGATTGAGGTTTTAAAATCACGTTTCTGCCTACTCTACCTTGCTTACCAGGCGCGTGCTGGTAAACTGAAAAGCCACAAGTCCATACAGTATTTGAAATAAAGGCGTCAATGAATAATTCAGAGGCGCCTTGGCTTGGACAGGGGAGAGGAGGAGCTGAGCTTCTTCTTTGCCTTTCCTCGTTTTCTTCCGGAGGAGAGACTGGGCAGCGTGGGGGGGGTCTCCCTCTGCTCACCGGCCCCTCTAATTCCAAAGTGGCCAGTGGAAGAAAAGGTGTGTTCTTTCTCCGGGTAAAAGAAAATGGGACAGTGTGGCAATGGGGGGGGGGGGAGGGAGGCGAGATATCCTCCAAATTAATCAATAAGTATAAAATAAATGGAGGGGGGGGGAGAAATGACACCCCAGGGCCTGGAATGGTTTTATAATTTACTCTTTTTAAAAAAAGTTGTTAAACTCTTTTCTGCCCAACATGGACTTAAGACTGTATTTCAAATGGATTCAGCCCCCAATTTAAAAAGCAGTTTTGAAAACTTTTCAGGCCCAGGCGGGACGGGAAAGTTCTCCCTGCTTTCCAAATGCTCAGAAGGGAGCTTATCCAGATGTGAGAGCCTCCTCTGGCACACCTTGCAGCCTCTCAGAGCAGGATCCCCCCCCTTTGAATGGCGAGGGGTCAGACGGATGGTACAAGGTCAAGAGGCCGTTTCCTGGTCAGCCCAGGCCACGGCCCCAGGAGGGGTAGATGGGACTTTCCCCCCTCCTCCCTCCTCCTGTTCGGCCACAACTGACCACAGGCCAGGCCAGCCGCCGCCCAGCAGGCCTGTCCTCACCTGGACCATCATGATGGTCTTGCTGCCCTTCCCCAGGGAGTCCTGCAACAGGTAGGTGAGCTTGGAGTTGCGGAACGGCACGTGGGGCTGCTTGGCCCGCAACGCCTGGATCACTTCCCCCAAAGCCAGCAGGGACTTGTTGATGTTCTGGGCTTCCTTCAGCCGCTCGCCCTGGGCCCCGGACTTCCACGCGCGCTCCGAGCCGGCCAGGTCCACCAGGTTCAGCTTTCCTGGAGGGGCAAGACAAGACAGGGTTGAGACGGGGGGGGGGGGGGCTTGGTGTCTGGTCTGCACGGTTTGGCCTCGAGGGGAAGATGAGGCAGAACCTTTGCCCCTGGGGCCTCTGCTCCGGCTGCACTTTTCTGGACATCAACTGGGAAGCGCCAACACTCCTCTTGAAAGTCACAAAGGCCAGCCCCCCCTTCAACAAGGCCAAAAAGGCCAGCAACCGGGCTGCTGATACACATCAACAAGTCAGTTCTGGCCCTTGTCCTTTCCGCCAGGAGCGGGTCTTGAGTAAAGGTAATGGCTCTTGATTTCTCCCTGCGACCCAAACCACCTTCCATTACTCTGCATCCCAACAAGGGGGACAGGATGCAACAATAGACTGGAAGCATATAAATAATATAAATAGATAAATAAAAATAAATACTGCCCCTGGAAAAAAAAACCTTCTCCTCCCCCAGGTACGCTCAGGGGGAAAGAGGACGTTGGGGTGCGGGAAGAGATGTCTATGTAAGTCCCAAAAAGTCCCAGAGCTTCACAAAACGCCAGAATGGCTGAGTATTATTTCCTGTGGCAAGATACTTTACAATAAAGAGGAGGAGTTTAAATGGGTTACCCATCGGGCTTTCGCATCACGATGGAGCCAAACCTTGGCAAAGCCACCTGTGAACTTTATCCAGGTGGTGCTCAGGAAGGGCAGATCACCCAGTCCAGCGTAGTGGACAGAGGGACAGACGAGGACTCTGGAGACCAGGGTTCAAATCCTCATTCGGACGTGGAAACGCACTTGGGGGGGGGAGAAACAACTCTGTCCACATCTCAGGGGCCTCGGAAGCCCTATTAGGGCTGCTATGAGGTGCCACAGAACAGCAATAACGCACAAAGGAGGTTTGGGTTAGAGGCCCAGTCCAGAACAGACCGAGTGCCGGTGGGTGTGTTTTACGAGGAGATGGGCCGCAGCGGAGACACTTTTGGGGATGGCAGCCCTCAAGAACGTATCGTGGTTTCTTGTGATTGCAATCTAAAAAGTACCTTTCCCAGGTTCTGGGCTTCTCAAACCCCCCAGGGACGAGACAGGCGGCTGAAGCCCAGAAAGGGCAGCGGCTGCCTTTTTAAAACTGCAGAGCGTGCCAGCCCCAGCAGGAGAGCCCGGTGGGGTTTTTATTCTGGAGCCAGGAGAGACCCACAATAGCAGCCTCTGTTCTTCCTTGGGGATTTGGACCCCTTGCCTCGGAGGGGTTCCCCCAGTGGGCCCAGCCCCCAAGGAGGCCACAAAAGGAGCAGCCGCGGAACCTTGCACGGACCGAGACAGCGACCTCTTCTAGAACCCGTACCTGTGACTTTAGTCCCGCTGGCCCGTTCTGTGCCGGTGATGGTGACGGTGAGGAGTGCGTGTGAGCGGGAGCTGCGCTCGTTCATGTTGGTGGCGTGGGTGGCCCGGTTCCGCTTCCCCAACGAGAGCATCTGGGTCGGGGAGGGGGGAGGAAAGAGGAAGGAGAGGTTGGGCCCTGACCGGGCAGGAGGGGAGCCTGGCCAGCTAGGGAACCGATGGCACACACACACACACACCCCGCACCCTCTCAGGCGTGCCAGCTGACGCGGCTCCCGCTGTGCCCAGAAGGCTGGGGAGAAGGGACGCCGTCCCTGCATTCCACTTTGGGGTCCTTTCCTCCCCCACATTTGTCTTTATTTATTTTATATATTTTTCGGCTTTTACCCCCTCCATCTAGATTCTACGCATCTACTCTGGGCAGCTTCCAGTTCGAGAATTAAAACCAACAATATCTTTGTCTTGGAGGCTCTAGGTAAGTTGACCGGGTGGAGAATTCACAGACCCCCAAACCCACTTGGAAAGCTGGCCTGCCCCCTCTCGGGAGACGGAAGGGTCTGTCCTTGGCCTCACCTTTTGGATCTCCCGGAGGCTGCGCACCTCCACGCTGGTCAGGCCCGGGACATGCAGCTGACCGCTTCCATCTGGGTTCAGCTTGATCTCTAGCTTCTCTTGGGAATCCTTTCCGAGGAGATCCCTAAAGGGAGGGAGGAACACGAGGCGCAACCTAGCAGCGCACTGCCCACGTGGGGCCACGGTGGTCTTTCCACGGCAGACCCGCCGCTGTGGCCCGTGATCACAAAGAGCTTTGAGCAGGTGAAGGGCAGAGCGAGAGCCACCTTTCCTTTGACGGGCCCTTCGGACGACCCAGGAAGGGGGACGGGGAACTGCCAGAGGAGGGGTGGAGAGCATGTACGGATGGCCCTGGGCCGATGGGGTGGGTGTGTTCCTTTACGCGCCAGGGAGAGTCCCACAGACACACTTTGATGCAGGATGAACTGATCTGAAATAGCTCCCTCCCTCCAGAGTCATGGGGTCAGCATTTGCATCCAGGGCCCCTCCGTGCAGTTCATTGCTCCTCTGTCTTTGTTCCTTTTTAATGGCTCTTTCCTCAACCCATCCAGATCAGATTCTATAAAAAGGGGAGCACTCCTTCCTCCCACCCACCCACCGGCACCCATTCTCCCTGAGGGATACCTGTTCCCAGCCTAGCCCCCTCACCCCACCCCAAGGCAACAAGCTCGTCCTTTCAGTGGCACGCGTGCACACAAACAAAGGCCAAGTTTGCAACACCTACAATATCCTTTTCCCTGAAGGAAGTAAGGAAGGGTTAAAGGTAAAGGTAAAGGTTCCCCTTGACAATTTTTGTCCAGTCGTGTCCGACTCTAGGGGGTGGTGCTCATCTCCGTTTCCAAGCCATAGAGCCAGCGTTTTGTCCGAAGACAATCCTTCCGTGGTCACATGGCCAGTGCGACTTAGACACGAAACACCGTTACCTTCCGACCGAGGTGGTCCCTATTTATCTAATCGCATTTGCATGCTTTCGAACCGCTAGGTTGGCGGGAGCTGGGACAAGCGACGGGAGCTCACTCCGTCACGTGGATTCGATCTTACGACTGCTTGGTCTTCTGACCCTGCAGCCCAGAGGCTTCTGCGGTTTAGCCTGCAGCACCACCATGTCCCTTTAAGGAAGGGTTAGGGAAGGAAAAACAGGGAGTGATGCTGGTCAAATCTGTGGCTCTTTGCTCTTAATAAAAAAAAAATCTCAGGTGGGTTCACACACACACACACCCTGATGGATGAGTAAGAAACATTTTGAAAGAAGACCCCATCCCCACCAGACAAAGCCTTATAGAGCTTCTGGGTCCCTCAAATTCAAAATGAATTGTGTAAATTAGGGAAGATTACGCCTCTTGCTTCACAAGGCACAATTTCTACCCCATTTTCCCTGCATAATTTGAGTGATTTGAGTGATGGGTCAAAGCCCGGAAAGGAACGGCGACGTTTGCACAAAGCCAGGCTCTCTTAGGGACCAGGAGGGTCTCCTTCCCATCCGGTCTCTACAGCCCGAAGGACAAGAGGGAGCTATTACGCCACTCTTGGACTCTGAATCCCACCAGCCAAACCAGGAGGGCCACCCCACTGAGAGCAGGAGGAGGAGAGGCTTTAGCCAAGGGGCCCGTTCGTCACTCTGGTTCGCAAGGAGAAAGGGGCCCAAGCAGAGACCCATCACCACCACCAGCAGCATCCGTGGGAGCAGGCAACGCTGAGTTAGCTCACAGCCCATTAATCAGAGTTGGCCCCGCATGTCCTTCTCATGATTCCAGGTCAAATCCTGGCGTTGCCACAGGGACTTGCCTTACTTGCCTCTGGGGTGGATGCCACGCTTTCAGGAAGGCCCCCTCCACCCCACTCCTTTCCTGGCTTCTGGGAATAACGAGGGAGGGCTTAGAATCCACCTTCGGAGTCCCCCCCACCCTCACCTGATCACCTCGTTGTAAATCTCCACCATGCTGAGGCCGACGGAGAATGTCCAGCTCCTTTCCTTGGCCTCCATCTCCCGGTAGAGGGTCTGCAACGCTCGCTGATTGATCCCGGGGTTATCTGGGACACCCTGGAACCGAAGGTGAAAGGAAGGGGGGGGGTCTTCCCAAAGCTCACCTCCATGGCACCAAGGGATTCTCTTCATACTCATAGAATCATAGAGGGCTATCAAGACCCACTCCTGCTCAGTGCAGGAATCCAAACCAACACAGACCTGATAGGCGCTTGTTTAAATCTTCTCTTGGATGCCTCCAACCTTGGAGTGCTCACCTACCCCCCCCCCGAGGTCATCGGTTCCATCATCATACTGCTCTAACAGTTAGGAAGTTTTTCCTGATATTCAGCCGAAATCTGGCTTCCTTTAACTTGAGGCCCTTTGTTGCGTGTCCTGCACTCTGGGATGATAATCGAGATCAGATCTATGCTCCTCCTCTGTAGGACATCCTTTCAAGTATTTGAAAAGTGCTATCATATCACCCCTTGGTCTTCTTTTCTCAAGGCTATACCCAATTCTTTCAGCCTTGCTCTCTCCTGAACTCGTCCCAATTTGTCTTCATCGTCCTTGACGTGTGGTGTCCATAAATGGACACAGTACTCAGGATGAGGCCTATTTGGTGCCAAATAAAGGGGAGGATGGTACCTCACAAGATTTGGAGACTACACTTCTCTTAATGCATCTAAAAATCATCTTTGCCTTTTTTGCAGCCCCATCACACTGTCGGCTCATATTCAACTTTTGATCTACAACAACTCCAAGATCCTTCTCACTCATAGAATTTCTGAGCCAAGTGTCTCCCATCTTGTAACTGTGCATTTGGGGTTTTCCTCCCCCCCCCCAGATGTAGATATGCCTGATCAGCCCCTTATCATGGCATGCTGGCTGAGGATTCTGGAAATAATCATCCAAAGAGAGAGAGAGAGAGAATTTATCTGAGTCTCTCTCAACATGAAAGCAGCCAAGAAGGCCCCACAGGCCATCGGTAAACCAGAACTCAGGGGTGTCGGTGCAGCGGCCCTTGCTCGGGGGCACTGCACTGGGGATTCTGCATGCCCACCTCCCCCCCCCCAGTGTGTGTCTGTGTGTGCCAAGGGCCTCCCTGTCCAGAGAACCCGCCTGCGGGGGGCTCGGCTCGCCGGGTGTCACTGACCTCCATGGTGTACGTCTTCCCGGAGCCCGTCTGGCCGTAGGCAAAGATGCAGACGTTGTAGCCGTCCAGGCAGGTGGCGACCAGCGGCTCGACCTCCTGGAAGACCTGCGGAGGCAGACAGGAAGCTGGAGGGAGGGTGCAGCATGACCCCACCTCGCCCCACGGATCGGTGCAAAGGGCTGCAGAGAGGCTGTGAGGCAAAGGAGTGGAGGGGACTGAGGCCAGCGTGCGTGCCAAGACATCAGAGGGGTCCGGGTGTGAGGAGCTGTGGCCGGTGGCAGTGGTGGAAGGGCGCGGTGGCTGGCGGTGCAGGAACCAAGGGTGGAGAGCAAGCGAGTTACCTGCTGGTGTGGCAGCCACATCCCTGCCTCTCTGGGTGGACCATGGGGCCCCTTTCCTGGCAGAGACCTAGACATCAAGGGGGGGGTCAAAAAGCAGCAGGGGGCCAGGTCAAGTCTGGCCGAGACCAAGGGGGTCTTCAGGGACAGAGAAGAGCCACTGACTGCTGACCTCAAACCACCCGGCCCCTGTTCTGGCAGGCGTCTAGAACCTGACGGGGTTGGGGCCGACCTTCTCCCCCCCCACTCTTCTAGCAGAATCATCCCCCCCCCAATTCTGGAAAGACAAGGACCAACATGGCGGCCAGCTTGGCCCCTCTTGCCTGGGAGCCCGTCCCATGGAGGGCCTCTCTTCCTGCCCGTTCTCTCCGTGGTCTGCCAGCCACCCAACCCTTGGCACTTTCTGTGGCACGCAGCGCCAAAGACAAAGGGAGAGAAAAACGTCTGAAGCCCACGAGGGCCGTCTCTCTTGCCTCCATGGGAGATGGACCGTGTTCCGCGCCCAGGAAGTGGCGCCTCTGGTCTCCTCTTGGCTTGTGATTTTTGTCACCCACCTTTCCTCGCAAAAGCACCAGGCGGTATACATAGCTCTCCCCTCGCCAGGTGTCCCAGAGTCAAAATGTAGGCAATTTGTCCCCGGATTAACTATTAAGCAAAATAGGTACATGCCTTAGGGCGTCAACAAGGGGGCACCACAGCCAGATTGACCGTGGACCCGGGTGCCAAGGGCGCACCCTCCTTAACAAACCCCTCCACCTCTCATCCTCGGTTCTCTCCCTCCCTTGCTAAGAGCCGCAAGAAAAGCACCCTGCTACCTAAAACGATGGAGTAGGACCTAGTAAAAATGAACAAGGATAAAGACTTGCCTAGTTATGAGTGGAATTATCAGTCATCATCATAACTTGATGGAGGGTTTTTTTTGTTTTTATTTTTTGTGGTGGTGGGGTTAGTTCTTTATTTTGGGAGGGGATAAGGATAAAAAGAAGCTGGTGGTCTTTTAGACCGAGGGCCTCTGCACTACAGGTGCCAGCCAAAGAAACAATAGCCACAATTAAAAACGCCCGTAAAGGAGTTTTAAGCTCTTGTTTGAGCTTCTCAGTTTACAGATTCTGACGACCTCTGTTGACATGAATCAAAGCGTGAAAGCGCCCAATTTAGCTGGAAGCCGGTAATTTGATTGTACGTATGGTTTTGTATATGATACGTGATTCTTTTTTGCCACATGCTACACAATTAAATGACTGTGTTTTCATGCACATAATGGGCGCGTAATATATTTTTTCAAGCCATGGGACCCTCCCCATGGTGTTATATTTTTAGGAGGCACCACAATCATCTCAGTGCTTAGGGCTTGTAAAGGTATTAATCCGGCACCAAGGCAATTATTTCTAATCCCCATCTATCATCACCTCCATGCCTTTTCAGTTCTTTCTCACATTTATACTCAATTTTCTTTCCTTTCCTCGGGGACATCAAGGCAAATGCAGCTAGCTCTCCTTGTTGCTCTTTTCTGCACACATCAGGCCTGCGAAGTAGACCAAGCCAAGAGAGTGCAGCTAGCTGATGGTTCAGCTGGAGAGGATCACGGCTCAGTGGAAACCAGAACCTGACTGCCCCTATCCGAGTCCAGTTCTCTAACCACTAGTCCCACTGGCTCTCGGTCTGAGATGGCACACCTTTGGAGGCAGGAGGCAGGCAAGCATCCTTCGGCCACCTTGCCAAGGGCCAGCTCAGCATCCTCGCACACAGCCCCCCTGGAGCATCCTTTGTCTTCGTATCAGGCAGGGCCCCATTCTGGAAGCCTTCAGGAGGCAGGGAGCCCATCGGGAGCCCAAAAAGGGTCGAGCCAAGGTAGTGGTCAAACTTGTCGGTTTAATAGCCCCTGAAGTCCCCTTTGCTTCCCCCACACACACACACACACACCCAAAAAAGTGCACATCCCTCCAGCGCAGGGGATTCTTCTCAGTGTCCAAACGCTCACCCACGGTTCCCTTCTTAACCTGTCCTTCTGGGTTGGCACGAAGCTGGTTTGGGTGCTAGGCCCCAGGATATGCTGGTGGCGGTGGCGGCAGAGGAAGACGTGGCACGGGAATGGGGAAAGGCCCCTTTTCAAGTGGGGAGGTGGACCTGGAGAGCCAGGTCCCCAGTGCCCTGCGGGGGGGGGACAGCTGGAGGGGGGGCCCTCTCACCTCCTCCTGGGTGGCCTGCGGCAGGAAGACCTTGTCCAGCCTGAAGGCGCGCGACTTCCCTTTGTAGCAGGTGGTCACGGTCCCGTCGTCCGTGGGGTCGGCTTCCACCGTGGCGCCCCCATCTCCCTCCCGCTCCTCCTGCTCCTCCTCGGCCGGGGGCTTCAGGCGGCACAAGACCCGGATGTTCCCTGTTGGCAGGAGCAGAGTGGCAGGAGACCCCGGCGTCAGGGTCAGGAGGACACCCCGGGCCGCCTGGAACGGCAGAAGCCACGGCCAGGGGTTACTGTGCCACGGCCATGGCCCTCCCGAAGGACGGCCAGAGGATCCCGCTGGGCCTGGTTTTGGCGCTGGCCGACAGAGCATCTCCCCTTCGGCTGACTGGAGGCAGGCCACCGTGGCTGCCCCTCCCTCCATAGTGGCCAGTTCACAGCAGCCAGGCGCACGCTGGTCCACGTGGACCTCTCTTTCTGAGTTTGGCTTGTGACACTATATTCAGCGCTCAGCATCCGCACTGTTTTGCCATGACAGAGGACAAAGGATGAGAACAAATGGGTAATTAAAAGTCTTCCCACTTTTCTTTTGGGAACAAAAGCGAACACAGGGGGGAAATGAACGGAAGCTCTTTATAAAAGCTAATTATAATTAATAACAGTTTTGGTATAGCAGCTACAGCCACCCAGAAGGTGTATCCGGGAGAAAGCGGCTGGCAACCTGGGTGGGACAGGACTTAACTCAGCTTCTGTGGCTGCTTGCTGAATAAGGCTGCCTTTCTTGTGTTTTACGTGGTGTGTGTGATGGATGGCTTCCAGTATTGCAATGTATGTTTTCACATTCTGCCTTTTTATGCAATCTGTGACCTGTTCTAAACTCTTAGGAGGAGGACTTGATGTGCCACCAAGCTAGGTGGTGGGAAGGGCAAAGTGTAAATTGAACTCTTAGCAACATCCATCACAGAAATTTTAGGAGAGAAGGCAGGCATTGTATTAAACATGCGCAGAATTTTAATTCCACTTCCAGGTAACTGTATGAAAGCAAAGTTCAGGAAGTGCTTACAGGGTTTGGCAGAGAAGCAACCGCTGCTGTGTCAGGGTTTTGACCCTCTCCAGCACTCAGGCGGCTTCTATAACCCCTCAGAAACTGCCTGGGGTACTTGGCTCCAGAGAGACAGCCCGCTGCCTGGGGGGGGGCAGCCCCCCACCAGATAGCTGGTTCCGCTGGAGGCATTCGAGGCTGGGGGGGGGGAGAGAAAAGGATGCTCAAGGCGATCTCGCTGCTGGTCCCTCCACTTCGCATCTCAACCCGTTCCCTATTGATCTGCTGGTCAATGGCAGCCACTTGAGGGGAGGGTCAGGATTCAGAGGGAGCCACAGAAAGAGCCGCCTTTCGTAGTCAGGGATGGGTGTGGCCGGCAAGTGGCCCGAGCACCTTCCCGATGCAGAAAAGAAACCCCTTGGAAAGGTTTCCTCCTCCCCCCTCCCACCACCACAAGACACATGCCCCATGCTCCCCGTTAGCCCCACGTACTACCTTTCAGCTCCAACAGCTGGTCGTGGTACTTCTTGCGAAGGTGCGCCTCCCGCTGGTAGCGCTCTTGCAGCGAACGAGTGCTGTGGGCGACCTCGTGGAGGGCTGAGCCCATCTGGGGGGGCGGGGTGGAAGGAAGGCAGAGTGGGTGGGGAGGAGGACCTGGCTGAGCCCAAGACCCCCCATGCATCCCTTCGCCTGCCCTTGGAAGCCACGCCAGCCAGCCACTGCCACGGACCCCCCCCCATTCTGTGGGTCTTCCTCCCTGCCCCCTTCCTCTCTCCCCGTTCTTCCCTCCTTTCCCCAAGGGCTGGGCACAACCCAAGAGGTGTATTCTCTCCCCTAGCCAGAGACCTTGGCGGGTGCCCCTTTGTGAATGCACTAGGAACTCAAGCATTTCATTTTTGCCCCAGTGGCCCCTGCTGCCAACGGCTCATGGCTGGCGCCTTGGAGCAGAGGGAACAAGGTGGCCACCCTGCACCCAACCAGCCTGGCCTCCCAGCGGACAGCCTCAGTGGGCACCTCTCCCAGGTCTGCTGCCCATCCGAAAGAGAGAGAGAGAGAGAGAGAGAGAGAGAGAGAGAGAGAGAGATGCAGGTCTTTCCCATGGGGTGGGAGAGGGGGCAGAAGGGCTGTACGCGCCGACCCTCATTCACACGCCTCGGGCAGGCCAACCTGACCCAGCCCAGTTCCTTGTTCAAGCAGCCCATTCGCTTAGGATCTGCTTCCCGCTCTGCTGACAACTGACGGGCCCCTTGCGCCACCTTGTCTGCGGATCTCACCTTTTGCCGAGCCTCCTCGAGGGCAGCTTCGTAACACTCGGCAAAGCTGCGCACCTGTCCGCGCAGGTGGCTGTAGTCGGCCTTCATGCCCCTGAGGAGAGGCTGGAGGGTGTCCAGACGCTGCTGTACACCTGGGGGAGCAGAGAGAGGGTTGGAGAGAAGAGAGCAGAGAGGGACAGGAAGAACCTCTGGCCTCCTGTGCGTTCCAGTCGGGACCCTCCGCGGGGCCCCCTCCTCGGAACACAGCACGGCACACCGATCTCACACCAACCCCTGTAACGTCCGGGAGGACCCCCCCCCTCAAGGCCCTTTGGGGCAGGCCAGTGAGGGTGGACGTCTGTTGTCCCCCCTCCCCTCTTTCAGACGACAGCTCCCGAAATCCTGTGGCTGCAGCCGTGGGGGGGGATTCTGGGAGTTGTAGTTGAAAAACCACATCTGGGAGCATGGACCCTGGATTCCACACGCCCCTTCCTAGTCACAGCCAGGACAGGTGAGGATAGCTGCACACAAGAGGACTGATTTCCTCCCCTGGGCCCCCTTTTCCGGAGGGCCACGTTCTTGCGGTTCACGGGACCTCCAACCAAACCCTACTCCAGGTACCTGCCAGCTGTTTCTGCAAACGCTGGAGGTGTTGTTCGGAGCACTGAGAGGCCTCGCGGACCGCCTCTTCCTTCTGAGCCTCCAGCTGACGGATCTTGCAAAGCAGCTGCTGGCGGAGTCCAGCGATCTCGGACTCGTAATCGGAGATCTGCCAGGGGAGAGGTTTCACTTCAGGATAGGAATGGGCAAGGGTGGCATTCAACGTTGCCTCGTATGCACAACATCCTGGTTCCGTCTAGACCACCGCTGCTGGCAGCTCAGGCTGGCAGCCTCTCTGCACAATCTAAAGCCAAATCGTTTCCCTGGAGGACGTCCCTCTCATTCCCAACCAGGCCTGACCCTGCTTAGCTCCTGAAATCAGACAAGATCAAGTACGTTTCAGTCACCCCGTGGTGTTTGTATGTGTGTATAGGATGTCAAGATGGGAAATTTTGTGTGCATAGAGTGCTAAAATAACAAAGAGGGATATAGATCACATAGGCCTGGAAATGAAAATGCTTTTAAAACTGAGTCTTGAGCAATAGTTTACTATATTCATTGCAAAATAATTAGCTAGTTCTCCAGCCAACAAGATCACAGTACCATAACAAGGCCCCTGGAGAAAAGATTGTTTATAGTTTTAAGGAGAAAGCAAAACAACTGAAAAAATTATAATATAGGGAAATAAGACAGACACACACAGGAATTCAACGTATCACAACAATACTCCATGCTACTCCATTTTTTTGATTCATATATGATTTCATTTCTGCCTAGAACTTACGTTTCGTTGTTGGGTTATTTCTGACTTGCAAGTTTCCACAGTTGTATTACTTTGGATGGCAAGTTACACTTAAGCAGCTGTACCTACAGTTTTTCCATAGCTGTAAGACAGCTATGGGTCTTTTCAAACTTTGAAGTACTGTACAGTGGGGTCTTGACTTAAGAACGGCTCGAGTTAAGAACATTTTGACTTAAGAACCACTCTCATAGGAAAATATTGACTTGACTTACATACTTAGATTTGAGTTAAGAACTGAAAAAAAACCACGTGGGAGGCAGGGAAAGTGCAAAAAGTGAACTTTCAGTGAACGGTTGGCCAGTGAAAAGGGTGCCTGTCTGCTTCCTCACTCCTCCCAGCGTTTAGAGAGTGGACTGGGAGACAGTCTTCGGACTGCCTGGTACTGTCCTGCCTGGACTGTATTTTCCCTGCCTTCCCTGAACCTTTCTTGACCTAAGGAAAAAAGAAACAAAATATCCCCCTCTAGTGGTCGAAGGCAGAATAGCAGCTTCCCATTAGTTTCTATGGACGGAAAAGAGCAGATACGGATCAAATGGTTTTCAATGCATTCCTATGGGAAATGCAGATTTGACCTGAGAACTTTTTGACTTGAGAACCGCCTTCCAATACGGATTAAGTTCTCAAGTCAAGACCCCACTGTACTTTTGAGCCTATGAAACATATGTAGATAAATAAAGCTTGTAGTAATAGACAAGCCGGCATGGCCTGGAATCCTTGCAATAGCAAAAAGACTTACATTTTGATACTCAGATGAATGCTGATATGATTGGAAATCATTGGCTGGCATCCTTCTGCAATTGACCCTCAACTGGGATGAATGCCAGCTGCGATGAACAGAGGCGTCTGGTTTTTCCCAGGGAGGTCTATAAAGTTCTTTAGAGCCCTTAGGGAGAGGTTCAGGTTTCAGACTCCCTGACCCAGGGTTGTCTACTACACGGGTGACCAGCCCTACACGGCTCTCTAGGGCTTGAAGGAAAGAAACTTTCCCAGCCCTCCATGGAGACGTTGAGGAGAGAACCTTTGGTCCTTTGGCATGCCAAGGTGGTGCTCGGCCCCCAAATTGCAGCCCCACCCTGCCGCAACCACTGAAGCTTTCAGCTGGGGCCCCGAGGCATCCTTTTGGCTGAAGCCACACCGCTGGGTAGTCTGCCGGGTGAAGCCATCTCTTCCCCAGCTCCAGGGCAACCATATAGCTTCAGTTCCTCTTAGACGAGCACTCACACCCTGCCTGCCATGGAATGGGCTGACTTCTGCCCTGGGTGGGGGTGGGGGTGGGGGACTGCTCCGTTCCCTCTAAACCTGGTGACCTGGCCTCAGGTCTTTCCAAAGCCCTTCTCCCCCCCCTTGGCCCCCTCCCTCCCTCCCTCCCTCCCTCCCGTGTGCTGCCTCCAAGGCAAAGTGTCCTCTGCTTATCAGTCTCTTCCGCCTCTAGAACGGGTGGCTTAAGCCCCTTGAGAAACAGGACGGCTTTCTTTCCCTTCCCCTCCTCTTCGGCTCCATCTCAGCTCCCGCTCACCCTTCCCCCCACGCCGGAAACACAGACCGAGAGAGTCATTTTGCCCCCATCGCTAAATACCCTCTCTCCCGTCCACCTTTTTTTTTCTTCTGTGCTTCTGAGAGAGCTTCCTGGCTGCTCTAGAACCCTTCGCCAAAGGATCCCCTGCCCTTCTCAACATCTTCATCTCCTTCTTCCTTGAAGCCCTGTGGCCCAAAGCAGAAGGCAAGGCTCCAGATGTTGTCCAGGAGGTCATTTCGGACTCCGGATCTGGCACCCAACCGAACATCCCACCCCCCCAAGGGGAAATGGCCCTGAGGAAAATGATGTGGCTCTTCAGACCCCTGCCGCTGAAATCCCACATTCTTATGCTCAGCTAGATTGCTCCTTATCAGAATCTTGTTGTGTAAAATGAAACCAAATTATCTACCAGCCGTTGCTTCTGTCCATTTCTAGCCTTTCTCTCTCTCTCCTGCAGTAACTTGTACCAGCTCAATGTGTTTTAATGTGTTAGACTTCAGGCGCATGGTCCGTTAGACACTGTATGGGCACCCCTCTGCCTAGCCAGCTGCCCTTCATAAGCCTCCGAGAAAGAGAAAGCTGTTTAACACCTCAGTAACTGCCAATATGTTACCTGTTTCGTCCCCATTTTGCACTTCTTTTGAGACTGAATCTTAGGCTGACGTCTCTAGCCCTCATGCACCCTGAGATAATGGTCTTTCCAGTGTGCAGGATGGGGGCTTATTGCTTCCAGAGTCTTGAACCTCAATCCGCAGTTCCTTGAAAGAACCCTCGGCTTCAACCTTCAGCCTTATGGAGCCAGCGGCTCCGCAGCCACGCAGCACTCCCTCGAACCCAGGCCCGACCTACCTTGAGCCTCAGGCCAGCTGCGATCTCCTCGGAGCTGTGCAGCCGCTCCGTCAGCTGCCGGCACTGCTCCGCCTGGCCCGTGAGTTGTTCCACCAGCATCCGGTTCTGCTCCTCGGCGTCGGCCACAGCCTGCAGGGTGCGCGGGGAATCCACCTCCACGGTCTTGGTGATGTACTGGGAGGAAGGGAATCCGGATCACAGAAACCCTGCCAGCCGTGAGCATCCATCCCGGACGGACAGCTGGGCAGTGTCACCTGCAGAAGCCGCCTTCCGTTCCCCAGGCTCACCTTTTCGAGGGCCCACGGAAGACCGCGGGGAAGGGACCCGTGGGAAGGGACCGTGGGGAATTCTGAAAAAGCCCCTCCACCCAACCGAGGGGCCCGACTGGGGCAAGACAAGCTTCGGAAAGGAAGACACGGGAGGGGAGGGGCAGTTTGGCCGGTCGGCTGAGCCTGGTGGAGGGGGGGGATGGACCGCTTTCCAAAACCGCCAGGTGGGCTCTGCTCAACCTCCGGGGGGCCAGAAAGAGACCCACGGCCGCACTCACCTGCACCTCGGGGGCCTGGTCTTTCTGGGCCTCCAGGGAGAGCCGGAGCCCCCGCAGGTCCTCCTCCAAGCGGCGTGCCTCCTCCTCCTTGCGCCACCGCAGCCGGTCCATCTGGCCCTCCAGCCCCATCAGCTCCTCCACCTTCTGCTGCAGGCTGGCCTCCAGGCGCTCCACCTTGGCACGCAGGTCGGAGTTCTCCTGGTGTGACAGGGCCAGGCGGTTCCTCTTTGTGACTCCCTTCCCCACACCATCTTGCACAAGCACAAAGCTCAGAGCGGGAACCTCCACCTGGATCTGTGGGTCTGACATCCCCTACCAGGCAGGCCCACCCCCCCAGCCCATGGAGCCTCCACTCCCTTAAGACCCACCTCCTCAGAAAGAGAAGGGGGGGGCCAAGCGCTCAAAGATCGTCCAGGACTCAGACAGATCCCCAGTCACTGCAGGACGACAGAAACCGGTCCAGGGCCCCGTAACAGGATCCAGAGCGCCAGCACCAAGTGCCAGCCCGCCAGGTCCTTTCCAAAACGGGGCAGGCACAGCAGAGAGAGAGAGAGAGAGGACTGCCTCTTGAAAGACCACCTCCGGAGCCCTTCGTCAGCCGCATTCACCTGTAATGTGCTTCTATCGCAGCTTTTCGTTATTAACACCTCGAGCCCAACCCTCCCGAATCGGAGAAGCAGGGAATGGAGGGCTTGTCAGGAAGGGACCTCAAGAGCCCCCCTCCCCGCCCTCAACCTGGCCATCCTGGGAAATCCACCTGTAAAGCATCCGTGGCCACTGGCCCCCCAAAACCTTTGTTTAAAAACCTCCAACATAGCCCCCACCCCACCGCTGCCCCTTCCCCAGAGCCTTTGCCATCTCTGGGCACCTCTGACCGACAGGATTGCCTCCTGAAGCTTCATCAGAACCAGCCCACCGCCTTTTTTATTTATTTTGGACAGGGGAAGCGCCTACACTCAGAAACGTACAAAAGCAGAATTGTCCCACTTTCCCCATTATATTCTTTCTTTTTTTCCTGTATGCATTTAGTGAGGTCCATCCTCCCCTGGAAAGACCTGCTTTCCCTCCAATACGCTTTCCATGCTTCTCTTTCCATACAGAGAAACATCCTTATCCTTTTTTTAACCTCAACTTGCAGGATTTCTGAAACTCCAGTGCCAAAAAGATGTTTTCCTGCCTCACCTTGACCAGCAGGGGTGGTGGAGGGGCGGGGATGGTGGCCAGCTGCTGCAGGAGCCCCCGGGTGATGGTCAGGCTCTGCTTCAGCCCCTCGTTCTCCACCGTCAGGTTGTGGATGCGCTTCTCGGAGTCGGTCACGCCCTGCGAGGAATGGCGCCCGTGTTCATGGCACAAGCCCCTCCCCGGACCCTTAATAAAGGGGAAGTTTTGTGGCACCCCCAGGATGCCGGGGGGGATGGGCAGGCAGAAGCCAGGTCTGGATCCGTCCATCTTTGGCCAGTGACCACACCACCCACCCCACACGCCTCCCTCTCCCAGCTCATGAGCACCGCCAGGCACCCTTTCCCACCGGGTCCTCCTCGGAGGTCATGGCGGAGAGCCCAGCCTGGTGCAGAGGGCGCCTCTCCTCACACAGACAGTGTGCACACCACCCCCCGCTCACCGTGCCCAGCCGAAGCCGCTCCAGTTCTTCTTCCCGCTCTTGGATCTGCTCCTTCAGGCCTTGGATCTGCCGGGAAAGGAAGAGTCCAAAGCCTCTTTCGGGGCTGGTCCGCCAGAGACGGGCGCCAGCGGGTCAGGAGGATGGCAAACTAAAATCAGGTGTGTGTGGGGGGGTCCCTCCGGGTGGATCTCCCATCATTCTGCCCCCTTTCAGGCGTGTCCCAGGCAAGCACCCCATGGGCCAAGCAAACAAAAAGATTAAACTGCAGTACTGCAGTTAAGACTCTGCTCGTAAGCTCAGGTAGCCGGCTCAAGGTGGACTCAGCTCCCCAGCCTTGTCAGTAAAAGGAGTGCCCAGCTTATTGGGGGGGCCAATGTGTCATCTGCAGAATTAACTTGTAAACCAGCTTGCTAGTGGTGGGGCCAAGATCAACCCACCTTACTTTGCTGAACTCCATCTCCAATCATGCCTTCCGACTCGCTATGCTGGCAAGGGCCAATGGGGGGGGCTGTTGTCCAGCCCCCTCACCAAGGCTGCCCTTCACCCACCTCGGCTCTGCACCATCCCGACAAAGCAAGGAGGCAGCCTTCGTCGAGACTCAATGAAGCGGCCACGAGGCCTTTTGCTGCAACCAGTCAAGGGAGCTGCTTTCTGGCTGGAAACGACAAACTCAGCTCTCGGCTCTCACCTGACGCTGGAAGCTGCCCGCCAGCCGCTGTTTCTCCCTCTCCTGCTCGTCTGCCCGCTGGCGCAGGCCAGCCACCTCCTCTGCCAGTCGACTTCTCTCCCCCTGGAGGGCGCTGAGGGACTCCACCAGCTGGTGCACCCCCGCCGGTGCTGCCACCGGGGAGGGCAGGCAGGCAGAGGGCAGCTTCGTCCCTGGCAGGCGCGGAGTCGGCATGTCACCGGGATCTAAGCGTGGCCACGGCCAGAGAAAGGAAGAAGCCTTCAATCAGTGGCCGGGAAAGGGAGGACGACAAACTTTTCCAAGCGGTGGTGGAGAGCCGTGGGAGCGATCTGGCTCGGGCGGGCACAGGGCACCGTATGACCCTCGGTCCAAAGCCAGAGGATGGTCCCAGTCCTTGGCATCTCCCAAAGCATCTGTTGGATCCCTTCCTGGCTCTACCTACCACCACGCAGACTCCGTTTTGCAGGGTGACCTTCCCACAGCCCTGCTTGGTTATCGCAGGACACGCCAGGAAGGACCACGCAGGGTTGTGTGGCATGTTTTTCGCTCCCTGGCCTGAGGAAGAACAAACGCCTAGGGCTGTCCTCCACCTTTGATACCTGGCAAGCCAAGGGACGTGGCCTTGAAAGGCTTTCCACAGAAGTCAGTCTGAACAGAGGACATTGGCGCACAATCTTTCTCTGGCGAACAGAGGCCCCTCCAGAATGGCAGCCTGGAAGAATTCATTCCCGGCTCTGACACCTGAGATGGAACCCGGGGCTGTCAGGTCTGGGCATCTTGACACTTGAACACCCTTCTAAGAGTCCTATTGAGCTTAATGGACCACTTGGGGTGCGGGGGGGCAGGGCGGGGGACAGAAGCCTATGTTCATCACAGCTGGCCTTGATGCCAAAAAGAGTTGCCCCCAGTTTGGCCGAGAGGAATATTTTGCATCCTGCAAAATTCTGAATGTTCTTTCACTTCCTGGCCCCATGCGAGACAGATACACGGAATGTCCTGGAAAACCTCAACTCCCTCCAGTTTTCATTGAACAAGGACATGCAAGCAGATACATAAGGAACAAGGCCTTTCAGCAAAAAAAGCTGAACAAACATGTTACAGATCTTTGGAGGCAAGGCAGAACGACAGGACGGGAAAACACAGGACAGCAATGTTGTCTGCAGGGGTTACAAAACCTCTGGCCAGAATCCAATCATTTCCCTCTGCCGGTGTAACACAACTAGCCTAAATCCCACGGGCGAACTGCCGCTGGGTAAGACGTTGACGTAGGCATCGCCCGTTGCCGAGCAAGGCCCACAGTTTAAGGGGCCACCGCTAAGCCCTGTGCTCGCGTCTGAACCTGGGGTGACCGGCCTGTGAAAGGTGAGCCGGTCGTGCTCTGGCAGTGTGAAAATCCAGCAGGATGTGGAAGGAGGAAGGGGCTCGACCTAGATGACCAGGCAAAGCCTCAACTGGGAAATGGCCTGGAAAAAACCCACCTATGGCCTGGCCTGGGTGGCCTGAAACTTCACAACCTGAAACTTCACAACGTTCCTCCTTTAGAAGGAATCCAAGCCAGGCGCTTGCAAACCTGACCTTGCCCCCTCTTCCTTGGACCAGGAATTCTGTCTTGAGCGGGCAGCCTGCCTCTCCACCCACGGAGGAGCTCCTCCGGCGTCCTTGCCCTGCCCCATCTTCCAGTTGCACGTGATCTCTTTGGGCAGCGGTGTGGATATGCTCGGGCAGCTCCCCAGCTGCAAAATGGCCATGGCCCGTCCTGCCTGCCTGCCGTCCGCCCTCCCAAAGATTTTGGGCTGCCGCGGCCACGTTCTGTCCCTGTCGGTGACATGGATCCGTGCCCCACTTGAGAAAACCTCCGGGAGGGAAGGGAGGAGGGCTGGGGCTGAGCAGGAACACAGACGTCCCCCTCCCCATGCCTCCCCAGCCAGCAGGCTCACCTGCCTGCATCTTCTCCAGGAGTGCCTGCTGCTCCAAGATGATGCCGTCCAGGCTCCCGATGAGGAGGACCTGGTCCCTCAGCCGCTGCCGGCAGGCCCTCTTGAGTCCCCGCAGCTGCTTCCGCCGGCGGCTCTCCTCCTTCTCCAGGCGGGAGCGGTAAGCGCTGGCCGTCCCCTGCAGCTGCTGCATCTGGCTGTAATGCTCCAGGAAGGAGAGGAGGTGGGACACCACCGAGAGGAGGGGGGACTCCGGAGGCTGGCGGTGCCCGCCGGGTGGGGGTGGGGGTGGGAGGAGGGGGTGGGTCAGGGCCCAGGGAAGAAGAAGTGGGGGGGGGCAGACTGAGGTTAGCCACACGCCTGGCAGAAGGGACCCCGGAGCAGGGGCAAGGGGTGACGGAAGGGACCCTTTGGCAAGCTGTGCCCCCTGGGATTGGGGTCATGCCAAACTGGCCCTCTTCCGGAAAGGATGGCTCAACCAGTCCGTTCAATCATGCCTCCCCAGTCTCGGGGCACCTTCGCCAGCTGGCTGGCAAAAGGGTGACAAACGAGGGATCCTGCCTTTTCGGCTCGGCCCCCAGAACGCGACGTCAGCCAAGGGGTGCCAGCCTCCTCCCCTCCTCATGTTTGGGAAGAGGACGAAGCCCCGATGGTTGAAGGCTGGCTTTTAGGGCTTGGAGAAGCCACCCTGCCGGTCGAGGGATCTGACTCCCCAACCCCCCCTTTTCCACCGGGTCTCCCCACAAGCCAGTATCCGGGCAAAGTGATCAGCCCCGTGTGAGATGGTGAGCTTCACGCCCTATCGAGTGGGGCCTGGATCCGTCTGCCTCTGTGGCAGGCCTCACGAGACGTCCTGCTAACTGCAGGGGATAATGGGGAGGCCAATTGGCTCATTCATGGGGTTGCCCTCCGCCAGAAGCAACCCGACAGCCCGCACCGCCAGGTATCCTGCCAAGGAAATGTGCCACTGGTGGGGAGTGAGAAAGAGAGGAACCCCAGAGAGGAACCAGCAGGTAGACGAATGTGGGACCCTTGGAGGGGGGTCCTCCCCCGTTGCCCACCCACCTGTACACCTATGTACCTGCCCCCCCCAGAGGTGTTACCTTTTCACTGGGTGATTCTTTCCCCTCGGGCTGCATCTTTGCCACGGCTTCTTGCTTGAGGGCTCGGAACTCAGTGAGGGGAGTGGGGGCGTCCCCCCAGGCCTGGCCTTCCTCATCCTCATCCTCTCCCTCGGTGGAGCTGCCCCCATCACTGTCGGAGCTGCCTACCCGTGCAGAAACACGGCGGATCAGAACCCCCACTATCCTGGGGGGGCATTTCTGATCTCAGCTGGAACCTGCCTTTGGGCGGGGGAGGGGGCACACAGTGAAGAAAGAGCCTCCCTTTGCCCCCCAACCTTCCCCCCAGACATCCGGGCAAAGGGGCTAACAGGACGGACCTCTAGTGAGCAAGACTGAGCCAAGGGCTTGGGCAGGCTAATTCTGGGGGGCACAAGACCCCTTACTGGCTGGGGGATTCTGGAAGCCACCGTCCATAAAGCGAGTGTGCCGAGCGCAGGAAGTGGCTGTCCCTAATTCTACAAGGCAAAACCTTGGGTGAGGGAACCACCGCTGGGGATGGGTGGCTTCAAGACTGGCTTCGGGGCATGTCAAGGGTTCTAGGCTCCCGGGGTGGAGAGAAGACCAAGGTGATCAGGGTGACTTACTCTCTAGCTCTTCCGTCAGCTCCTTCCAGAGGTCCTGGTGCAGCTGCTTCTGGGTCCTCTTCGGGGGCTCCTCAGGAAAAACACGGTGGCCCTGTGCGCAGCAAGAGCCACTCGTTGTCCACAGAAGGGCAACAGAGAACATTGGTTTGCGCAGTCTTGTTTATCACAGTTGTAATGCATGAATGACAAATCGCATGCTCCCAGACCAGCTCCTCCTTCTGGCCACCCTTCCTAGGGTATTCTACATATCAGATCCTTAGAAGCGGCTTCTCGGTCAACTCCTCCTTCCGATAGCGCCCTGGGACCATCGGGGAGTTTGCACAAGGCCACAGAGCTGCCAGGGGCCCATAACTCCCATCGGTCACACATATATCCCCCTTGGATGTTCTCAGCTGCCCCCCACCCACCCACCCCCTTCCTGGGAGGCACAGCAGTGACGTCAAGTCCTTCCTGACCCCCAACTGAGGGACTGCCGCGGAATACAGATGCAAAATTAGAAATTATTTTCTGTTTCCATAGGGGGTGGGAGTGCAAAGTAGTAGTGAAATTTTTGGAAAACAGGAATTGGGAGGGGGAGAGAATTAACATGTAACAATAGAAGTTTCCCCATACACTACATTATTGTTCATTTTTGAAGGAGAACGGTTTGATTGGGCAAAAGAAGAGTTAACTCTAAGTCTGGTAACGGCTGCTAAACTAATGATTGCAAGAAATTGGAAACCAAAGTCGACTGTATATACCAATCAATGGTATGGTATAATGAAGCTTGGGAAACAGCAGTTAATGATAAGTTGACAGAGGATATAAAATTTAACAATCCCTTTTTAAACAAAGGAGAACAAAAGAGAGTAAGTTTGTTGGAAATATGACAAGACTTTTTGAACTGTGTGTTAATGAAAGTCGAAGGCTGTTTACCTAAACATGAGATAATGTTATTCTGGAAGGATTTGGGGGCATCATAGATTAGGCATCCTTCAGTCTTGAGAGACTATGGTAATGTGCTCTGAACAGAGGACTTGGAACAGCATCTAGTGTGGCTGAGAATTCGAGAGGGACCATCCCTTCTACCTTGAAGACAAATACAATCTGTCCCCTGTCCAGCTCCCTGGTTTTGCTGCTTTCGGGACTGCCTCTTGGCCTCGGCCTGCTGAACGAGGGTCCCTTCAAATTGGGAGAGGCCGTGATGCAACACCTGCCTCCAGGCTGAACGCTCAGAGGTCAAGGTTTCCCTTAGGTCCATTCCTAAGACTTTCAGATCCCGCTTGCAGATCTTGTATCGCAGCTGTGGTCTCCCTCTGGAGTGATTTCCCTGCACTCATTCTCCATCCAGGAGATGTTTTGGAATCTGACCGTCAGCCATTCTCACAACATGCTCAAGCCAACGTAGACGTTGCGGTTTCAGTAATGTATACATGCTAAACATTTCAGCTCGTTCTAGGTCTACTCTGTTTGGAGGGGCATCATAACAACCACAGGAAATATGTTTGTATCTCCTAGTGGTGGGTGAGCTAATATTTTTTAAGTTTGCTTTACATTTTAAGATAGGTGCCTGTAAAATGTTTTTGCCTTCTTTGGTATTGAGTTGTATGTTGTAGTTATTTTTAAAAAATATATTTTAAAAACCCATTTTTCTTTTTTAAAAAAGACATTCTTTTAAAGATTTTGAACAGAATCATCACCAGGGGGAGGAAGGGAGCCAGGTGAGCAGTGCACCTGCGGGAGAGACAGCTGCCCAGGTGCTGCTCACCTGGATAAGGAGCACCTTCTTGTCCTATCCCATTGTGAAAGAGAGCTGCACCCTCCAGGGCCCGGCTAGTCTCCTCTTACAGGCTTTTTTTACAGAACACCTGGGTGGGGTGGGGGGCCACCAATGAGGTAGGAGAACAATCTTCTCTACTGCAAGGAAGAGATTTCCAAGAGAAGGGAGCAACAGGGGAGGTGGGTCGAAGCCACCCGTTAGCAGATGGCATGGGAAAAGAAAAAAAGAAAAAAAACACAGGGGGAGACAGTGGCGGGAGACCTCTCAGGAACAGCAGGAGAGAGGCTGGCCTCTGAAATATGCATCAAGACTTCTGTTTCCGACAGGACTGGGATTCAAATATGGACTTTTCTGATGACGGGGGGGGGGGGGCAATTTAATGGACTGTACAGATTAAGCCAGAGGGTTCCTGTGAGGCTCCCTGGGGTCTGTCGTTCCCCCCCCCCCCGGCTGCAGCACCCTGCAGAGTCCTCCCCTCTCCTCCTGCAGACTGTGTCCGGGAGCACCGCACTCTCGGCTGCAGCTGCTGGCTGCGGGAGACGCGGCTGCAGCCGAGAGCCACCAATAGCTCTTCTGCGCAGAAGAGAGTCGGTGCAGCAAGCAGCTGTGTGGCACGAAAAGGGCCTCTTGGCAAGGGGACGAAGGACAAACTCTGCCACCCTGGAAGACTCTGGCGCTTTGCCCTGATGGCACAATTAGAGGAGAGAGAGAAACAGCAACTCTCCCTGAACAGCTTTGGGACCCTTTGTCACAGGTTCTTTGAAGTTCCAGAAACGGTGTGCGCATGCGCACGCACACACACACACACCAATCTGTGGCAACGCTGCAGAAGAGATGCCCATCGGAGGTGGAAGCCCAGCCTCCGTGCAGCACTGGGGAAAGAGCCGGCCGATCCAGTCGGAGGGGCAGCTTGCAGATCATACTCAGCAGCCGGTTGCTCCGAGCAGTCCTACGTCTAGGCAGTGCCCGGTGCAAAACACCAAGAAGCCCCCCCCCCCCGTCACCATCACACACACCCCGAGGCCTGAGCCAGATCAGGTCTGTTTGCAAGAGGGTCATAGCAGGGATTCCAAGGGCAGCCACTCCGAGGAACCGATCCTAGAGGTCAGACACGTCTCGTGACCATAAACCAAAAAGGATGTGTGTCTGTTTCAGAGTTAGAGAAGGTGGACACCTACAGAAAGGAACGGTCCGAGCTCCCCCACCCCCAGGCAACATTGAGGACCGTTTTTTTAAAATGTTGCTGAACAAGATCACAAAAGTCAGCTTCTTTCCTGGGAAGGGCAGAACGGTCTGGAAACTGACTTGGTCAGAAAGAACACACGTACACACGCACACGCACACGCACACACCGTACTCCCCCCCCCAAAGGGGCACTTGCCCCGCTTGTTTGAAGGACTCCGAAGCAGCCCGTGAGCCACCCACCCGTCCCTGGCACCTGGGCCCCAGCACCTGTCACCTGAGCAAGATCCGTCCATTTTCAAAGGATGCTAGATCATCTTTCTTGTCTCTGGTCTGATGGGAGCTCAAGGGCTGAGGAAGGTTGTAGGGAAGCTCAGGGGATTTGAGGTGTGCCTCCTTTCCCCAACCCCACCCCGCCGTCCCACCAAACGAGGGACACCTTGGGACAGTCCTCAAGGCGGTTTGCAGGCCGCTCGCTTTCAACAGACCCCTGACGAAGCTTCAAGGCGAAGACCACGTCCACCCTCTCCCCACTCGGATGGGTCACGGCCCCTGCAATGATGAGCCTCTTCCCGGTGGCAGCCATCAGTTGGCTTTCTGCCAAAATCTGCACCCCTCAGGTGCCCAGAATATGGCCAGTGATGCACTGGGGCATGTTCACTGCGCAACATCCATGGGTCCCACACCACGCTTGGCAAAACAAGTTAACAGGAGAGCTTTTTGAACAGACGTACGTCTTTTTGTGGACGTTCATGTGAGGAAAATGATCAGGTGGACCACGGTCGACTTCCCAGTGCCACCAGGACTTCCATGAGCTTCTCTCTGCTCTGGGCCCATTGCCAGACGAAGCCCACCCTCGGCCCCCTTGGAGGACTCTTTCCCCCTGCAGTGGCGGGCTTCGTCCTGGCAGCAGCCATCCGCTGGCCTTCTGCTGGAATTGGGGGGCCCCTCTCAGGTGCCCAGAAGACTCGGGCCTGCATTGCGAAAGGAGGCAGAGTTTCCTGCCTCATCTTTCCTCACAAACAGAGCGGAGACCTGGGGGTGGTTCTCAGCAAACATTCAAGGCTACACGAGAGACAGTTAAATGGGCACGCATGCATTTAAGTAACAAAATAGGTGCACAAGACTCAAGGTTAATTTACACAGACCAACACATCCCATGCAGAACTGTGACCTGGGAGAGGGAGCCTCAAATACCGCTCCCCCTTCAGATCTAGCTGTCTAGCCAACTTCACAGGGAGGCCGCTCTGTTTCCATAGTGACCGGCGCTATGGCAACCCCATCACTGAAGGATGGACCGGTTTTCTCTGCTGTTCTGCTGGCTGATAAACAGAGAAGATCCAGATTTCCTCTTCTGGTCCACAGAAGGGACATGATAGCAACCTCTCTCTCTCTCTCTCTCTCTCTCTCTCTCTCTCTCTCTCTCTCTCTCTCTCTCTCTCTCTCTCTCACACACACACACACACACACACACACACACACACACACACACACACACACACACACACACACACACACACACACACACACCGTGGGGGACGGAAACGACAGAACCTCACGGAACGACAGCTCCCTTGGGAGCAAGAAGGGAAGGCCTCCAGCCTGTGCGGAACATGCACAAAGGCCTGAATCGGTTCAGTAGCTCAGCAGTGTCAGCTCTGCTTTGGAATTTCTGTTTTTTTCCCCCCAAACTGGATCTTGGAATTCTGTTCTAGTAAACATGGAGACATGTGATGCATTTGTGAAGACAACGCCTCTGAGCATAGAAAGACTGCCTTCCTCTTGACGGTGAGTCAGAACAGCCTGTTCCTCTGCCTCTGGTGAGAGGGTCTTTTCACACAAAATTATGAACTCTCTGTACAGAAAACCCAGACAGTTTGCAAGACACCGGGCAAAACAGACGCAGCATTTGTTACACATAAAAAACGCCAGGCCCTTGACGACTCTCAAAGCATCACGCAAGGGAGTCCTTCCTGTGGACAAATGCCACAGTGTGTGGAGCCGCTGTGAACAGGAAAGGCCTGCAAGTGGCCAGAATCCATTCATTCAGTCACTAACTAAGAGGCGAAAAGAAAGGTCACGAGTGAAAGGGACTTCAACGAACTTTTGGAAAGATCCTGGCTGGGGATTCTGGGAGTCGTAGTCCAAAGGCATAACTTCTCCAAGCTCTGTTACAGCACAGTGCAGTCCCTGGATGTAGCGAGGGACAAAGAAATGGGAAGGGTTCGAGATTGTAAATACATCCATTCAACCATCAGGCGAGGTGGAGACTGCAGCCGGCAGATCCAAGGAAGTCTGAGACTTACGAGAAGGGCCACCGTGAAGGAACGAGAAGGGATCCTCGAGTGTCAGGAGGTGCCCCTGGAGACCAAGACCAAGATCATCCACACCCTTGTATTCCCAATCATCATGTCTGGGTGTGAAAGCTGAACAGCAGAGAAAACTGACTAGGTGAGAAAATGATTCGTGTTTTTGTTTTTTGTTTTTAAATGTGGTGCGAGAGGAGAGCTTTGTGGATAGCCTGGATTGCTAGAGAGATAAACAAGTGGGTCCCAGATCAAAATAAGGCCCGAAGGATCTCTGGAGGCAAAAATTTGGCAAAACCGAAGCTGTCCTGCTTTCGGGCACGTCCTGAGAAGGCAGGATTCTCTGGAAAAGACAGAATAATGCTGGGAAAGGCGGAAGGCAGCAGGAAAAGAGGAAGACCCAATACGAGATGGACAGACTCTCTCAAGGAAGCCACAGGCTTGAGTTTTCAAGAGCTGAGAAGGCTCTTGAGGACGGGGCCTTTTGGAGATCGCTCCTTCGTAGGGTGGCCGTAAGTCGGCCTTGAGAGCACATAACAGCGACACAACAAGCCAAGCCTGAATTCACTTTAGATGCTAACATATCTATAAGAAGCAAGGAACAGACGAAAAGAACTATGTTCCCCCGCCTGCCCGCCCCCCCCAAACCCTCGGAGCTGTCAACTCCTGCCACTCATGCTGACCTGGATTCTTTCCTTCTGGTAAGCCTTCCCCCAGTTCTTCTCCCAAAGTGCCGGGGCAGCCAAAGGAGGCCCCCCTCCCGCTCGTACCTCCAGAACGCCCACCTCCTCCACGCAGCCCCACCTGAGGAGTCCCAGTGCCCCCCAGTTTCCCTCTCAGCCGCTGGAGGCCGCGAGGGACGGCTTCTCTCCCTCTCCCTCGGGTCAGCAGACCGTGGGCCATTAAGAATGGGCAGACCTTGGATTGAACTCCTATGGACGTGCCCACGCACAAGGCCAGTCCTTCCTCCGAGGGAGAAATGCCCCCGCCCGGAGGAATGAATACATGTATGTATGTTTTCTTGCACCACCGTGAGTGACTTGCATATATATGTGTGTGTGTGTCTGTGTGTGTGCGTGCACACACACACACACACACACGCGCGCACACATGCAAGTCACTCACAGTGGTGCAAAAAACATACACACATGGACAAGATATATATGTCTCCAGCAATGTCTCTCCAGAACTCAGTTAGCCTTAGCGTTATTGCTCTTTCTTTGGGGTTGCTACAAGAGTACAGCTCTTTAGAGGTGGCTCAAAAAGAGCAGCGCTAAAATATTCTAGGGAATCCCAATTCAAATCCTCACGAAGGCCTTAAGCTTCCTGGGCCAGCCCCTCCTCCTTTCCGTGACCCGCCTCACAGGCCTGCTGGGGGGGATAAAACGGGGAGGAAAAATGAGAGACAGATGCCCTGCCTTACCCCTTGCGGTGAAGGATGAGTGAGAAATACGCTAATAAAAAGATCACAGTCAATCACCACGGGGCATCTAAATCCCAGTTAAGGGAGACAGAGAGAGAGAGAGATGCACATTACACACTTGCACACTGAGAGCCCTGGGTTTAATTGGAGGGCTAATCCATGGGAGCACGGCTGTTTTAGGAGATCTGCTTTGCTTTGGGTGCCTGCCTTGAGCAGGGGGTTGGACTGGATGGCCTTGCAGGCCCCTTCCAACTTCATTTTTCTGTGATTTCTATGATTCTGTTCCATGTCAGAACTCAGCCAGGTAGACTGGCAGGTTCATCCGCTTCCATGACCATGATGTGTCGTAGAAGTCGTGCCACACGCCTCCCCCCACGTGTCGTGTATAGAGGCTCACAGAACCCCCTTGTTTCTAGTAGCCCACTGGCCTGCTTATTTATTCCGTGCCACCTAAATAAATTGGAAGGGTGGCTTTTAACTCTTTGGAAGCCATTTGTGCGTAGTACTGGGAATTCCAGGATCACACCGTCTCCTGCAAACACGGCCTCTATACACATGGAGAAGCCAGCCTGTCATTCACTAGGTGAACATGGGAGCCCACGTTTAATGACTCACAAGCACATTTGAACCCCCTCCCCGCCCTTCATGCTACGAACCAGAACAGAAAATGGTGACTGGCCACCTTTCTATTGCAATTGCGTTGCTGGATTTTCCTATCCAACCTTCCAGGTTCTGAAGAGAAGCCCCCACCCACCCACCCACCCAGCAGCAAAAACGGTAAAAGGCTCCAGAGACAATCATGCCAGCCCAACCCGAATGAGGGGCCCTTGCGGGTCTCTGTGGGCTGCCAGAGGGATCCGAAGCCATCCCAGAGACTCTGAGGGTGGGGAGGGAGGACAATCAAACTACAGGCTTCCCTTGCAGAAGAAAAGGATGGGGGTTCTCCCCTGTGAGAAAAGTCACAAGGGGGGGCCCTCCTTTCCTGCCGGGTGCTCATCAAAATTGAACATTTCTCCCGCCCCCTCCAAAAAAATCATCAAAATGTTTCTAAAAGGAGGGCCTCCCCAATGAACGGATTGAATCAGGGCTTGGCCAATTTTGATCCGGCTTCTCTGTCTTGGGTTGATGGAGAGATTACAACCCATCACTCAGGGAACAGCCCCCCTTCCTCCTTCTTTTTCCCCCCTCCCCATTGGGAGGTTCTGGGCTCCCTTCATAGTCTCGCCCTCACTCAGAAGGGGAGGGAGCTTGAAAGACTGGGAGGGAGGGGGGAGGGAGGAAGCCTTCCTGCGCCTGCCACCCCCCCCCTTGTCTGGGTGGGAGCCGGGTGGCCGATGCGCTAGCCAGGAAATTGGCAGAAGCCCAAACGGGCAAACACCCCTGAGCCCAGGCGATCGATTATTGGGGGGGTGTGTGCAGAAGGAACGGCTTCGGCTCCCTGGAAGTGCCCAGGAACACACACACACACACACACACACACACACACACACACACACACACACACACACACACACACACACACACACACACACACACACACACCTTTCCGAGATGCTCAGCCCCACTGCAGCCCCTTCGAAGCAAAGCACCGCCGCGCCGTTCTACCAGGGCTGGCCCCCCCCGGGTGCCCAGAGGGCACCTTTGCCAAGAGGCTGCGGGGATCCGGTTCAGACGAGAAGCGGGCACGGGCACGGGGCGGGCGCAGCGGCAGGGTGGGCGGCAGAGAAGTCCTGGAGGCAGCAGGGCGAGAACCTCCGGTGCCCAGCCTTCCGTGCCAGGGATGGAGCGACGGGGCGCACACACAGACACACACACACACACACACACACAACCCCCCCGTTTTTGGGCCCGCTTAGAGCCGCCGCTCCCCCCGGCTCGATGTCACCGCCGGGGGGGGGAAGGGGGGCACCTGCTGGCACCGTGGCGGCGGCTCCGCGCGTCTGGGTCCCCCCTGCTCGGCTGGCAGCCAGACCCCCCGAGGGCGAATCCGTGCCCGCCAGCCTTCCTCGGGAGCAGCGGGCGCGGATGGCCCGGAATCTCCCCCTCCAAGCGGTGCCCTCCCGAGGAACCCCACCCGCTCACCCCACCCCCCCGCACCGTCGCCCCCCTTTTCCTCGCCCTGTAGAAAGAAGGAGCCCCGACGCCCTACCTGGGGGTCGCCGCCGCCGCCGCCATGAGATCCCGGGGGGAGCCGTCGCGACCGCCGCCGCAGCCGGGCCCCCCCCAGCCCGCGCCTCCTCCTCCTCCTCCTCCTCCGGCCCCCCCCTCGCGTACGGCTTCCTTCTTGAAGAGGGCGTAGAAGATGTAGACCAGCAGGGAGTAGAAGGCGTACATTCGGGGGGGGGGGCAGGCGGGCGCCGGCCCCCCCCCGGGGGGGTCTCCCGCGCCGCTCTGCAGCCCCGACGGCGGCGTGCAAGAGGGGACCGGGTGGGGGTCCCGGCTCACCCCCTACCCGCACCCGCCGCCGCCTGCCGGGCTGCTCCCCGCGCGCATCCTCCGCCGAGAGCAACCAGACAGCCAGCCGGCCCGCCGGCCCCTCCGCGTCCGCGAACCCTGCGCGCCGCCGCGCCCGCCCCGCCTCCGCGCCCCGCCTGGCCGGGCAGCCGCCGAGGGCCAGCCCCGCGCAAGCCGGCCCCCCGGGAGTGAGCGTTGCCCGCTGCCCCCTTGGGCCGTCCGAAGATGGGCAGGTGGGGGGGAGGGGAGCCAGCGCGGGACCCCCCCTCCCGCGCCTACCCCCCCACCCCCACCCAAAAGAAGCCTTTTCCTTCAGAGAAGGGAGGCGCAGCCCCTGCCTGGCTCGTCAAGGGAGGCCTTAGGGCCACGTGGAAGGGAGTTCCGCTGGCAAACGATGCCATGGGGGCAAGGTCTTCTTCCTTGCCCGTCGGTAAAGGATGGATCCGGCTTCGGAAGGGCAGGCAAGGAACGGGAGGCCTCCCTGTGGACTGGAGTGAAGGCCCTCTGCCCCCTAGTATTCCACGGGCAGATATGACCACTTACTGGGGGGGCGGGGGGGGGGAGACTCTTTCCAAATCCATATCTAGAGGATAGCTCTGTAAATCCCCTGGACCACCAGAAAGACAAGCAGGTGGGGGCTAGAATTGAGGTTGTTGTGCTTTGATCCCTTCCTATCAGAAGCTGAGACTCGCTGGGAAAAGGCAATAATGTTTGGAAAAGTGGAAGGCAGCAGGAGAAGAGGAAGGCCAAATAGGAGATGGATGCACTCTATCAAGGAAGCCACAACCTTAAATTTGCAAGAGCTGTTAACCGCAAGGCCTGCCTGAGACCATCCACTCACCGGACTTGAGGGCACGCCCTGAGAGGCTGCCTCTTTCTGGATGCAAATGGGAATTTTTTTCCCCCTGCTTTCAGGTCAAACACAATGTTTTGTGTCTCGCCTTTCTGTGCCAAACAAAGGGCGCCTCGGCCATGCTTTGTGCAGGAGCTGCTCTGCCCCTTCTCGGGACAAAAGCCGGCCTTTCAGGTCACGTACCTGACCGGGTTCAAATTGCAAAAACAGCCTCCCAAGGAGAAACCGGAGTAGGTCAAACAAGAGACGGGCACCTCCGGGAAATGCCCGGTGAGTTTTGCAACCCCGGCACTATCGGACTCCCCAAGAAGACGAAGGACGAGGAGGACCCTGCCCGTGCAGGGCGCTTTCCCAGTCCCCCAGGGAGCGGTGCCAAAGTATAGATGGGGAACAAGGCTCCCCTTGTGTGCTCCTCTTGGCCCTCCCTGGCAGAGAAGAGGCGAGGGCCAGAACCACCACCACCACCGCCTCCGCCGCAGGCAGACCCTGGGCACAAAAGGGGCGCTCAGCTGCATCAAACTCTTTGGGAGGGAGGGCTCAGGGTGGAAGGAGCAGAGTTTAGACTGAGAATGAAGGTTGGGGGTGGGGGGGGGGGACAGAGGCTTCCCCTGCCAGCCCCTCCTGCCTGCAGCAGGTTGGGGGCTCTGCTCATCCTTTAAAAACCAGGGGGCAAAAAGAGAGTCAGAAGCCCCGAGGCGTGGGGATATATACGCCAGGCACCAACAGCCCCCCCCCCCCACGGACACACATCCCATTCGATCTGGTTCTGGAAGCGAAGCAGAGCCTGGCCGGGTGTGAGGGGGGGGGGATGCTTCGGGCCTCCCCGGCAGGCTGTCTGCCTTTGCCCAGTGCCCCCCTGGCGGGCCCAAAGGAGACACTCTGGCTGCTGGGTGCCAGGAGGGGGCAGAAAGAGGGGAGGATGCCATGGGGGGGGTGGGGGAGAGGGGCTTTAGGCAGGCCAGCCACCCCTGGGCGAAGAGAAAGGGCCTGGGCCGAGCTGGCAGGGGCCTCGTTGCCCTCGACTGGATCAAAGTGAGGAGACGCCGAGCAGCCAGACCTGGCTTTCTGTGCCCCACGAGAGCAGGACGACACGGAGTTCCAAAACCCGGCGTAGACAGATGCCAGGCCTGCGGTTCCTGTGGCCAAGGGGAGTGACGTGGCGGCAGGGCCCCCCATCTTCAACCCGCCGGCTTCTCCAGTTCCTGGACTGACCCCATGGAGACCACAGGAAACAGCAGATCGCCTCACACACACCCCCGGACCCCATGGAGGCCCCCAAAGGAGCACCATAGGTGGCCACCGGAGGGACTGGGGCTGCCAGGGCAGGGGTGACCAGCTGGCACTCTGTGTGTGTGTGTGTGTGTCGTGTGCCATCAAGGTGGGACCGACTTGCAGCGACCTGAATAGGGTGTGGCCACGTGAGGATTCGAACCCTGTCCTCCAGAACCCCAAGTCCATCACTCTATCCACCACACCACTGTGGGGGATCAGCCGGCCCTGTAAACCCTCCTGAAAGGTGGGTGTGGGTGGTTCAGGGCTGTGCTGAGGACCCAACCCCACCGACAGACCGGGGGGCATGGATCAAAACTCGGGGCCAGAAACTCAGGTTCAGACAGAGAGTGGACTCAGTGGGGGTGGGGGGGGCTGGTGAAGCCGACTCTTCAGCCCCCCCTAATGAACTGGCAGGATGGGGTGCCCAACCCCAATAAAATCTGGTCCCGGTACCTCTGGGAAGTCTGGACGGACGAGAGACTCCCCACGGTGCCCAACTTGGGCAGGGTGGCAGCGCCCACACCTGGGGGAGCCTTTTTGGCCATCAAACAGCCCCAGGAAATAATTGCCGCCCCCCCCAGCCCATCAAAGTCCTCCGCCCCTTTCATAAGGCACCGATGACTCTTTTTAAAGGCACTTATTTTTTTCCCACAGAGCAGGAAAAGAGCCATCCAGACACGATCCCCCTCCGCACCCCCCCCCACCACCACAAAAGGAAGTCCTCCCACATCACCTGCCCAGGCACCTCTCAAGGCGCTGGGGGCATCCGCCCCACAAAACCCAGGAAGCAGCGAGGGTCCATCAGAAAAATGCCAAAACCAACGGACAAGGCAAGAGGTTTGGAGCAGAGCATCTACCGACCAAGACACACGGCGATATGGAGACGCTTTCAAGACACCTCAGCTCTTTTGTTTTTATAAGACTAGAGGTTACACAAAGCTGGGGCATGGAATGGGGGAGTGGGGCGGGGAGGAAGCAGGGAAAAAGTAAATTCACCTTCAAATCATCACATCTACCCAGCAGAGTCTTAAGACTGAGTCAGGGGAGGACGTACCAATTTAGGTCTCCGTTTTCAGAGTGGTGGCTGCCTTGGTCTGTGCAAGCTTTTCAACAGGAAATACAAAACAAAAGCAAGCGAGAGAGAGAGAGAGAGAAAGAGAGAAGACATAATGGTGCTTGAAAGACGACGAACGAACGGCTATATTTCAACGTAAGCTGTCGTGGAAGGTTACCTGCTTCTTCAGACACAGGGAGAACCACTGTCCACATCTTCAGACATACTGTAGGTCTAGAAAAGTGGACCACGTTCCACGGAAGCTCACATGAAACTATAGCAAGTTAGTCTTTCCAGCGCCATCGTGTCCTTTTTCTGCTTTCGGGCGTAGGGGTACACACACGTACACGTGTCTCAGCAAAGCATGAGGCTAATTTTGGAAGGGGCATTTGGTACAAAAAATGTCAACAGAAGCTGACCCGAGCAGAGTCACACTCCAAAGACTGAAGTCTCCTCTCCGGAGATGGCAGGACAAAGAGGTATTTTCCACCCCAGTCCTATGATGGAGGCTACTGTCAAATGTCTCGCTTAGGGACAGGCAGGCCCGCCAGGGTGCCCAGCATGCAAGGCTCCATGCCGCCTGCCCCCCTTTTCTTTGCACCCTTTTCCATGGGCATCCATAGGGGGCGTGGCACTCCCTGCATGATGCTCACAGGATGCTCTGGCACCCGGGGCCTCGGCAAGGGGCCGACGTGGGCAGCGAAGACGGACAAGGTCGGCGGGCAGATGCCTCTTCAGGTCCCCAGGACCGTTTCCTGCTGGCGCTTCTGCCTCTTCCTGCCACGCTGAGTTTTGGTTTCCTGTACACAGGAAAGAACAGGCGAGCCAGAATGAGACCCAGCACACGGCCAATCCCACCAGATGCCATGCTAAGTACCCCGTGCCCATTCTCCAGCGATCCCTGCCCCACAGAAGAAATGGGGGGAACCGAAGCATTTACAAGGAAGCGGACTACAGAGTTGGTTTGAAACCAGGTCTTTCCAGGCCACCTTTATTCTGCTCAATTTAAGTGGGCGTCTGATCTGGAAAACCTTGGCGTTGCCTTCCCTCACCTCGTTAAGGAGGTAAAGCCCACTCATAGAATAACGGAAGGAGCGTACAAGACCATTGAGTTCCAACCCCTTGCTCAAGGCAGGAATCCAAACCAAGGTAGATCCAACAGAGGGTTGGTCCATTTTCTCTTGAAGGCCTCCGGCGCTGAAGCCCTCCCCACCTCCCCATGAGGTCATGGGTTCCCTCCTTGTACTACTCTAACAGTCAGGAAGTTTTTCCCTGCTATTCAGCCGAAACCTGGCTGGCTGTGGCTTGAGCCCCTTGTTGCGTGTCTTGCTTGCGCTCTGGGATGAGTGAGAACAGATCCTGCCCCTCTTGTGCATGACAGCCTTCCGAGTCTTTGAAAAGCGCTACCCCATCTCCCCTCCTCCCAACCTTCTCTTCTCAAGGCTAAGCGTGTCCACTCCTTTCCGTCCTCACCTTGCATGGATGTTTCTTGACACGGAAGAACTCGCTCATCTTCTGCTGCCTGGGGCTGCTCCGGATCACGGGGACCGGCCCCTGGGGCTGGGCGCGCTTCAGGCGGGTCTCCCGCCACTTCTCCATCCGACGCCGAACCCGGGTCTCACTGCGGGACAAAGGACTGGAGTCAAGAGTCTCTCTCTGCCCACGTGGCAGAACCGGAGGCTGGCGCAAGTGGAGCCGGCCCTTTTCTTTCATCACCCGTGGAGATGAAAGAAAAGGGACGGCCATTCGTGGGATCCTACGAGGCTCTCAGCAAAAACCCGCCTTGTCCTGTTCCGTGGGTGGGACGGAAATGGTCCCAAAAACCTTCTGGAGATACCCATGTGCTCAAAAGTTATAAGAGCCCCCCCCCGAGAGAGAGCGAGTGTCCTGCCCCACCCCAGCCTTTGGACTCTTGGACGTTGGCCCCCGCCTCTCAGGAAGGTGATCTGACCTCCTCCTTAGGCCAAACCTGCCGTGCTCAAGGGGCCAGAAGAACCCCACGGGGTCCCATTCGCCTGCCTTTGGTCCCCCTCTCCCCAAGGGGGCTGCCTCCGGGGATACTGGACTACAGCTCCCATTGTCCACCCCCCACCTAACAGCCCCTTGGCCCGGTTCTTCTCTCTTTTAGCCAGACCTACTTCACAGGACTGTTGTTTGTAGAACAATGGCAGGGGTAGAGCTGTCGCTAACAAGTTAATAATACTAACGGTAACAAGAAGAAGAAGATAGTAAGTGTAGCAATAAAGGTCGTTGTCAACATAAGGCAAACTTGACCGGTGGGTCTGGGCAAGAAAAGGACGGTGCCTCGTACACAGCCTTCCTGGTGCGGGAACGCTCTTAGGCCAGCACTTGGAAAAGTTACTTTTTTGGTCGTGCCAGAAGGAGCCCCAGAAGCGACTCTTTCGAGGGCCAAGCCGGCCAGTCCGAGCAGGGCAGGTGTCTGGCCAAAGCACCAGCACTCACTTCATGTGCTTCTCGTGAGCAAGGAACTGCACCAGCTTCTCCTCGTCGGGCTCCCGCCACTCCAGGAGGACCTGGCTCGGCTCGGCCACCTCCGGCTGCAGGAAGAGTCGGCGGGTCTCCTCCAGCCGCCAGTTGGCGGGCGAGGGGTATTTCTGCACAGAAGGGGATGCCAGGGTTCAGCCGGCGGAAGGGGCAGGGATCCAGCCTTCGCCCTCACCCCATATGCTACCCCCTAGCCCCCCCCAAGGCCAAGCCCCGCCAGTTTGCAAGAGAGGACTCCCTTCTTCTCCCCTAGGGAGCTGCAAGTTATGGGGAGTGAAGGAGAGGGGCAGCCAGGGTGGGTTTCAAAAGAAGCGACGAAGCGGGACCAGCCCCAAACACTTCTCCAGCCCCACCGCGCATTTGCACAGCGACCAAGGAGGAGCCAACGTGGTCCGATCCTAGAGGTAGGATCCCAGGCATCCCCGAAGCAGAGGCATCTAAGAGAGGAAAGGGACTCTAGAGGCTATTTAGTCCACCCCCCCTCCTGAGGCTGGAAAACTGAAGCAGCAAAAGCCTCATCATCATACAGACGCCCTCTCTTTCGAAATCTTTAAAGAAGGCGACCCCTCCACCTTCCGAGAAAGTCGAGCAGCTCTCGCTGGGACGGCCCATCTCCAAATGCAGAGCGGGAACCTCCTTGTTCACAAGGAGAGAAAAGGTGCCTTTCTTGACCGGCCAGGACGGACACACATTTTCCCAGCGGCCCCCCCCCCCCGGCACAATGAAGCTGCCAGGCTCTCTCGGCCACAGCTGCACCTCCTGCCGTGAAGGATGGAAGGCCCCCCCGCCCTGCCCTGCTTGGTACCTCTCGGCAGGGGCCCTCCAAGATCCGTTCGATGCTTCCGTGTTCCTGCAGCAGCTTCAGAGCCTTTTTGGGGCCCAGTCCTCGGATCTTGTCACAATAATCACAGCCCAGGAGGATGCAGAGGTCTACAAACTGAAGCATGAGAAAAGGAGGAAGTTTGGAGGAGGAAGGAATCCCCTTCCCGTCTTGGCTCTGCAATGCCACGTTTCCCACGGCTCCACCGGTGGAAACCCAGCGGGGAACTACAAGCTCCCCAAAATCTGTACCCACCCAAAGCGCCACAGCCAATCTTCCCCCACCTCCTGCAACCGTGATGGGGGCGGAGTTTGGGGGGGAAGGAAGGCTGGCTGGAGCTCTAGCAAAGATAGCAGAAGACGCCAAAGTGAAGCAAGGTAACATCGCCGGACGTGACGTGCACATTCGGTCCGAAGGAATGACCTGGATGCTCTCCTCGGAGAGTCCACCAAAAGAGAAGACCAGTGGATCCCGTGGAACGTGGGCACGCTACCTGTCCCCTCTCTCCCACCTCCAAAGATGTGCACAGAAGGCTAACGGAGCAGGCGATCTGCTGATCCTGGCGCACCGTCAGTCTGGGCCTGGCCCAGCCCACCTTTCAGAACCTGGCATTGTCCAGCTGCGCCCTCGCCCAGCCGCTGGAAACACGTCCAAGGCTTACAAGAAAGAAGGCGGCGATGAGGGGGGGAAGGAGGGCAGCCGACTCTGGGGCCGGAGGGGGGACAGAACCAAGGAGGAAGTACTAAGGAAGACGAGAGGGGATTTATGAACGGTGGCCACCTCGTTTTCTTAGCCTTTTCTAGATCATATGAAGAGAGGTTTCCCTTAGCCCAGTCTTTTGCCTGGACGAAGGCGGTTATAATAAAGCTCAATGTAGAAAATTAGATGATCCTGCCCCCCCAACCCACTCGTTGTTCCCCAACACCCCCATACCTGCTCATGAGTCAGGCCCAGCTTCTGCAGAACAGCAGGCAAGGAAATCTCTTCCAGGACACTAGAAAAGACATTCAGTCTCATTATTCAGTCGGGAAAGGAAGGTGCACGTTCCTGCGCACGCCACGTCCCCCAAAGACCAACCGGTTTTTGCTCTTGTGTTCCAGGTCCCAGCCTTGGAACAAGCAAAACCAAGCAGGCTCACCCGTGTTTTGCGTTCAGATGGCGCAGGAGGCGCACGCTCCCAAAGGGCAGGGCATCCAGATCTTCCGTGGCTGTGCACGAGGCGTGCCCGGACTTGACCAAAGCCGCACAGGTAGCTTCCGCCTCTGACGGAGCCTGAGACCCAGACAAAGCAAGGTGGGGGGGGGGAGAGAAAAGCCCTTCCGGGTAGAGGAAGGGCCAAAGGAGACGGCATGCATTTGGAACACGAAAATCTCTCTCTCTCTCTCCTAGACTTGGATTTCCCACTTGGCTGCTCCATAATTTTAGCTCAGTTTTTCTGCTATCCTGGTGCCCTTCTGAGGAGCAGGACTATAAACTCCATCATCCCCAGCCAACATAATCAATAGGGTAATGTGACTTCTTGGAACCTATACCCTCCCTTCCTTCCTCCCTCCCTTCCTCCTTCCTTCCTTCCTTCCTTCCTTCCTTCCTTCCTTCCTTCCTTCCTTCCTTCCTTCCTTCCTTACTTACTTACTTACTTACTTACTTACTTACTTACTTAGTCATCTGCCTACTTACCTACTTGTCTATCTGTGACCCGATAAAGACATTGCCCCTTGGTGCTCTTTTTAATTTAATTTCATTTACTTTTCTCATGGGCCACATGGCTAAGAATCTTTAAAGCAAGCGTGCACACCATCTTGGACGTTGGGCCTAACCTAGCCACCACCTTTCACAAAAACTGCCCTGACAACATAGAAGAAACAGGAGCCTCTGGAACTCCCCGCCCAGCTTCCAATGGCAGAGGGGTGGGGGAGGCCCAGCTGTTACCTGCACGTAGGGCACCCCCAAGCAACTCAAAAGGGTCTCCGAGTCTCGTTTCTGGAGCCACTGGGGAGGATCCTCAGAAGCAGGATCTGAAAGACAGCCGTTCTTAGGAGGCAGGCGCAAACCGCCGGCACAGGCAGGGTCTGGTGCGGGGATTCCCACGGCAGCCGGATCGCATGCTGAGAATTCATGCTCTCCATCGAAAAGGGGGCGAGTACCTTCTGGTTGTGTGGACCACAGGCAGGAATCCTGTGCGCCCTTGCCGGCACCTCCCCTCGCGGTTCCGGCGATGGCGGCCCGTTTGGCTAACTGCAGGAGGAGACAGCCATGGTTATAAAGTGCCTGTCCCTTTCCCAGACCTGGCCCCAGACCTCTCACCCACCCATCACCTCCCTGGTGGTACTCCGAGGCCTCTCATCCTCAGAGTACTGAAGCCACCCCTGCCTCCTGCATCTCCTTCCTGCTACTGTTCCATACGGGAAGCCGGCAGCACTCAAGGGCGTGCCTTTATTTCCCCACCGCAGGAAAAGCTGGCCCTCGTTCGGCCCGTCGGCTCCAACTCCCCCCCCCGCCCGACGGCACCCCAAAGGATTCACTCCTACAAACCACTGCCTGCTTGAGGTCCGGAGGTTTCCCATCGAAGACAAACACGGGCCTGATGCTGTTTTCCAGGAGATGCATCGTCCGGTAAAAGATTCCCTGCAAAGGACTGGGAAAAGTTGGCATGCCATGAGCAGCGGTCGGACAGCTTGGCAACGTTGAGTTTTTGGAAGGCCACAGCACGGATGATGGGAAACGGAGCCTCCCAAAAGCAAGCTCTGGTGGAGAAGAGCAAGAGCATGGGGGGCCAGGGGCCAGGCTGGGCAGAACCGGCCAGAGAGGGAGGCATCCCCCCCCCAGACACACACACACCGGCGTTGGAGGTCTCGCTGATCCCCAACCTGCCTCGCCACTGCAGGAACAGGCCGAGAGTCAGGGGGGATGGATCAGCCTGTCTGTACTGGGGGCAAGGCCCCTCCAGGGCCAACTTTTAGGGCCACGGGTTGACCGCTGGCCTGGGAAAGGGCCACGGCCCTGTGGCAGACCAGCTGCTCCAGCTGCAGAAGGTGCAGAGCTGAGCTCCCAGGGGCCTCTTCAGTCGGAGACGGAAAAGTTCCTTCCCGAAACCCGGAGAGCCAAAGGCTGCCCCACTGGGGTTATCAACCACAAAGCCCGGCAAGGACTCACACGCTAAAAGGGGGAAAGCCACATTCTGGTGTTCCCACAACCTGCTCCCCTGCTGGAAACCCACTAAGGGAAGCAAGTGCACGAGGAAGAAACGGAACGTGACCGCTTTCTGCTTGCATTCCTATCACCACCTTCCTCCAGAGAACTCAAAGCAGGGAACTTGCTAAGCAGCAAATCCTATTCTTCTCACAACAATCCTGCGAGGCTGGTTAGTCTGGCCGAGAGTGAGTTCCCCCGCAAGGCCAGCGGAGAGGGTTACGTGGCTCACTGGGCATTTGAACCCAGGTCTTCCGACTGTCACCGTGACCCCACGCCAGGGTCCTCTTCCCCTTCCCCTCCCCCCTTGCAGAGGCTTACCCAATATTTTGCCCATGGCGGTTGATGATCTTCGGCATTGCCGTCCGGAACTGGTAAATGGCCACCGAGGCATCTAAAGCCACCACCTGGCCTGTCGGGAGAAAGAGGGGAGAAAAGAGGGCCCTCTGGTGATTTCCTCCCCAGGACAGCCCCCCCCCCCCAGTCTGAGGCTGCCCCACTTCCTCTGGGGTGGAAACGCGCAGGGCCTTGAGGAGGCAGAATGGGGAGGAGCAGGGAAGCCTTTGTTTCAAAGGTCTTCCAGGAAAACAAACAAACCCTCCTTAGCGAGTGAGCTCCAAAATAGAATTTCTTACTCGGTAGCAAAAACAGCAAAAACAAAATGACAAACACAAACACGGTGACATCTTAAAGCCTAAGGGGTTTATTTCAGGGAGAGCTTTACAGTAAGACTTGCTGAAACAGGCAATCATCTTGAGGGCGAATGTGCAAGACCTCCCCGCCCCAGAAAGGGGGACCCCTTTGCAAGACCTCCGCACCCCACCCGGAGCACAGCGTCTTGCAAGAGGCGACCGATCGCGGGGTGGGGGCGGTGGGGGTGGGGGGGGGGTCTCACCGCGGTAGCGCTCCAGCGGGACGGAGCTGACGGCCTCGGGCGCCTCGGCCCTGATCAGGTCGGCCAGCCGCTGGATCCCCATGGCCGGTGGCGGCGGCGACGGCGGCGGCGGGGAGGAGCGCGGCGGGAGCACGCACCGGGCGGACAGGCGGGGCCCTCGGAACTGCCCGCCCCGGGAAGGCAGGCGTCGCTTTCGCCCGCCCCCGGGGCTCAGCGCAGGCAGGCCAGAGTGCCTCTGGGCAGGTGCAAAGGGCTCCTTGCTCCCGCTCCCTCACGCCGGGCAACATCCACACCTGGACCGGCGTTTGGGTTGATGCTCGTCAGGATCCGCACTCAGCACCCAGGGCGGCTGCGAAGGGGGTTAAGCCGCCGGGCATCCCTGCAACGGCGGAGGAGGAGGGAGGAGGAGGGAGGAGGACGAGGAGGAGGAGGGCCTCCCCCCAAAACAATCGGGGAGGGGGGGTGCAGGCGCTCCCCGGGGCCCTCCCCCGACCCGTCCCCAGGCGAGGCCAGCCCCGCGGGATCCGTGAAAGGGGAGCCGGTCTTTTGTAAAGCTCATGGCTCCGGCTGCCTTACAAGAGGGGCCGGCGACAGCCCAGGAGGCGAGGGTGAGAGGGCCCCAGGGGGCTGGGAGTTCGAATCTCACCCCCGCTCGTGCTCTCCCGGGACTACCAAAACCATGTGTCGGGGGGGGAGGGCGACTGATGGGCCTGCTACCTGCCCTGCCACCTGTGCGTAGCCGTGGACAGGCTGCACAGGGGTCCCCAGGTACCTCAGAACGAGAGGCTGGGAACCCCGCCCCCCCCCCCGCCCCCTGTCTGACTCGCACGTCGGAATCGACCGGAGGCGTTCCCAACCCGGGAAAGCGCCGGCTTGCAAGGCTCCGGCGGAGTCCCCCGCTTCCCTTCGGCCGCCAGGGGCCGCTGTGAGACAGCCCTCCCGTCCGCCTAGGCCTAGGAACTCTACGACTCCGCCCCGTGACTCTATGGTTTCCCCCCTTCTCGCGTTAGCCTCTGTGTATGGGACGAATCATACCTCTCTAGTCTATTCCTCTCTATGGTTCCCTCTAGGGCTCTCGGCGCGCCGCTCTAGCCTCTGAAAGCTCGCTGGCGCCGGCTGGGCAGACCGCTGGCTCCTGGGGAAGAGACCGGGCAGGGTAGGGAGCGGAGCTTTGGGGGGGGCGCGAGAAGGGATGCTGGCGCCGCCCCCCTCCCCAAACTACTACCCCCCCGTGCACCCACCAGGAGCAGCCTTCTTTGTTGGGGGGCTCTCCTCCCCTCTTGCCCCGGCGTGGCCCCCCCAGATGACCTCTAGGCTGCCCTTCTCCTCTGAAGGCGCCCCCGACAAGATGGGACCCCCCCTTCGGACCTGCCCTTGTTTGCTGAGCGTGGACTACAAAGCCCAAAATCCCCCTGGCCCCTCCATGGGATTCCCCGGGGCTTTTTCCCTCCCTTCTTTGGGGTTGCAAGGGGCATTTTGTGTGCGTGTGTGTGTGTGTGTGTGTGTGTCTGTGTGTCTGTGTGTGTCTGTGTGTGTAGGGGGGGTTATTAGCCCTCCCAGAGGAGCTGGGGTGGACGTGGGGCCAGCCCAGGTTAGACACATACCCCCCCCACGGCAGCCCCTTTGCTACTTAGGCAGGCTCTCTGGGGATGCAGCCGGAAGGATGCTTGTATGAAGAAAGGGGAGGAAAGGTGCCTGGGTTTTGGGGGGGGGGGGCGTAGGTGACATCTGTTGTGAAAACAGGACCACCAAGAACGCTAGCCGGAGCAAAATCCATTCATTCCAGATGGGTGGCCGGAGGAGAGCTTTACAGATCCCACGGGGGGGGGGGGGGGCGGCAGAAAAGACACCCACCTAGAACCTAGTTTCTAGGTTCTCTAGAAACAAAAATGCCCGAACGGAGGCAAGCACCATCTGGGCACATCACGACGACCCGTTGAGAAGACCCATTTGGGAAAGATAGGTGTGGCTGGAGGCAGTAGGAGAAGAGGAAGGCGGTGGATCAGCCCAGTGAAAGAAGCCACGGCCTTTAGTTTGCAAGACCAGACCTTTGCTGCTAACGACGGACCGGACCTTTCAGAGGGCAGGAATTCATAGCACGGAGGGGACGTGGGAGTGACTTGGTGGCACGTAAACAGAAGAAGGGTGCCCGTGAGCCTAAACCCGGACCCTCCCCATTTCAGCTGCTTTGTTTCTCTCTCCATTCCCGTAGCCTTCTAAAAACAGTCCAGACAAAAAAAAAAAAAAAGCCCGGGTCCTGAAGGATGGGAGCAGACCTCTGTGCGCTTGGTAGACTTTCCCTGTAGGGTGACGGGTAGGGGCCAGCCAGACCAGGTGGACCTTGGTCTGATCCAGCTTAATGGCTGGCCTCCTGATATCCTCAGCCTGGGGCTCAGCCGACAAGTGTGGGGAAGTGACTCTTTCTCCAATTGCTTGCACACCTGCCGGGACCCCCAGGGTGGAAGGAGAGACACGGAGCCAGAACATCATCTGTAAAGCTTCTCTTGTAAATCCACAGCCTCGCAGCTGAGAAGTGGCTTGGGTGTCATCCAGAGAGGAGCTGAGGCTTTGTTTAAAGTGTGTGACCCTTTCCGTGGCTAAGTGGAATCAGACACGTGAGTGTGAGTTGTGGCCGACTCCTACGTAGGACACACACTGCCTTCAAAGCTTGGGAAAGTTATTTTCTGTGCTTGTCTGACGGGGGGGATTCTGGGTTCTGTAGTCCAAAGGTATCAGAATGCCCAAGCCCCAGTTTTTTAATGATTCTGTGCCCTCCCCTCCGCGCCTCCCATCTTGAATTTCTGCTTCCATCAGCAATTAATTGTGCAGAGCAGCTGATGCTCCCTGTAGCCTCTTTGGGGCACAGCAGGGACTAAGGTCTGATCAAAAGCACCTTGCTGGATGAGTCCATGACCAGAATCCGGCTTCACCCTCCAGGCGGCTTTCCCCGGGGTTCCTCCGCAGTGACTCCTCAGGGTAGCCTGCTTTTGAACTTGGAGCGCTTTATCCCTAGAAAACCCAGAGAAGGGTTGCCATCAGTTGGAATCCACTGTGCCTGAGTTGCCGGATTTTTCCTCGTATAAGACTATACTTTTGTCTAAAATGCTTTAGTCTAAAAATTGAGGGTCGTCTTATACAGGGAAGTAAGCTGAGCAGAGAACAAAAACAAGTGGAGGGGGAAAGCAGGGACCAAAGTGATCCGGCAGGGCTTTGATCGCTGCTTTCCCCTCCACTTGCTAAGCCCCACTTAGATTTCTAAGTGGGCGTCTTATACATGGAAAAAGACGGTACATTCCTGGTGTCGAAGCCGGTGATCGGGAATTCGATTCCCCAGAGGTGCCTCCTCGACAGGAGCTGGATTCGAGAATCCAGAGAGTCCCTTCCAGTTCTGCAGTTCTAAGATGATGATGGTGATGATGATCCTTCTCCTGGTCTTCTCTTTCAGACACCGACCTCTGCCCCAATGCCTGGCTGGCCTGGTGAGGTGGCCGGGGTCCTCTCCAGCCTCCTGCTGTGTGTCGTGTGCCTGGGTGCCGCGGTGCAGACCTTCCAGGTAAGGAAGAGGCTGAGTCCCTTGTTTCTCTCCCCCCCCCCCGCTCTGTTTGCTAGGGGCAAGCCTTTCTGCCAGCCCGCCTGCCTTTGCTCGAGGGGTGTTTTTGCTCTCGGACGAGGAGGATGTGGGCCACCTGGCCTAGGAGCGGGTCACCTTCTGGAACCGGAGGAGGCTCACAGGACCTTCTGGAGGGCAGCCACCAAATTGGCTATGGCCACCCAGTGGCTGTTGAAACACTGGGGTGCAGGAAGGGATCGGAGCAGAGAGGGGGCAGCGAAGTTGCTTTCCCACATTCAGTGATAAGAAGGGGCAGGAAGGGTCCCCGTGGTGGAGACACAAGCTTTCAGGAGTGCCGGGAGAGGAGCCAAAAAACAGGGAAGGAAGTTCCCTTGGTCTCACCTGCTCTCAGAGTTCCCTCTGGAAGAGCCTCCTGCCTTTGGGCGCAGCTTGCAAAAGGGAGCAGGAGGGCTTCGGGCATAGCTGGGGGTCTGAAGCCCCCTTCTTCCGAGGCGGCATCGAAAGCCGTACAGCTTGGTGGGAGAGCGTCCGCTTTGCGTGCAGAAGGTCCCGGGTTAAATCAGAATTGCTTTAGTGGAGCTGGTCACAGACGGAATAAACAGAGAAAGCACTAAATAGAGTTAAATGGATGCACCCTTAAAGAAGGCTGACAGGCCGAAACACATAGGGAATAATGACTGTGTGTGTTTTCTGCATCCTGGGACCACAGTTTTCCTCTTTTTTTGGACCTAGGAAGATCAGCTGCAGCTGGGCAGTGTGGCCGGTGAGGGGCTGTCCTGCCTAGTGGGCTGGCCCTGCATGAGGCGGCTTTGTGTGCAGGGGCTGAAGTCGGTGATGACCTGTCCCTCACAGCCTCTTTCTGCTTGCAGATCAACCGAGGGGCCGCCGCGGGGTTCCTCCTCCAGGCCCTGGTGTCTGCGGTGGAAGCTGGCCCGCTCCTGGCCGCCCTCCTCGGCCTCGGCGTGGGATCGGCCGCGTCCCCGGCCCCAGACGTCGCCTGGGTCTCCACCGTGGCCGGGCTGCCCCTGCTGGTCTTCGGCTTCCACTGGCTGCACGGGGACCGCGCCACGGCCAATGCCCTTTTGGGAGGGGTGCTCCTGCTGACCGGAGGCTGGGACTACTTGACGGAGGAAGCCAAAGCCATGGTGGCCCACTCGGTCAACGCCGTGGCCTCCGTCACCATCCTGGTCGCCTCTGTTTTCACCGGGAACCCCTGGGGGATGGCGGGGAGCCTGCTGCTGGGCTTTTCGGGCTTCCTGTCCGGGCGCAAGAGCCCGTGGCCCCTGCTGCTGGCGCCGAGGAAGAGGGAGGTCCTGCGAGGCCTCATGGCTGCGGCCAACTTCACCCTGCAGCGGGCCCTCCAACGGCAGCAGCGAGAACTGGACCAGGGGGGCGGGGAGCCCTTTGCTGGCGTCTCTGACTGATTTGGGGGCAGTGCCCCTAATTTGATCGTGCCGCAGAGGGACGGCTGGGTGGCTGGGGAGTGCAGACAGAAGACCGCCAGAGTTCAGGGGAGGGGGAGAAGGCCCAGCTGGCCCCTCTGCCCTGGAGCCACCGGCGGGGCCCTTCCTGGCCGGGCGCAGGTCCCTGGAGCGCCCCTTTCAGACTCCGGGTGTGTGTTTGGGAGGGGAGGGAGCGAGCTGATCCTGGTGCCGCCAGGCGTTAGCTGGTCAAGAGGACCCCGTACCCCTAAAGGCGCCCTGATGTTTGCGTTCGGGGTGTGCGACAGGAGGAAAAGAAGAGGCCAAGGTGGGCCTGCACCCTGTCTTCGCTGTGGTGCTCCAGTCCCGGCAGGAAGCTCACAGAGAAGGGTGTGTTGTTCCTTCACAGCTGGCAGGATATTTTCTTTCTGAGTCTATTTTAAAGCGAGGTGGGTGGCCACTCTGACACCGGAGAGCAGCGAATGCCATCGTCAAGTGGCATGCCGTGTGAAGATGGACTTCTTTTTACCCACTTTGAATCAGCTGCACAGGGAGGCCCTGCTGGGATCTGCAATTATAGGTTGTATACCTCACCTTGGGGAGCAGAGCCATCAGTGAAAATGATTGATAAATAAAGTGAGAAGGTGAAGGGAAAAAAACCCTCTTCTTCCTTCTGTGTGTCTCTGTCACCTTTTCTTTACTTACTCTAAGCAAGGGACCTCCTTTCCTCCAAGGGGATTCATTCCAATTCATCCCTGATTAGTTTGGTTGCAGCTTGTGGGGTGGGAGACCTGCTGCCAGCCGAGCGCTGTGAGGGGGGATCCCCGCACCCTCTTTGTTGGCCCTTGCAGGCGTCTGGAAGTTAAGCTGAAGGAGGATCCCTTTGCAACCGGCCTTTGACATTTGGGAAAGGCGGAGCAGGAGCAGGAGGCTAGTCCGTGGTCTCGGGAACCTGGAGGGTGCCTAAGGCAGGGCTGTCGCGGCTTGGCCTATCCTCTCCATCCAGCAGCTCGTAGGTGCTCCAGGCTGTGCAGGTCACCATGGGGTGAGAGTTCAGGGCCCTGGCAGGCCACAGGTGGAGGTGTCGGGGGCTTGGTGGCCACAGGGGGAGAACTTCCGTGTTTCCAACCCAAGCAGGCCGGCTCGTCCTGGTTCACTCCCAGCAGCCTCCAGGAGATCGGCGATGTCGCCAAAGCCTTCTAGCGAAGACTCCAGACGGTCAGGCCAGCTGTGAAGCCCAAGGCCCGTTTTTGCCAAAACCCCCCCCACACACAGGGCTGATGTTCCCCTCCCACGCTCAAATAAGCCAGCCTGCCTGCTTCTCGTCCTTCTAGGTGTCTTTCTTTGGGGGGGGGGGCGCGGATGGCTGCAGAGGCAGGGCAGAGCAGGACAGCCAGAGGATCCTGAATGGCAAGCAGTCCCATTTTGCCCCTGAAGGGTCACGAGCAATGACCGTGTGCAGCTTGGAAGGAGACGCGCCTGCAAAAGGCCCCTGGACAGGAACAGGAACTCCCCACAACCCACCCCTGAACTTTTCCTCTCCCAGGGCGTCTTCTGCGGCAGTCATGGGTCCGCGTTCCTGGTGGCGTGGGACAGCATTGTGGTGTGGTGGTGGTGGTTCTCCTTGAGTTCGGACTTCGCACAAGGCAGCCGGGGGACCCCGTCTCGTGCCGCCCTTCGCTTTCCTGCTTGAGACGTCTCCCCCACCACCTCGGCCTCTCCCCAGTGGAGCCTCTTCTCCTGCGCTCAGCAACCTCAAGAGCCCTTGGTGATCCTCCGGGCCCTTGCCTCCCTCTCTCGGCTCACAGGCTCAGCTTTCTTAAGGGCAGGAACGAGACTGAGAGCCAACGCTGAGCAGCCCAATCCACCCACTGGCGGGGCCTTTGAGGTGGGGGGAATCTCCTGTGACTCTTCTCCTTCTGGCTGCCCATCATCCGAGGCAGGAAACTGGGCTGGGCCGCAGAAGAGTGGCCGGACGAAGCCGGATGGACGGGTTGAGCCTCTCCCGTGCCAGCGGTTTTGGCCTCTTCAGTGTCCCAGGAGGCAATCCGACGGGCCCTTGTGCCCACGCCTTCTCTCCGCTCTCCGAGCTGCAGTATGACTTGCATGTGACTCCCGGGGCCGAGAGAGGCTGCCGAGGGTGTCCGCCTGGGAATTCCTCGGGGCAGGAACCGTCTTGACTTTGGCCGTGCCTGGACAGACCGACCAAGGGGCAAGGTAGCAGAGCGATGGCAGCTTTGGGCAAAAGGGCTGCTTTGTTGAGCCTTTCGTGTCCGTTGCGGAAGGACCTGCAGGCACAGAAAGGGGGATTGCTGAGCCCCCCCCCGTCCATTGATGAGCCGGGCCGCTGGCATGGGGACGAAGGAGATCCGTTGGAAGAGTTCTGGCGTTGTGTCCTTCATGTGGCTGGGGGGAGACGTGGTTGTGTTGGGCTGGCCTGTTCTTCCTTCCAACGAACAAGAAGGTGGGGTGGTGGGACCACAGACCGAAAGCAACCCAGCGGACCAGTAGCTGACCAGTATGGGGGGGGGCTGGACGAGGGCCCCTCTGCCTTGTTTGAAAACAGATTGCATTTTGGGGGGGGGTGCGAGATATGTTTGTGACTTCCAGAATTCGGTAAAGGTAGCCACCCAGGGCTGGCAGTAGAAGGATACAGAGCGAGGCAGTCAAGCTTCAGCAATTAGGGACTGGAAATTTCTGAACCTCGGAGGAGATGGAATGCTTAATCCATTACTCAGGGGAGGTGTGGAGGTTCTAGGCTGGGTGGAATTTTTACAGGAATAGAATAATCGTTTGGAGATCCGAAGGGATTGGACCTAGATGACGTCTGTCCTGAGACTGTCCTGTGGGTGGCTGTCATGTTTTGTTTGGTTTTTTTAATTTATTGGTCTTTTTTATGTTGCCCACCAGCCCTGTTGCTCAACGGCTAAAGGTCCAAGAAAGCCAATTAATTGCTCTCTGTCTGGCCAACCCAACCAGATCGGACTTGGCAGAAGCATCCATTTTCAGGTTTCAAGGTACCCAGGCCAGATTCTGCTTGCTTAGGTGTAGAAGGTTCAAGGTGGGGAAGACCACGTTCCAGGTGAAAACTAGGTCAGACTCGGGTGGTGAGCAGAATCTTCACTGCAGTTGAACCACGGTGCCACGAAGCCTCTTCCTAGCCGGATGCCATGCATTTTCAGCCCTGCTGATGCTCTGTTGGCCTGTGAAGTCTGGAGAAGGTTGTTTTTTTTTTTTTTGCCATGTGGGCTTTTCTAAATGTGATGTTCAAAAAGTATCAAACCCAGATATTCTTCTATTTCTTTTGCCTTGGTGAGGATCAAGTGGCAAGCAGTGGGAGGACTAAATTCTAGCTAGAGAGGCACCCCCACTATAAGGAAACTGAACCAGAATATTAGAATAATCTGAGCTGCAGCTTTTCTGGGATCCTAACTCCCCCCCTCCCCCCATTAAGAGGGACGGTGTCCATATAATTTTGCTGCTCCAAAGCACATTTTTGCCGTAGACAAGGCATTTATCCCATTTGCATCTCACATTTTGAATATACAGTTACTGTTACATTCCGGTTCTGCTGGGAGTTTTCCTAAAATGTTCTATGGGTCCCTCCCCTTTTATTTTTGGAAGCAACAGCAGCCATACCATTTCAGCCACCGTCTAGCAGAGCCTGGGCTTTGAACCCCAGAATCCTTCAGTTCGGGCATATTCTGGCTGGGGGAATTCTACTCCAAGAAAAAAAAGGGGGTGGACCTTTTCAAAACCTTAAAAACTGGGGGTCTAAACCTGATCAACTAGAAGGAGCACCTCTTTCTGCATTCCCTTTGGGGCGCTTACGCTGGCTTGCTTGTTCAAACCTTCTCTGTGTGCTTCCAGCTGGAGGTTTCCAGAAGCGGCCCTCCAGAAAAGTAATTTTTCTCCGCTCTAGTTTTGTGGAGGCAGGATCAGGGACCCAATGGGTTCACAGGGGTCTGATTCAGCAGGCCTCATCCAGTGCTCTGAGTCCCCCCTCCCGGGGCGGGAGTCAACCAAGAAAGGGCCCCATGCATCTTGTCAGGTCCCCACTGGCTTCCTTCCTTCTTTCCTCTTCCCTGGCAGGTCCGTTTGCCCACCGGCATCTCAGCCAGAAGGAGGACTGAGCCCCAGGCAGAGAGCCACCCAACCATGGCCGCATCTTCTCCCAGCCTGAGATTCAAGCTGATCCTGCTGGGAGATTTTGGGGTGGGGAAGACCACCTTCTTCCACCGCATCAGGACCGGGCATTTTCTGGAGGAGGCCCATGCTCTCGGCCAGCCCATGAGCGTGTGCGAGAAAATCGTGCCGCTGAGACACAGCCGGAGCCACCCCCAGGCACAGGTAGGAGCCCGTTCCCCCCCCCCACCCCCAGGCAGCTTTAGGGAAAGACCCGGCCGGCGTGGCTTATGCTTCACCGCTGGAACTCTCTGCTTCCAGAAGGCTCAAGGAGGAAAAGAGAAGCCAACGGAGCATGGGCAGATTGCAGAGTGGAAATTGGGGCACCCATGTTTTTGTGGTGATATTTAGGAATCTGTGGGTGGAGGTGGGAATGGGCAAAGCAAAAATAAATAACAACAAACAAACAAACAAACAAAAACCACAACCAGTCCAAGCCAACACCAGCGTGGGGTTTTACTGATTTGAATCAACCATTCCTTAAAAGCAATTTAATCAGATATAAAGCTTTAGCATCTACACATTTAAAACCTTGTACAGATAAATTGACTATGCAAAAGCCTTCATTGACTATGCAAAAGCCTTTGACTGTGTGGACCACAGCAAACTATGGCAAGTCCTTAAAGAAATGGGAGTGCCTGACCACTTTATCCGTCTCCTGAGAAACCTATATGTGGGACAGGAAGCAACAGTTAGAACTGGATATGGAACAACTGATTGGTTCAAAATTGGGAAAGGGGTACGGCAAGGCTGTATATTGTCCCCCAGTTTATTTAACTTATATGCAGAATACATCATGCGGAAGGCTGGACTGGAGGAATCCGAAGCCGGAATTAAGATTGCCGGAAGAAATATCAACAACCTCCGATATGCAGATGACACCACTCTGATGGCAGAAAGTGAGGAGGAACTAAAGAACCTTGTAATGAGGGTGAAAGAGGAGAGTGCAAAAAACGGTTTGAAACTCGACATCAAGAAAACTAAGATCATGGCCACTGGTCCCATCACCTCCTGGGAAATAGAAGGGGAAGACATGGAGGCAGTGACAGATTTTATTTTCTTGGGCTCCATGATCACTGCAGATGGAGACAGCAGCCACGAAATTAAGACGCCTGCTTCTTGGGAGGAAAGCAATGACAAATCTTGACAGCATCTTAAAAAGCAGAGACATCACCTTGCCAACAAAAGTCCGAATAGTCAAAGCTATGGTTTTTCCTGTCGTGATGTATGGAAGTGAGAGCTGGACCATAAAGAAAGCAGACCGCCGAAGAATTGATGCCTTTGAATTGTGGTGCTGGAAGAGGCTCTCGAGAATCCCCTGGACTGCAAGGAGAACAAACCTATTCCATTCTGAAGGAAATCAACCCTGAGTGCTCACTGGAAGGACAGATCCTGAAGCTGAGGCTCCAGTACTCTGGCCATCTCATGAGAAGAGAAGACTCTCTGGAAAAGACCCTGATTGTGGGAAAGTGTGAAGGCAGGAGGAGGAGAAGGGGACAACCAAGAATGAGATGGCTGGACAGTGTCTGTGAAGCAACCAACATGAATTTGACACAACTCCGGGAGGAAGTTGAAGATAGGCAGGCCTGGCGTGCTGTGGTCCGTGGGGTCACGAAGAGTCGGACACGACTAAACGACTAAACGACAGATAAATATTTTATATCTTTCTTTCTGGAGTATAGATTCCCCCCAGCCAGCAGCCACCCCGGCCGATAGCTTCTGGGGCATGTAGCCGAAAGAAGGGAAGTTTCTGAAGTTCAGAGGTGGCTCTCCTCAGTGTGCAGTCATATGGAGGGGGCCATGGCCCTCTGGAGGGTTTTGGGAGCCATAGGGGAAGGCACCCCCTTAAGTCATTCTTCAACAAATGGAAGATCAAGACAGCTGGTAGAAGTGTCTCCGTATTTTAAGCTGAATAGGGTTCCCTTCTGTTACATTTTCCGCTGCTCTGCTGCAAGAGTGGAAAACGTGTCAGGGAATCTGAAGGCCCATTAATTCCGCAATTATGCCCCATTCCACCTGGTGCAGTTCTTCTAGCAGGGGAGGAGAGGGTTAATTCCCCCTTTGCACTTTCATGTGGCAAGGAGTTCTCTTGCTCCCACCTCCCACCACGGTGGTCTTGCTTTCTCCGTTCCTGCAGGTCTCCCTGTGGGATACAGCTGGAGAGGAGCGCTTCCTGTCGCTGAGCAGCTGCTATTACCGGAACGCGGATGCGGCGCTCCTGGTTTACAACCTCAACAGCCTCCTCTCCTTTGACAGCCTCTCCCACTGGCTGTACGTGACCCGGCAGTACTGCACGGATGGTAGGTAGGCGGGAAGGAAGGAAGGAAGGAGTTAATGGATGGATGGAAGGAGTTAATGATGGATGGATGGATGGATGGATGGATGGATGGATGGATGGATGGATGGATGGAGTTGATGAAGGAAGGAAGGAAGGAAGGAAGGAAGGAAGGAAGGAAGGAAGGAAGGAAGGAAGGAAGGAAGGAAGGAAGGAAGGAAGGAAGGAAGGAAGGAAGGAAGGAAAGAGCTGATGATGGAGGGATGGATGGAAGGAGTTGATGATGGATGCATGGAAGATTGCTCAGAAAAGTCTCTCTTTTTTAAACTAAAAGGACATTTTCTGGGCTATGGAAGGAATAGGAGGTAGGGTTGGTTTCCGTCTTTGCTCCCATACCTTTAAGAGCTGTCTTAATGGTTTGCTGGTTTAGGGATCTGGCTGTGGGGTCAGAGGCTGGGAGTTTGATTCCCCCTGGGAATAAAGCCAGCCAGTGTGGCCAAGGGCAACGTACAGAGTCCCAGAAGAAAGGGAATGGGAAACCCCTTCTGTGTCTTCTCTAGCTGGAAAACCCTGGAAAGGGTGGCCATAAGAGCCACAGAAACCCATCCCGGACAGGCTCATTTAGGAATAGATCTCCTGGAGCAAAACACTAAATGACTTTACAAGGAAGCTTTCCTATTTCATTTTATTTTTTTAAAGAACTTCAGGGAAGTGAACACTTGTTAAATTTCTCAACCAGATGTTAAAAGCACAAAGCCAATCAAAGGGGATAACCTTGTTGGCGAAAGAGCGCCTGTCCTAAATTCTGAATTTGCAGCAACAAAGTCCAAACCCATATATGTGGGTTTAGGTTAGATCCAGACCCGTCTCACTAAGAGCAGACCTGCTGAATGCACCATAAAAACTAAATGACTAACCTAAAGTCTCTCATTTGGTTGGTTCTTTTCTAAACAAATTAAACCAGGACGCAACCAGGGTCTCAAAAAAAAAAAGAAATGTGGTTATGCAAAGTGTATTGGGTTAGTGCACCTATAAGTCAGGGAGGGCTAAAACCGAAAGTGATTGAAGGCACAAGATACTGCCCCTGTTAGGAACGAATCATTTTTACATTAATAAGTGCCTGTATACCAAAAAAATAAAAACCACAACTTCACAGTCAGAAGAGCTACTGTTTTGTTCTAACGTCAGAAAATGGCTTTGATGAATAACCTGTAAAAATGGTTTGCCAGGTGAGCAGCCTCTCAGGCCCTGAGATTTTACGGCCAAAGTCTAGAGGGTGGCCCTTGCGGAATTACAGTCATGGCCAAAAATATTGGCACCCTTGCAGTTCTGTCGGAAAATGAAACCCTTCTCTCAGAAAACGGTTGGAGTTCCAAAAGTGTTGGTACTCACGTGTTCATTTCTTTGGTTTCCATCAGAACCACACACATAAAAAAACAACAGATGTGTCTAAATACAAATGAAAGGAGCACCACATGCTTGAAAAAGCAATTATTTCTTACAATTTAGACAAGGTGCCAATACTTTGGGCCAGTGCATTTTTGGGTTTCTGTGTGAGATGGTATCAGATTTGACTTTTCTTCTCTTTTTTTTGTGTGTGGTTCCGACGCAAAGCAAAGAAATGAACACGTGAGTATCGAAACATTTGCAACTGCAACCATTTTCTGAGAGAAGGACCGCATTTTTTTGACAGCACTGCAAGGGTGCCAATATTTTTGGCCACGGCTGTACATCTGCCACACACCAGAGAAAAAAACTGCAAAAGAGGGGAGTATGTATGTGTGAAGGACAGACCATGTAGGTAGAGGCTGTGCTTATTAACCGGAAGGGTAAGGCATGCGTGCCCACAGGCTTGGAAGCACGCAGTCTCAGAGATTTGAAGTTCTAAGAAGCGCAAGACCCCAAACCTGAGCAGTTCTTGAGGTACATTCAGACGTTTGGGACCCGGCAGCCCCAATTTCCTGTAGCAATATTTGGACCCCCTTCCTGCACACACAGCCCATACCTTGTAAGCCTTCCGCACAAGGTGTCGCCAGCTGTTCTGGCCGAGGCACTCGGCGGCAGCACGTGAGACCAAGCCGGGACCTCTCTGCTCCCCCTCTCCCCCCACAGCTGACATCTTTCTACTGGGCAACAAGAGTGACCTGGAGAACCACGTGCCGGAAGAGAAGGCTGAGAAGTTTGCTGCAGAGCACGGCGCATCCGGGAGGTTCAGAGTGTCGGCCAAGACAGGTAGGAGCCAGTTCCCACAACCTCAGCCTCTGCGTTGGCCCAGACAGAGCCCAACCAGGCCAGGATGAAGAAGAGGAGTATTAATACAACACAACAACAGTAACAGAGGTAGGGTGGTCAGTTACAGACCACCAATAAAGCGGAAGTACAATGCCATATAAGGATGTGGGTGGCACTGCGGGTTAAACCGCAGAAGCCTCAGTGCTGCAAGGTCAGAAGATCAGCCATTGTAAGATCGAATCCAGGCAACAGAGGGCGCTCCCGTCACTTGTCCCATCTCCTGCCATTCAAAAGCAGGTAAAAATGTGAGTAAATAGGTACCACCTTGGTGGGATGGTAATGGTATTCCGTGTCTAGTCACGCTGGCCATGTGACCACGAAAACTGTCTACGGACAAACACTGGCTCTACGGCTTGGAGATGGGGATGAGCACCATGCCCTAGAGTTGGACACGGTTGGACTAAATTTCAAGGGGAACCTTTACCTTACAATGCAATAAATATATATATAAAGCCACCTTGGCTCCTTTTCAAAGAGAAAGGTAAGGAAAAATATTTTGGATAAGTAGGTAGGTTGGCAGGTAGGTAGATAATATTTGTCCTTTATCTTTAAGTCAGACATCAACTGGACAGCTCTTTAGACGGGTGTCATCTTCAAAAGGATTCTTGTCCATGGACAGCCCTTGGGCAGAGGTTGGGAATTCGATCCCCCCGCCCCTTTGCCTCCTCAACAGGGGCTGGACTTCATAATCCACAGGGTCCCTTCCAACTCTGCAGTGCTAAGATGAGAATGATGATGAAGATTGTGATCTTAAAGAAGACAAGTATCCTCACTAGAAGAAGACTAATGGTTCCTGTAAATAGAGGCAAAGAGAAAAAAATTATGAAAGTTTAGCAAAAGTTTAGACACATGGAATAACAGCTTAGTGAGCAAATAGCAGGCTTTTTTATTGGAGGGGATAGAAACCCCTGATTATTTAGTAAAAAATTCTACAGTCATCTTTATTAGCTGGTATGAGTCTTGCACGAAGCTGCAGAATTTTTTATAAAGGGCTTATTAACTCAGTTTGGTAAGGCAAGGTGCTTCTAGACTTGCGAAGGAGTCTGTATGTGTGGCTCAGGATAGACGTAATGAATGACTGCAAAACAGGTTTTATTTCTGGACAGTCGGGTGCCAATACAGGAGAATGCTTTGATTTGGTTCCTCCCGACTTGCTTGGCTGGCACAGCAGATGGGTGGGGCAGTGACTGATCCATGCAGGTGTTTCTCCCACATCTGGGGCACCTTCAACCCGTCCGGGGGCCTCCCTTACCACTCAAGGATAGTCGGAACCTGGAAAAGTCTCAAGTGACCATTGACATAATCCTCAAACCTGCCGTTGTAGGGATTTGAGATGTATTTTTTTTAAAAAGTTAACTTGTCAGCCTGACTGAGACCCCCTCTCAGATATCCTCTCTTAGATCACTCACTTCATTGTTGTTATTGTGACATTCCATCAAGTCACTTCCAATCTGTGGCAGCCCTCTGAACGAGCCCCCTCCAACATGTCCCATCCTCCACAGCCCTGCTCAGCTCTTCCCAATTCAATGGCTTCCTTTAAAGAGTCAGCCCATCTCGTATCCGGCCTTCCTCTTTTCCTGCTGCCTTCCACCTTTTCTAGCACTATTCTGTCTTTTCCACTGAGTCTTGTTTTCTCATGATGTGCCCCAAGTAGAACCCAGTCCGTTCAGTCGTCTTAACGTCTGCCGTGAGTTTAAGGCTTGATTTGTTATCTTGTCGTTGTCCCATGCTCTCAAGTCACTGTCAATCTCCAGCATGCCCCATCCTCAACAGACCTGCTGAGCTTTTTTAAAAAGTCAAGTCGATGGTTGAGGTTAACGCCTGGTTCTTCCAAAACCTTCCAGGTGAGAATGTGGAAAGGTGCTTGCAAGAGATGGTGGAGCGGCTTTTCCTGAAGCAAGAAATCCAGCGCAGCAGCCTCCATGCGCCCCTGCAAGAGGCGGGCTACTATAGCCACTGTGGATGCTGAGGGGTGTGTGTGTGATGATGACTCAGAGGGCTCCTAAAGCAGGTGTGAGGTGATCGATGACAAGGAGCCTTTCTCTGAACACATGCTGTATATCGTCTGGGTATGTCCCAACTGCTGGAGATGAATCTGTTTGAAATCATCATCATCATCATCATCATCATCATCATCAATCATCATCATCATCATCATCAGTAGTAGTAGTAGTAGTAGTAGTAGTAGTAGTAGTAGTAGTAGTAGTAGTAGTAGGCATCCTTCAGTCTCGAGAGACTATGGTAATGTGCTCTGTATGGAGAACTTGGAACAGCGTCTAGTGTGGCTGAGGAGGCCAATTCGAGAGTGACCATCCCTTCCACACTGAAGACAAATCCAATCTGTCCCCTGTTCGGCTCCCTGATTTTGCTGCTTTTGTGACTTCTTTGCCTCGGCCTGCTGGGCAAGGGTCTCTTCAAATTGGGAGAGGCCATGATGCACCACCTGCCTCCAGGCTGAACGCTCAGAGGTCAAGGTTTCCCATCTGTTGAGGTCCATTCCTAAGGCCTTCAGATCCCGCTTGCAGATGTCCTTGTATCGCAGTTGTGGTCTCCCTCTGGGGCGCTTTCCCTGCACTAATTCTCCATACAGGAGATCCTTTGGAATCCGACCATCAGCCATTCTCACGACGTGCCCGAGCCAACGTAGACGTCGCTGCTTCAGTAATGTATTCATGCTGAAAATTCCAGCTCGTTCTAGGACTACACTGTTTGGAACTTTGTCCTGCCAGGTGATACCAAGAATCCGTCGGAGGCAACGCATATGGAAGGTGTTCAGCTTCCTCTCCTGCCGTGCATGAAGGGTCCAGGACTCACTGCAGTACAGGAGTGTGCTTAGGACACATGCTCTATAGACCTGAATCTTCGTATGTGTCGTCAGCTTCTTATTGAGCCATACTCTCTTTGTGAGTCTAGAGAACATGGTGGCTGCTTTGCCAATGCGTTTATCCAACTCAACATCCAGGGAGAGAGTGTCAGAGACCGTTGTGCCAAGGTACACAAAGTTATGAACAACCTCCAATTCTTGTGTGGAGATGGTAATAGAAGGAGGTGAGTCCACACCCTGGCCCATGACTTGTGTTTTCTTCAGGCTGATTGTTAGTCCAAAGTCTTGGCAGGCCTTGCTGGAACGATTCATGAGTTGTTGGAGGTCTTTGGCAGAGTGGGCAACATATTATTATTATTATTTGCATTTATACCCCACCCATGTAGTCAACTGACTACTCTGGATGTTTCCAACATTTATAATAACAATTTAAAATATAACAAGATTTTAAACATCAATAAACAAGTTGTTCAAGATGGGAAAATAAGGAAAAAAGAGGAAGAAAAAAAAACCAAGTGTTGACTGGAGGGAAGGCCTGCCTCAACATCCAAGTTTTCAGTTGGTTTTTAAAGATGCCCACTGAAGGGGCCGCACAAATCTCCGGAGGAAGGTTATTCCAGAGGCGAGGAGCTACCATCGAGAAGGCCCGGTTTCTTGTTTTTTCAGAACTTCTCTCTCCGCCGAAGGGTTTAGCAGTTATAAACTTAGCTTGGAAAAGTCACCTCTGGAACAACAACTCCCAAAATCCGCCCGCCCCCCCCCAGCAAGCCACAAGAGGCGTAGTCGGAAGAATTAATTTTTCCAGGCTTGCCCTTAAAGGCCCAGTGCTTGTTTGGGAAGCATACTCTCAGCCAGCATCTTCGAAGAGCCTTGGGTTGTTTCGACAGGGTTGAGTCACGAAGTGCAGAATGTCGGGTAGGTAAAACCAGTCCTGCCTTGATCGGGTGCCCTCCAGATGAGCTGGCTGGCTGGCATCTCCGAGAATCCTTCAGCCAGCCCGCCCAGGTGGAAGTGACGCACTTCTGGAGGGGACCTGGTTGGGAAAAAAGTAGACAGAACGGAAGAAGATGCTCACGGAGGCGGTCACTTTCTCTTTCCATCCCCAACCCTTCCCGTTTTACTCAAGAAATCAGTAAAGTGACTCTCTTTTACGGGCAGAATGGCCAGGGGCCAAAGTAGTTGCTCCAGGCAGCCTTTGCAGGATCATACCTTAATCACGAGTCCCTTCTTAGGACCTCCCAGGGAGTCATTCTCCAAAAAAAAAAAAAAAAAAAAAAGGCAATATTCTCACAGCTGTGTATTGCTTAATAAACCATTTCCTGCAAAGAATTACAGCATGCTCACATTCTTGGCACCTCCAGGGTTTGCGTTTGGCTGATTCCGCTTCACTTTTTTTTGTCTTAGTGGCACGTTCAGGAAAGACAAGCTATAAGACTGCAGGGAGCACTTGTCCTGTCCATAGAGATCTGCCTCTTTTGGACTCTTGTGGCCTGCAAATCTTGTTGCTAGTTTCAACTAGAAGGGAGCCACTGAATCAATGGGACCCTTTATGTAAAGGTCGACTTCCCATTTGATAGTTGATTGGGGTGTGTGTGTGCTCCAGGTGGGACGAGCCATTGAATTTAGCCCTATATTGCTAGATATATACAACAGCTGGATGCTTTGATGGTATGTTTATTCCCCAACATGAATTTGGTTATGGTATTACCAACATGAATTTCACCAAACTCCGGAAGGCAGTGGAAGACAGGAGGGCCTGGCGTGCTCTGGTCCATGGGGACACGAAGAGTCGGACACGACTAAACGAATAAACAACAATTATTCATGACTCAGATGATGCCTTTTCTCACTATCTTTGTTCTGTTTCACTGGGATTACATGGGGTTGCGCTGATATTCCTTCTGACGTCACATAAATTGTTTTCCAAAGAGAGCACTTCCAGGTTTTTATTTGAAGCTGGGATCTGGGCTCTGGCCTTCCAGATCCTGTCAGGGACAGCGCTTCTCCCCCACCTGTCAGACGCTGCAGGCTCAAACAGAGGGCCGTCTTCTCCCACACGGGCCACCTGTGGCCCTTCCGAACATCTGGCAGCCACTCAGCAGCCCTTGACCCGGGAGGCCAACCGGAAACACAGCCCGCTGGCCTCTTTTCCCTGCCGATGATGATGACCTCCTACTCCTCCGCAGCCCCTGTTCTGTTGAAGGCAGGTGTCGTAAATACGCTCAGGTGATGCAACACGCCTCCCTTCAGCCTCACCTTCCTTCCTGCAGGTCAAGGGATGCCCAAGAAATGCTAGCTGGCCCCAATCCACCTGGACCAGCTGGAGGGTGTCTAAAGGGACACACCTGTGATTTTTTTTTTGTTTACAGTACTGTCTGTAAGCATTGCTACCTGTTCCCACTCAAAAAGGTCCCCGAGGAGGAGGCGCCGTGTTTCAGCAGGATGGGGACAGGGGTTCTGCTGGCTTTGCTGGTATTCAGAACTGGCTGAATAGCTCAGGGGGTTCGGGTCTCCTGGCTGCTGAGCCAGAGTTCGAATTCCCACAGGGCCTTCTTGAGGGTTGGGAGTTCGAATTCCCTCTGGGTCTTTTTGAGGGTTGGGAGTTCGAATTCCCACTGGACTTTCATGACAGAGGCTTGATCAATAGGGTCCCTTCCAGCTCTGCAGTTCTAAGATGATGATGATGGACAGCTCAGGGGTTGAGGTCTCCTGGCTGTGGAGCCAAAGGTTGGGAGTTCGAAACTCCACCGGGACTCCTTGATAGAGGCTGCACTCCATGATCCACAAGGGCCCTTCTAGCTCTGTAGTTCCAAGATGATGATGACGACGATGATGATGATAAAAAGGACGAAGCCCCGTGGAACCCTGGGTCCTTCTAAGGAGAAAGGCTGGATAAAAACCTTTTAAATAAAGAACTAAACCTTTCCTGAGCCTGCCTGGGTCTCCCCGAGGTTAGCGATGCCTGGCGGGGTGGGGCCCGATTCGGCAGCGGCTGGATCGGGGCTTGCACGTAACTGCCGGTTCTCACGTGGCGACCGTATCCGTGTCTTTGAGATGCCGAACCCGACAAAGTCGAACATGTCTCACGCTGACGTCACATCTCAAACCCCCCCGACGGGGCGGGGCTTCGCTGCAGCGCCCGCTCCGCCCATCCCGGCAGAATCCCGCCCTCCGCCCGCGGTGATTGGCGAAGCGGGTCAGGGAAAGGGCGAGGAGCGCGGCTCCTGCTTGGCTCGGGAGCGCGTCGGTCTCCCTCTGTTGTACGCAACGCGGGCTCTGGCGGCCCACCCGTCTGAGAGGAAAGAAGCGGGCAGGGATTGGCCGAGCAACCTTGTGGGCGGGGCCTCTCGGGGGGGCGGGGCTCCTCCTCCGGCCAAGACGGGGAAGGAGCGCAGAGGCGAAACAAAGATGGCGGCGCCTGAGGCGGCCCGGACGATCCCTGAGGCGGCGGCAACCAGCACCACCACCACCACTACCGGCTGAAGCCGCGACCGGACGCAGCATGTCGGGGCCGGACGAGCGGGAGCCCGGAGGCGGCGGCGGCGTGGTGGCCTCGGCGGCGGCGGCGGCAGCCACGGCGGGCGTCGGGGTCCCGCTGGCGCTGGGGGAGGCGGCGGGGCCCGGCCCGGGGTCCGCGGAGGAGCCGGGGGGGCCGCCGCTCGGGGCGGGCGGGGCGGGAGCGGGGGGAGGCGGCGGCGGCGGCGGTCGACAAGGCCAGCCCGAGCCCGGCGGCGACCGAGACTCCGACGCGCCCCCCAAGAAGCGCCTCAAGCTGCCCGGCGGGGCCGAGGGGGGAGGCGGCGGAGGCGGCGGCGGAGGCGGCGTGAAGCTGGAGGAGCGGCTCTACTCGGTGCTCTGCTGCACGGTGTGCCTCGACCTGCCCAAGGCCTCCGTCTACCAGGTGCGCCGCCTCAGGGCAACCCCCCTTCCTCAAATCCCTCCGTGTCTCTCGTCCTGTGGGGGGGGTGGTCGTGGGAATGGGCGCGACCCTTTTCCTCCCCACTTGCCAGGATCCCCCCCACCGCCTCTCAGGCCTGGCTGGGCCTCCGCTCCGAGGAGACACGTGTCTACTCACGGCCTGCGGGGCGTGCGAACGAGAGCCCTTGCGGGTCAAGGGAACGGGCTTGGGAAAGAAGGGCCAGCTTTTGTGTGTTGAGGCCGCTCGGAAAGGCCGCGGGGGGGGGGCGAGGGAGGCTTTGGGGGTTGCGACTCCCATCAACCCCCTGCCCTGGCCTTGTGGATGGTGGGAGTTGTCGTCTGAAACCTCTGGAGGGCTCCCGGTCGCTTCTCCCTCCTAAAAAAAGGGCTCCTTTTGGGCAAACCGCTCTGTGTGTGTGGGGGGGGGGGAAAGGGGTGTCTGGATTTTTTAAAAAAACGCTTGTGCTCAAGAGGTGTAGGGCGTGTTTAAAAATTTGAGGAGAAATAAACCCCCAAAAAGGGTCTCTGGCCAAATGCCATGAATGCGTTTCTTGTCCCCAAAGAGGATCAGTCCGTTTCTCCCCCCCCCCCCACCCACCCCCCACACAATATATAACCTCAGAATGGCCGATAATATCCTGATCTTTAGTTCAGCTCATTGAAATGGTGGGAATTGGGTGAGGGCACTCCTCCACAAGGTCCATGGATTGAAATGGGCCTGCTCCTGGCGCTAAGCAACAGTTCTTTTTTTTTAAGCCATTCTTGCTCGGTGGGTAAAAGGAGGGAGAAAGGCAGAGTCAAAATGTGTTGAAAGAGTAATAGGAACAATTCCATTCCATATCTCTGGGGAGGTTTAATCATTACAGTACTTGTGTTAGTAAATATGGAAGGGTATGGATGTGACTGTGCAAAAGGTGTATGTACTTGCTTTAGAGTGGTGTTTTAGACCAGATGGGCGGGGTATAAATAAACTAAATAAATAAATATTTTTGTTTCCTGGAGCCCACGTTGACAGGATAAGCTTCCCTGTATCTTACATGTACCTTATCTGCTATGTGCACGGACGAAGACCGTCCTGGTCCTGTTGGCTTTCTGTCAGCCAATGTGGAGGACCTCCTGATTCTCTGCAACGGACCAGCTCTTTGCTTTGCTTTTTCTTCGGCTTTGTCTGAGCTTTCTGCGTGCCAAACACTGAAACCCAGGATCCAGTCGGATCTCTTTTCCTGGCCTAGCAGTCCATTGGGCTTTTAAGGCTGACTGGTTTAATGGCCAGAATTCAAGTCCTGGCATCGCCCGTCTTTCTGAAAGACTGGGCCCCAGAAAGTAGTCTGCTGCTTTGATCAGCTTTCCAGTCACTCACCCGGCTGTAATGTTTTACATGTTCTGTGATTCGCAAGGGGGAACAGTGGCATGTAAACAGTCAGTGGGAAGTTAGACATTGCACACTTCTGCCTTATGTGCTCTTTGTTAAAACCTTTCCCAGTATTCTTTGGAGGCCTGTCCTTCCCCCTCCTCGCCTTTTTTTTTTAAAAAAATTATCTTACTCCTGTCCTCTTTCCTTTCAGCCTATTTCCTGGGATATGGCAATCTGAGGGTTCTTTCCCCCAATAAGAAAAAGGTCTTGTTGCTCCTTAAAGATAGCTGATGCCAAATAAAATCATTTTTTTTCCATGGAACTGTAACCCATTTCATTAGATGGCAAGTAGATTGTTGTCTGAAAGCTTGTGCCAAATAAATCCCACTAGCTCCAGGTACTACATGAGTCTTTTTGCTACAGTGGACCCTTGACTTACAGACGGCTTGACTTACAGACTTTTTGAGTCTGGTCGCAAAATTTAGGTTTGACTTGCAGACTGAGATTTGACTTACAGACCAGAAAAAAACCAAATTGGAACAAAAACGGCCTGTTACGGGATTAATCGGTTTTCAATGCACTGTAGACTTGACTTACAGACTTTTTGACTTGAGAACCGCCTTCCAATACGGATTAAGTTCTCAAGTCAAGACCCCACTGTAGTTTTATTGCAACAGCCTGGCAGTGCTACCATGTTTCCCATGTTTCCCCGACAATAAGACAGGGTCTTATATTAATTTTTGCTCCAAAAATGCATTAGGGCTTACTTTCAGGGGATGTTTTTTTATTTTATAGTCATATCATCTTCTGATCGCTGCACAGTGGTGGAGGTGTTCACTTAACTGGGGCTTATTTTGGGAGTAGGGCTTATATTACAAGGTTCCTGAAAAATCACACTAGGGCTTATTTTCAGGTTAGGTCTTATTTTCAGGGAAACAGGGTATCTACCTGAAAAAAATGTTTTCCTAATAGGTGCTTTAGTGAAGCCCAGTTAGAACATAACCGTATCCCAATGTTTGCACCTCACAAATAGATGAAGTCTTCAATATTAGATGGTGGACCCTAAAATTATCAATAGAAACTTGAGCTGTTGCATTTTAAAAAGGATGTATGTGGGAGGGCTTAACTTCTAATCTGAAATGGAGGCTGGGAAATACTGTAAGTTGAGCCAGGTTGACAACCGAGAAGTGCTTACTCATGAACATAAGGTATTCACAGTGGGGCAGAGCGCAGGTTTTTTTCATAGTACTTCGTTCTGCTGGTACAGTTGTCAGCAAAGTGGCTATGAGAAGCCCACAAGCAGGATAGGAGAGCAGTAGCCTCAGCTGTTGTGACCGGTGGCACATTTGACATATGAGGTGGGGGGCTGGCCTTCCCTCTTTGACCAAACCGGTAGCGTATTATGAACATCACAGGCCCCTTGATACTGATCTTTCTTTGGGTCCTGGCAGAACAGCTTTGTGGTGTGTGATGGGCTAGTTGGCCTAACTCTGGAGATGCTGTGCTGCCCAGCTCCTGCCACAAAGCCAGTGCTCTCTTGAGCGTTCATTTTGTCTTGCACAAGAAGAGAATGGCTGCCTTTTTTTAAAATAAATAAATAAATCTGTGCTCCATTGAATTCCTTCAAGCATTTGGGGAAAGGAAGCCCCATGGGACTCTTCTGGCAAGCCAGGGAAACAGACAAGGCAACCGTTAAATGGACTTTTGTCCAGTTGTGCCTCAGGGGTGGCTGTTCTGCTTCATGAAAGCCCTCTGTTTTCTATCCCAATGTTTGCACTGAATTGGCGCAGAACAGAGACTTGAACTAGGCGAAGCCAAGTGAGAAACAGACGAACATGTGATAACAGCATGTGACTTGCCTTGGTTGAGTCCCTGAACGCAAAGGTCATCCATCGCCTTGGTGATGTTACACTTTAATGATTGCACCCTAATAATATCTGAATAGTGTTCTCTGCAGATTATAGTATGAGAAGATGCTGGAAGTGTGCTTATGCCCAAATTATTTTCTGGAAGTGGAAAAGAAATTATGCTGAAGAACAACAGATTACCCAACAAAGGGGGTATGTGTTTCATTTTTGGTAGGCAAAGATAACTTGGTGTTTACAAATTAAAAAGAGACTCAAGATCTCAGTGAATTGTTATTGATAGCATTTCTGGGAAGAGTGTCAAACAGATAGCATTGATAGAAGAAATACTGCTGATAATACAGGTTTTGTTGGGAGTCTGTTGGTTGTTGCAGTCTTGCTTGCAATTCCAAGTTAGATGATGGCTGTAAAAGGACTCAAACTTCACCAGATGTGAAATGTAGCTATGCACCTTGCTAGATACAGGGAGATGTATTCCGCCTATTCTATATCAGTTACAACGGTCATTAGTTCTGGGCACAAATCAAGTTACTTGTTTTAATCTGAAAGACTGGAACCCTCAAAGACTTCCTGTCCCTTTTGGTCTGCTTGCAAATTGAGGCGTGTGTGACAAACAATACTCACACCCCTTCTCTGTGGCAGGCCAGAGTTAAAGTAGAACCTTTACGGCTATGGCCCTCAACCATGTCTTTGTGTAAGAGAGAGAGAGAGAGAGATTCTGCAGTTTGTTTTTGTTATAGTATAAATTGCATTTCAGAACTAATGTGCTGGATCTATAATAGTTTCATAGAATTGTAGAACTGAGACTCCAAGGGTCCTCAGATCTATCCCTCTGCCAGCGCAGAAGATCCACAATTAAACTATCCCTAACAGCTGGCTATTTAATCATTGCTTAGAAATCTCCAGTTGAGTAGGGTCCACCAACCCTCAGAAGCGGTCAGTTCCATTGTTAAATGGCTCTCCCTCTTAGGAAGGTCTTCCCAATATTTAGTCAACATTTCCTTTTCCTTAGCATAGATCCTTTACTTCTTATCCTGTCCTCTTGAGGAGCAGTAGAAAGCAAGCTTGCTCCATCATCCACATCACCACCCTTGGTCTTTGAAGATGGCTATCCTCCTGCCTCTTGGTCTTCTCTTTCGCAGGTGAAAAAAGAGGTCTCTCAGTCTTCCCTTATAGGGCTAGGTGTTCAGACCATTTAACGTCCTGATTGCCCACCTCCTCTGGACACATTCCAGCTTTTTCAATACCCTTCTTATCCTTCCAGGTTGGGGCACCACTTTTCAAATAACTGGCAAATTAAATACTGTAAAAGAGAATATTCTGTTCTTCCCTGCCAAGATAGGAAGTGGAGGAGTAGAGAACAAGGGCTGGCATTTTAGAGACTGTGTACAATCTTTTGTTAAAGATTCTTCAGAGGAGTCAAGACTTTGAATACTTGCAAGAATGGCCTTTTTTTCTGAGAGCTTTGGGGTCAAACCGTTCCAGCTTCGGTTCCTAACCTGTAGGCGTGAAGAGGACCCTGGGAGAGAGTCTGCCAAATCAGAGCACTTAATAACAACAGAGCTAGGTAGAACAATAGCATGGCTTGAGTAAGGCAGCTTCATGTGTTCCTATGACAACAGTTTTTCTTGGAGCCTTATAAACAGCCCTGAAAAAGGAAGCTCTCCTCCATATTTTGGCAGAAAAGAAAACCTAAATAGATACTGCTTCATTTAGGATTAAGCAGTATCACCGTGGATGTTTCTTCATCTGTGGAAACTACTTGTGATGCGTCATGTAGGACTATAATGGGCAAGTCAGGTTTTGGGATCAGGTTGTGTAGCATGCAGCCTCAAGCTAATCCTTTGTCCGGCTTTTTTGACCCATTGAAGGGTTGACCCGCAGCGTCTTACCAAGGTGTTTCGTGTGGGGATGTCGTCTGTGTGGCAGGATTGGGAGTTTACCCCACTAACTGCTGCTGAGCAGGCTGATCCAACTTAAATGGAAGTGGTTAATGCTGAAACCTGGCAGGGATGTGAAGCATCAATTTAGTAACAGCTATTTCACACCGTAAATAAAATTGTCCTGAAGCAGTAGGCTTCCACTTTTTCAGACTCAGGACCCACGTTTAATCCGAATGTATTTTGGAGAAAGCTTTATGTTTATTCCCACCCCCACCCCCCATATATACATGCAGTAGTGGTGACAGTACTGTGGCAATTCACCTTAGGTGGGTCTGTGAACCAGTAGCATGTTTCCCAGATTTGAGGTCCCAGATGTTCTTGTACAGTGGTGCCCCGCTTGACGATTACTTTGTTAGATGAGGAAATCGCTTAACAATGAACTTTTTGCGATAGCAAAACGATGTTTTAAATGGGAAAAATTGCTTCACGATGATCGTTTCCATGCTTTGGGAACCAGTTTTTCGCTTTATGACGATCAGAAAACAGCTGATCGTCGGGGTTCAAAATGGCTGCCCGCTGTTTAAAATGGCTCCCCTCTGTGCTTAGGATGGATTCCTCGTATTACAGGCACCAGAAAATAGCCGCCCTATGGAGGATCTTCGTTGGACGCTGAGGTATTTCGCCCATTGGAACGCATTGAGCGGTTTTAATGTGTTTCAATGGGCTTTTTCATTTCGCTTGACGAGGATTTCGCTTAACAGCAATTTGAACGGAACAGATTATCCTCCTCAAGCGAGGCACCACTGTACTACCATTTCCACAAACTGTAGACAGCACAACCAGTGGTCAGGTCTTCTGGGAATTGTAGTCCAAGAAAAGCTGGTGCCCTAAGATTGGGAATCGCTGCTTCTAAGGCATGTGAAGCAAACCTGAGGAAAGCAAGAGAGCACTTCCTTTGCACACTGTGCAACAAGGGTGTGTTTTCTTAAGTTTAAAGGAAGCTTAGAAGGAGGAAAGGGTGTGCCTTTAAGGCTGTCAATAGAATAATGACAGAGTACCTTAAATATTGTGAATGTTCAAGAAAAGCTGATCTTCCCTAAAGAGTTTGGAGACCACTTACCACTTCTATATAATGCGCAAAGTCCTTTGAAAACTTGTTTTCTAATCAACCTTGTTAGCTTATTTGCTGGTCCCGTTTTATTAATGGGAGAACCAAAACTCATTGGCTCAGTAGCACGTGATGATCGAGTCATTGAGGGGGAATTTGAACTCATGTCTAAATCTAGGTCACTGACTATTTTTCACAAGCAGGGCTCCATAAAGTTTGGCTTGGCTTATAAGCTAAGCTGTAAGGTGCTATCACACGTCTTAGAGTATTTCATGCACAACAGATATGTCCTGTGAGCAGAAAGGACATATTGCTGCAGTTTAATACTGGAAAAAACTTGAAAGGCTTCTAGTGGTGGCCTCTGCTCGGTCTTGGCACATATCTCTAATGCACTCAGCTTTGAAAGTGGCAAAAGTAACTTCTGCAGTGTGAAACATACATCCCAAGTCCTCTTCTATACTTCTAAAGAGGAGGAAGAAGAGGAGTCTTATTATCAGGGAGATACCTTCTCCGCTGGATGCTGAGCTGGTGAAAAGTTCAGGGTTTCCTAATATTGAACCCCTCCATTTTCTGCCACAGGATACTTACTTCCTGTGTGCTGTGGTTCTCTCCCACTCTCATTTTTTATCAGGTAGATCTATCACAGGCTTAATTTTACCTTCTGAGAGGCCACTGAAAGGTCAGAAGGGTTTGAAACAGTCCCACCTGTGGATTATAACTCCCGGAATCACCAGCTCTGCCTTGCTTGCGGTTACCTGCCTGACGTCCGGTGGGTTCTGTATGCGTCTGCCAGTCTTTCTACAAACGGAATGAAATGGCCATGTCCATGAACTGCATACTCGCTTGATTCATGGGGCTTAAACTTGCTTCACCTGGGTATGATTTCAAGTGGTGTTTCTTTCTGCTGGCTGGGCACTGTTGATACATAGCACAAGGCTGAAAATAAATCACAGCTCTTGCCATCATCTCAAAATACTGACATGTGGAATGGCTACATGGGAAAGAGTTGCCATTTGGGGAGGCACTGCTGCTACCTCCGTGCCTATTGATGGCAGCCCATTTTTGAACTATTGGTATGAAGAGAGAGAGAGAGGGGAAAAAGATCTTTATGGTTCCCATAGAGTAGCAAAATGCTTAGGGAGCTGATACAGTCTCCACATGGTAATATGTTTGGTCTTGCTCATATAGACATTGGAGATTGAGTGGTGGGATGTTTCTGGGCCAGATGAAAAAAGGGAGCAGCCCTTGTTCACCGAGACTGTGTACAGCCAAAAGGGAAACTGGGAAGGAAACCATCCTGCAAGGCCAAGATGCGGTGGAAATGAAATGTGCCATGATCCTTCAGTTGCAAGTCCCTTATACATTTTTCACTATGCCCCTGCTCTTTTATCAGGCAGGGGATCGGGTGACTGGATTACAACTTCTTATCCAGTTATGATCCCTGGTCAGTTCAATCAAAGGTAAATTCCTTCTGCTCTTAGTGAAACAATTTACACTCTGTTTTTACTTTCCTTTATTATTTTAACACTCCATATGGACAAAATTTGACCTACAGGCCCTCCTGCGTGGGTTCTTCATTTCTACTGCAGATGCTGCACCTTCAGAGATGTTTTGCTGTTGATCTGGAGCTCCAGATTAGGAATCTTAGTCGGATGGTTGTAGCCTAATTGGGAAAGGTGGTCTGATTTGTGCAGGAGACAGGTGTGTCACCACACCTTAGCGATTACTGTTCCAGTTGCTTTTCTGGAAGGGCCAAGAAGATCAGGGAGGTACAGAGATCCATGTGTTTTTCATTGTCAGTATGTCATCTTCAGCGTGTTGAGCTGTTTCATAGCTAGTGTTTTATTGCCAAAAGAGTAGAACATCTGATGTTAAGAGTGGACTTGGGTAGGAAGAATTTGTCATGCTTCAGTGGGCTGAGTCAACTTTCCCCAACTCTCTCCGTCCAGATAATTGGGGTGATTGCTCCAGTCATCCGTAGTCATTGTACCTTGTAGCTGTAGATAATCTGAGTAAGTAGTCCAGAGCAGATGAGGAGAGGCTGATGTGAGCTTTTTAAAGATTATTATTTCTAGCTGAAAAACAGGCATATGCAAACTAAGGCCCTCTTAACCTGCCAATACTTAAGTGGCTCAATTAAAATACCACCAGATCCATGCAGGATCTGACACGGAGAGGTATTTCTTGGAAGCTGCCTAGAGTGGTTGTAAGACTAGATGGGCAGGGTATTAAATAAATAAATAAATAATTTCTTGCAAGGTAGAAATGCTGGGGAAGAAGATAAGAAGTGTGGAGTTCATCTTTTTCCTCTATTCAAATATAGTGTAAATGTATTGCACATCTTAATGTCTCTGTGCAGGTGCCAGTGGGCTTCAGCAGTAGGCTTTGAAAAAGGGGGAAAGATTGAAGACCCCTCCCCCCAAAAGTGGAATCAGTTGATTTGATGGAGGTTAAGCTCAATTGCTACTTCCCTTCGCCTACTATCCAGGTGTTCTGGGCCGCACCTTCAGAGTGCGGAAGTCAGGGACCTCTGGAGGACAACAGGTTGAGGAGGTTCTTCCTGCATCATTTGTAGGCATCCTTCAGTCTCAAGAGACGATGGTATTGTGCTCTGAATAGAGGTCTTGGAACAGCATCTAGTGTCGCTGAGAAGGCCAATTCGAGAGTGACCATCCCTTCCACCCTGAAGACAAATACAATCTGTCCCCTCTCCAGCTCCCTGGTTTTGCTGGTTTCGGAATGGCCTCTTTGCCTTGGCCTGCTGGACAAGGGTCTCTTCAAATTGGGAGAGGCCGTGATGCACCACCTGCCTCCAGGCTGAACGCTCAGACGTCAAGGTTTCCATTCTGTGAAGGCCCATTCCTAAGACCTTCAGATCCCGCTTGCAGATCTCCTTGTATCGCAGCTATGGTCTCCCTCTGGGGTGATTTCCCTGCACTAATTCTCCATACAGGAGATCTTTTGGAATCCAACTGTCAGTCATTCCCCTCTGTCACAACTGGCTGCCATAGTCCAAATAGTTGGTTCGGCCTCCCTCCTCTAACTCAGTGGCTGGACTATATTATCCCAGTGGTTTTTAACGCAGGTGCTCCTCTCGGCAAAAGTCACTTGCTGTGTTTATATTAAAGTATAATTACTCTGTTCTCCCCTCTATTTAGGGTTGTGAAGCATCATGTGATACCTCAAGTAAGCACAAACAGGAAAAACCAGCCTCTTGTTTCTCGAACCACCTGCCTTCCTCTCATGAGGACTTGCAAAGATGAGGGGAAGGACAGATGTGTTAGATACAATACACAGCCTCACTCCTGAAACCTCACACACACCTCTTGCTTGTTACACACCTCTTGTCCTAATTACTGGTATTCATCCAAGGAGTACATAAGAGAAGGAAAGAAAAATTGGGGGGAGGGGGAGGAGGTATATGCAGCACAGTAGTATCAGTGGGGTGTGTATTAAAATGATGATTTGGTGTCTCTGGAATCTGAAGCATGCAGATAGTTATAGCTGAAGGCGTGTCTCTTGACCACGGCTTAAGAATTTTTTCTGCCGTAATTACTAGTTTGAACATTTGCTTCAGTTTTGAGATTGTGAACTTCTGTTTGGGCAGCTGTGTTTGTCTGTGATGCAGAGTGCCTCTCTCCAAACAGCAGTACTGGGAAGGGGGCTGCATTTTATAGGGCAGGTCTTGTCTGCATTAATCATGTTGTTGTTTAGTCGTGTCCGTGACCCCATGAACCAGAGCACACCAAGCCCTCCTGTCTTCCGCTGCCTCCCGGAGATGGGTCAAATTCATGTTGGTTGCTTCAATGACCCTGTCCAACCACCTCGTCCTCTGACATCCCTTTCTCCTCTTGCCCTAACACTTTCCCAACATCACAGTCTTTTCCAGGGAGTCTTCTCTTCTCTTGAGATGGCCAAAGGATTGGAGACTCAGCTTCAGGATCTGTCCTTCCAGTCAGAACTCAGGGCTGATTTCCTTCAGAATGGAGCATTAATCATACCTTGACACAAAGTCTGCAGGCCAAGAAGGCAGCCCGTAGACCTGCCCTCAGTTTATAATCCCACTATGCCAGACACTTTTGCTTGGGCAAGTTTTATGTCATATGCAAGGACTGAAGTGATAAGCCTGTTCTAGGACCAACTCCTCCTCCGATAGGTGTCTGGAATCAAGTCTTGTGTTGAATTAGATTCACTTAGGTGCCAGTCTGAGGGACCGTGTGGTGTAGTGGGCACAGTGACGGACTATGACTCGGGAGGTCTGGGTTCAAATCCTCTGTTTGGCCATGGAAGCTCCCTGGGGGTGTAGAACTGGTAAAACCACTCCTGGAACCTCTTACATAACTTGGAAACCATGTTGTAGTTGATGTACATTGGGTACAGAGGTGCCTCGCTTTACGATTGCCCTGCATTATGACAAACCCGCTTTACAACGATCTTTTTGCGATTGCAAAACGATGATCGAAATGGGGAAATTTCGCTTTGTGATGATCGGTTCGCTGCTTCGGGAACTGATTCTTCGCAAAACAATGATTTTTAAAAAGCTGATTGGCGGTTTCAAAATGGCCACCGAGTAAATAAAATGGCTCCCCGCAGTGTTTAGGGACAGATTCCTCGCTATACAGGCAGCAAAAATGGCTGCCGTATGGAGGATCTTCACTGGACAGTCAGTTTTAAGCCCGTTGGAACATATTGAAAGGTTTTCAGTGCATTTCAATGGGTTTTTAATTTTCGCTTTACGATGTTTTTGCTTAACGGTGATTTTCCTGGAACAGATTATCCTCATTAAGCGAGGCACCACTTTACATCAATTGGACAGGGGACAGATTGTATTTGTCTTCAGTATGGAAGGGATTGTCACTCTCGAATTGCCCTTCTTGGCCATACTAGAAGCTGTTTCAAGATCTCTGTTCAGAGCTCATTACCATAGTTTCTTGAGACTGAAGGATGCCTACTATTGGGTACAATTCGGTGGAACATAACACAGATGGTGCATGAGGTCTCCAGCTTAGTTTCAGTAAAAATACATTTTCTTTGCATATGGACTGCCTCTGTGCAGCTGGGACTTAAATTTGACAAGAGAATATTGAGGTGGAGGAAAGAAGGACATGATGAGGAATCCCTGAAATGGGGGCACATGCTGCATTTCCACGTTCTTTTCTAGCTTTCTGTTCAGCAGACTTAATGAAACTGTACCTGTTGGGACTCAGTGGATTTTTTTTTGAGTGAAGGCTTCTCTAATGTGAAGCTCTAATGTCTTCCTTGCCACACTGCTTACAATGTCATTCCCGGTTGTAAGATGGGCTGAGAACAAAATGTGGCACTTAGAGTTTGAAAAGAGTGATTAAAAGACACTGCACCCCCTTACTAAAAAACAAACATACAAACATCCATATGAAATCTATGCAGTGTGTCTTTTCTGTCTGGTAGCATCCAACTTGATCTGTGTGTTGTTTGATTTGAAAGTTTAGATCTATGCAAGGTTCAGTGTGCATGTAGAGTTTATTTAGAAAACGGCCCCTTTGAACCATGAAAGTGGAACAACTGCAGAGATGGAGAAGAAGAGGAGGGCTGCATTTTAAGTCCTTTGCCTCTCTGTGTTCCCTTACTCAGTAAAGGTGCCACTGTCTTCTTCACTTTGCAGGGTTTTTTTAGGACTGTAGTACATGGCTTTATCAAGCAAACACCACTTTTAAAGCGTAAAGATCTGGAAAAATGTCAGCATGGGGAAACAACTAAATATAGGCAGCCTGGCTTCCCAAGGGATTAAGGTATAGAAGTACAGATCAAATCCAGCTAGACTTCAAGCTCTGTGCAAGGAGAGATTGAATATAAGGCCTCTGAAGTTCTGATTTCCATTCTCTTGCAGTGTACAAATGGTCACTTGATGTGTGCTGGATGTTTCATCCACCTCCTGGCAGACGCCCGACTGAAGGAGGAGCAGGCTACGTGTCCCAACTGTCGCTGTGAGATCAGCAAGAGTCTCTGCTGCCGAAACCTTGCGGTAGAAAAGGCCGTGAGCGAGCTGCCATCGGAGTGTGGCTTCTGCATGCGGCAGTTTCCACGTTCTCTTCTGGAGAGACATCAGAAAGAAGAGTGCCAGGACAGGTAGGCAGCCTTGCTTCTTCTCCAAGAGGTGCTCCTCTTGATAAGCATTCACAGGCTGGGATGGGCAGACCTTGAAGCGGTCTGGAGAGGAAAATGGGTGGTTGCCGCCAGTCATCAGCGGAGCTGGGTTGTGTGATGCTCTTCCGAGAAACGCTTCTGTGTGTGCTGGTGCAAGAATGAATGAAGGTGATGCGCTTGAGGAAAAGGAGAGTCAGCACAGCTTAATGCAGAGTGTCTCATGCTAGTGCTAAAATCAACCACACCTGTCTTTACATGTTGTGCATTTGTAGAGTCTGATTTGTTATACAGACAAGGGGAGAGGTCTCGCCGACAGCCTCAGGTAAGTGTGGTGGTGGGCACCATGCATTCCATGTTTGAGGTTGCTAAGGGCTTGACAGTAAAACTCCCGATACTGTAGTGCCTTATGGTACCATCCCATTTGGAAGACAGAGCATGTCCCTGTCTCAGAAAATATGTCCCAGACTAGGAAGCGATGTCAGACGTGGTGCTGCCGTCCAGTATATGAGGGATGTAAGATGTGTTGAAGAAAGTGTGGCTTGTTTCTAGGACCACACTGTTCAAAATATGGTTTTGAAACCTTTACCTCCTGAGGTTGGAGGCTTTACGGGTGCCTTTCTTTTCTCTTAAAATGTGGCTGCAAGAACATAGGAAGTTTATGAAATTAGGAATGACAGCAAGATTGAGGAAAGAAACATGTTCTGTATGAGCTTACAGGGACCATCCGTTGATAGCAGGTTCAGGACAGACTGAAGGAAGGGGCTGTAAGCGTGGAGCCTTGTAATGAAGAATGTGATACATTCTGCCTTGCATAAATGGGTAATGACTAGAGGGACCCCTGATCTCTTCCAATATGGCAATTCCATCTTGAGGCTACCATATATTCCATAACTATCTTCAGTTGCAGCTGGAATGATGCCTTATGCTTCCGAAGGTGTTTCAGAAGCTTGCAGGGGATGGTGCCGAGGAACTGCTACTCTTGGATCCCCACAGCATTCCTTTCCCGTAGGTGCTGGGAGTTTCCAGCACTAAATCAGTAACATGGCAATGGAACAGCTTTGGCTTTCTAGCATTTACCCATGTGCTCAAAATGTATTGTGTAAATGGCATTTTGCAGAAACATTCTAAAACGGTTGTGCAAGCACATTCATTAAATTTTCTTAAATGAGGGAAGTAAGAGGTGTGGAGAGGAAGGGAGAACTTGCATAGTCTGTGATACAAACATGGGCATAATCCTGGAGGAGGCTCAGCTTCTGTCCCATAAACAGCTGCCATGAAAAGTTGTGGCCACCGCACCACTGCTTCAGGAGAGAAAGGGGATGCACAGTCATGCATCGAGAACAGCTGGATCTGGAATCCCGTGGCCTTCTTTGACATATGTTGTAGCCCCACGTTCTAGTTGGCCGAAGATTGATCATAGTTTACGCCTTTGTAACATCCGGCGTGCTGTGCCCTCTGCCTTCCACCCAAGTGGCTATTTGAGTGTTGCCTTCCTTTTCAATTGCAGGGTGACCCGGTGCAAGTACAAGCGGATTGGGTGTCCGTGGCAAGGTCCTTACCATGAGCTCACTGTACATGAGGCGGAATGCACTCACCCAGCCAAGACTGGGAATGAGCTGATGGAGATCCTGGATGAAATGGACCAAACGCATAAAAAGGAGATGCAGCTATACAATAGCATCTTTGGCCTACTCAGCTTTGAGAAGATTGGCTACACAGGTAATTGTTGGGATTCGGTCAGGCTGTGGAGTAACGCTGCTGAAATCATGTTGGGTTTTTAAATATATATCCTTTCTCTTTCCTTGACACGTTGGTGTTGGTTGTCTACTGATGAACTTGTTTCTCTTATGCAACATACAGTGGCTGTTCCTCTAGCTTACAAGATATCTCAAGTGTCCGCCCCAGGAAGGCCCTCTGCCCTCTGGTTTGTGCTTAACGGTGTGTGTATGTTTAAAATGCTTTACATGACCTTGAGGAAAGAGGGAGGACGTGAGAGGAGCAAAGCTAATGCTGCATTTTTGAAACTGCCTCTACCTGTGCAGGGGCTGGCTCCTTAGGCAGAACTCACTGGTTCTTTGGTATTCTTCTTGCTGAGTAGCCTACAGGGCAGCACTGATGTCATGTGGAAGAAGACCCTTCCTCACAGCAGGTAAGGCACTGCAGCTGCATGGCAGTCAAAGCCACAGGGTTTAGGGCTACAACCATTGTTGGTTCTGATAGAGTGTGTCTGTGTGTGTCTGTATGCGTGCGCTCTGAATTGTGAATTCTCTCTGGTTTGGGGTTCTGAGTTATTAATAGAAAGCAGCCACCATATGTACATAACAGCCCTTCCTTGTAGAATAAAGTATTGTACCATTTCTAGCTTAGGACCCAATTCCTGTCTAGTGGATTAACTAACTGTTCATGTGGTTACTGTGTACAGTATATCCTGAGAGTTTGTGTCTGGGAGGCTTCCCCTCCCATGGCAGTTTCAAAATGATCTGTAATTTTCCAGTGTAAACATTTATGCTTTTCTTGACCTTTGGCACAAATATCTCAAACGTGTGTGTTTTTGTTGTGTGTGCAAACTGTAAATAAAAATATTCAGGGTTAAGGGGGGGGAAGGTGGTATTTAAGCTGAAGGAGATAAATTGCCTTTGAAGGTAAGTTTCAGACTCTTCTCACTGTTAATCTTTACGTAGGCTTGAACAGTGGCTTGGCAGATAGTATGGAAAAGTTACTGTTTAATGACTGTAGGGTTTCCTGAAGGTGGGAGGGAGACTTGGTGCTGAAATCCTTTTCTTTTGCTCTTTACCTTTCTAACGTAAACAACATGCTTGGATTTAACCTGCTGTCTCTAGTGAATCCTCCCCCTTGATCCAGCACGTGCTGGGTCCTGAAATGATGATGGTGTTTGTCTGAGCTCACTTAGAGGAGGTGCTTTAGAGCTTGCCAAGCAAGGGACGCATTGAGTCCTGGTGATTTCCAGTTGTGACCAGCTGCCTCCTTCCTGAGAAGTGCATTGCTACCAGTGGGCGCTCTGTAAGGCAGTCGGAAGTGGGATCGCAGACAAGTCCCTTTGGACTTTTCTGAGGCTGCCGGAACTGAATGGCTCTGTGGTGAGCCAGGCGGTGCCTTGATGGTATGGCAGAGGGGGAGGGTGGAGTGGGACTCAGCCTGCGTAGGTTGAAAGTTGGGTGCTGAGCATGGCGTTCGCCCATCCAGTGTCTTTGGACACTGTGCAGCTTCTGCCTGTAAGAGAAGAGAGGCAGAGACCTTCTCTGCTCTAGAAAGGAGATGACTTCTGTCTGGAGAGGCAGGTGCTGCTTGACGTGGAGAGAACAAAAAGGGCTGAATCGGGCTGATTGTGTGGCTTGAATAACTCCATCGCCTCCTTTGTCCAGGTGTCGCTGCCGTGCCCTCGTAATGGTCCTCTGGAAACACCGAAGAATGCATAAATGCATACAGAGGGTCCCTGCCCCTGAGTTTGTCCTGTGAGATTCCATGGGTTTTGTACACCAAAGACTTTTAAAACACTGAGCCAACAGTTACGATAAACTTGAACAAAACAAAGCACTTCATGGCACTGTGGACTCTGCCGGAGAAGGGGTTTTAACAGACTTGACACTGGACTGTGCCAAACCATTTGGGTCTAAAATTGAATAGAGTTTGTACGGTGAACACCTGCAGAAGGCCCTCTCTTCTCTACCTCACCCCATTGCCCCATTTCTTGGTTTGTATTGTGGCGATACACAGCTGTGCCTTGCTCTTCTAAAGATTGTATTACTGATTCCTGCCAAATAAAGGAGTTGTGTTACATGAATTGTGTTGTCTGACTTGGTCTTTATACACCTGTGTGTTGGTATAAGCACCTGTAATGCATCCCAGAGCCTCTTCCTCTTTTCTGCAATGCTGAATGAACATAATGCCTCCTTCAATGCTTGCCCATGTCTCCAGAAATCTTTTAAGCCGGTCCCTGAAGAGGCCCTTCACCTTGCCGTTCTTGAGAGCCAGGCTTCTGTCTTAAGGTCTGAATGTCAGAGCTGAGAGGTCACTGCTTTTGCTGATTTCTTGAGGAAGTGGTCTATGTGCTATCCTCCAAGACAGGATTGATGCAGAGAATTGGAGCATCAGGCAAGAAGGCCGAAGACAACCTCTGTGATGAAATACACTTTCCACGCCCTTTGGATGAACCGTTACGGGTTAGAAATGCTTCTGCCTCCAGACACATCTGGCCACTGAACGTTGATTCTGAGATGGCCAGCTTGTAGCGCTGCTGCCACCGCCGAGTTCTTCCGTGGCTGAGAAGTTATGACCACGTTACAGATGGGATGTTTGCCAGTGCAGTGGTTGCATTGGTCGTACTGCGATTTCACTGCCATTGCTCTCTCTCTCTCTCCCTCTCCTTAAATCTTTAGGAATGATGAAACTGTATTGTGGTTTTTAAGTGATATAAATGCATTGATGTTTTTATCTCCTTCTCTCCTCTTCCCCCCCTCCCCCCTCCTTCCAAGAAGCCAAGGTGCTTCTGCCCCTAACTAGCTCTGAATGGCTACTCTCACCTTGTTCTCCTTACGTCCTGGGAAAGAAGGTCCCACCCAGTAGCTACAGGTAACTTGAGCTTTGTTTTTTCCTGCTGCCAACGTCTCCATCCTAACTGGCTGTGCCTCTTCCTTTCTTCCACCACCCCTGCCCCTCTTTCTTGCTCTCTTGCAGAGGTTCAGTTCCGTCCTTACAGAACAGACGACTTCATCACCCGGCTGTACTACGAGACGCCGAGGTTCACCGTGCTGAACCAAACCTGGGTGTTGAAAGCCCGGGTCAACGACTCGGAGCGCAACCCGAACTTGTCATGCAAACGGACCCTCTCCTTCCAGCTCATCCTGAAGAGCAAGATCAACTCCCCCATGGAGTGCTCGTTCCTGCTGCTCAAGGGACCGTACGATGACGTGAAAATCAACCCTGTGATCTATCACTTTGTCTTTACCAACGAGAACAATGAAACGGACTACGTCCCGCTCCCCATCATAGACTCTGTGGAATGTAACAAATTGCTGGCAGCCAAGAACATCAACCTGCGTCTCTTTATATTCCAGATACAGAAGTAAGCATAAATAGAGCTTGGCTTTCCAGGAGAGAGAGAAAGCAAGCCAAGCAAGCAAGCAAGAGAGAGAGAGAGTGCACCACTGAACCAGAGTTACCTCGTATGGCTGCCTCGGCCCTTTTATGTTCCACATTTATTTGGTTATTTTAAAAAGAACATTTTTGCATGTGTGGTATACAACAGCTTTGAGCAGTTGCTGCCTTCCTCATCTCTCTCTCCATTTTTTGCCAGGATCAGGCGGCTGGGGAGTCAGGTTGACGCAGGGTGCTGGTAAGGCCTGATTGCATTAGGTGGACAAACTAGCAACCACCACGAGTTAATACATTATGAAAAGGCTGCCTCTGTGTCATGATTGTATGTGGTCTCCAGAATATAGCATTGAGGTGTTTGGGGGTAAGGTCCTCTGTGTCCTTCCGGCCTGGTGGGCAGCATTCTGTTTTGATGGTAACAAGCATCATGCAGAATCCGGAAGTGCTGGATTCTGTCCTTATATTACTGGAATAAAACAAATGGTGGGCTGGGGGAGGGGGAGTGATTTTCATATAGACAAGACACCTTCAGGGAACCCCAGACAAGGGGATTTTACCAGGCTGCTTCTTGCTGAGGCTGCTGTGCCACATTCCAAGGGTAGCAGAGAGATGCTTTGTGTGGCACCCCGCACTCTGCCGCCTGTGGCTCAGCAATCCAAGATCCCTCTCCCCCAGCTTTTCATGGCGTTTAAGCTGCAAATGGATCATAAGGCATGTGAAATGAAGTTACTCCTAAGGAAGACTAAATTCAAGAAATAGATCACCAGACAGTTGTCGACCCTTCTAGCAAGAGGTGGGCAACCTCAGTGTGGCTTGAACTGCACTTCACAAAGAAATAACTAGAGACCCCTTTCCATAGATCCCAATATTGGCCGGTATGTAATGTTCTGCCCCTCTTCCTCCCTCAAACAGCAGGCTTGATCTGACAGACTAGATGAGAATTGACCCAAATCAGTGCAGACTTCTCGGAATGCAGGGTGACTAATTCTATCTGTTTTGGGGACTTTCCCAATCCTTTGAAAAATATTTTTTTTCCTTTGTGCAAATGAGTTAACAGGCTCTTCTAGTAATTATGCAATTTAACAATGTGATTTTATGTATGTAAAATATATATAGCGAGTTTATGATGAGGATAGTGGGGCCATTCACCAAATTTCAATGAGATCTACAGGGATACTTTGCTTGATGCTGTTAAACATGTTTTAACGTGGGGTGCAAGGGAGTGGGTGAGGGACAAAGACTGCGGCTTAAATCCTATTGCTAGTCCCAAATTGTGCAGATCAAGTTGGAGCCGTTGTTGAATGATGAGTAAATCCCATTTATTTATGTAAATCCCATTTATTCAATATAGTATGGACTAGCATTAGTATTCTAGCCTATTTGTATCATGAGGAACTCATATGTTAATACTGTTCATTCAAGATTATTTTCTTCATTTTCCTTCAGCTTCCTCACCCTGATTTTTAAAAAAAGCTACAGATGGTGGTAATTTACACTTTATATGAACTAGTTGGACCGATCAGGTATGCTTTTTTTGGGGGGGGGTAAACATGTGAAACTCCTTTGCAGGTGCTTTCCATCCTGGAACTTCTGCTGTTAAAGACTAGCGCAGTCTCAGCCTCTTGCTTCCATGCTCCCTCTTTCTCTCGCCCACTCCCCGGATCATGATCGAAGGAGCCAACCAGCCTTTTAAGGTGTGTTTAGAAGGGTGAAGAGCGAGTCTCTGATGACCCTAGGGTTAGGAGGTCCTACCCAGCTGTGTGGTGGGTCATGCTTAGTAGCTGACCCACCCACCCCCACCCCAAATTCTGTTTGCTGCCCCAGGCAGGGCAGCAAAAACTTTTCATTGGCTGACAAACATGAAGCGCTGAGCCTCCGTTCAGTTTGGCCGGTCTCAGGATTTGCAGACCTAGGGCAGGAGGGTGTTCTGGTCTATATTCCTAGAAAAAGCAAAGCGTGCTCCGTGTTCCTATGAAGAGAGGGCTGTCAAACTCTTCAGTGCAGTGTTACTAGGTTATTGGTTCATTTCATGGTGTTTTTTTTAAAGACGCTTTGGCTTGCATGATGATGGTCCTTCAGCCTTTTCTGAAGCAGAGTCTGTCTTTGGAACATGTGGAGGGAACATCTGTTCTAAATGTGAGGGGTTTTTGTGTAGATTGTCCTGGCTTGCATAGGATTGTGAAGAAGAGCGGTGTGCTTCAGAGGGAAGAGCCAGTCAGTCACGCACGTCGTAGCTTCTGTTCAGTTTGGTGTTCATTGGGAAGACCAGAGAGGCAGGGATGCTGGAGCACAAAATGCAGGTGTGTCATCCTTTTCGCCCTGGTATTTAGCCCTGATGGCTGAATGGAGGGCTACCTCTCCATCTCTTGACAATTAGGTTGTCTTGAAATTCCATGCATCTTTCACAGGGACTTCTGGAGGATTGGTTTCCTGCAGAATTAGACTTTAAATTAGTCTGTGGAGGGCAGCATTTGTAATGGTTTGGTTCCTGTGCCCATGAAACCACTGGCCTCGTGTGTATGAAAACAAGCCAGTACTTAGCCCCTTGTTTTATTTGTGCAAATGTTAGATCCTAAACTTGGTCCTGAACTTTAGATCCGAGACGAAATCCTTGGGCTGAATCACAAAAGGAAGCTCATTGTCCACCGTGATGGGGATGCCAGGAGACGTGCTCTCCCTGAGGTGCAGAAGTTTGATGGTGCTGATCTCAACACTGCTGCAGGGAAATAGAAGCCAGTATTAGTAAGGGATTTCATCCTTAAATTGGACCAGGGGCCCTTTCTTACTCCACTCATGTATTGTTAGTGCTGGAGAGAGCCTCGCATGCAACAGACATTTTGCTTGTAGAGGATGCTTGCCTCTGTACTGATGTTTTACACGGAAGCAAGAAATTTGCTTGGAACGGCATAAAAATGTTTTGAAGGCAAGCCCTGATTGAGAGTTAGCCTTCATTTTTTAGTAAAAGTGGGTGGGTGGAATATTTCTGGGTGGGAAAAAGTTACTGCTGGTAGATCTGCCTTTCTCTGCAACCTGTCTCAAGAAGGCCATTCGAATTTTTTAAACTTTCTTTTGGTGTAAATTGAAAAGGCACGTCATCCATTTCCTAGAGGCTAGCGGTGCTTTTCCTGAGACAGACAAGTTCTCTCGATGCTTGGGGTGTGAGAGCTGTGTATGTGCACCCAGCTGTGTAACGTGTGTGTATGAGTGTCTTTGGGAGAAGGTCTTAACCGTTCTGACGTTGCCGGGGTGTTCAAGAGCTTCCACCAAAGTTAAGAGGAGGTGTTCTTTGCCTGACTTAGAGCTGCTGACGTGTGACTACAGAGCCCTCTTGAGAAGCAGAGTAGCCAGTAGCTGGGGCCCTGAAGGAAGGAGCTGAAGTGCTTGGAAGGACAGCAGTGGAAAGATGACTTCGCTTGGCATTTCTTCTGGCTGTGCAAGGCAGATGTAAAGGATTCTTTGGGCTTCAAAACAGGTTGACGGAATGGAGGTCTCCCCCGCTGTGCCTCGGGATCCTGCTGGACCATGTTAGTCAGCATTTCCAACACTTTGTGCAGCCAAAGAGTTGGGCAGTCATGCCCCCCCCCCCGGGAGTGTATCTTGCGTAGACTTTCTCTGTGGACATCTAGGTACTATCAACTTTAAAAAAGAAAGAAAAGAGAAAAAAAGGTCTTCTGGCTCCCTTACATGCTTTGAAACTCTGGGCTTCCCGTTGTGTTAGGCTGAAAAATAGGACTCTCGGTTGGGGAAGACTTGATACACAGTGTTCACTGGCCAAAACCTTTGGGTTAGAAAACAACTGGGTTTTGTCCCCTTGGTAGTGATAGTCTGTACAAGTGGACTGCAGCTGCCCAGATCTTGGGAGTGAGTTGGAAATCGTAAGGTTTCCATCGGTGGCTATATGTGGCAAGAAACCCACTACCTGGCTGAATCTTTGGCTCTGGGAACTGTGGGTGGGTGTCCTTCTGTACGTACGGTTGTGAGGACTGCAGCCTCTTCATGGCAGCCATGCAGTGTTGTACGATGTGCTGCTTTAACCAGGCACATCTGTCTGAGAAGCACAAAACCTCTTTTCCCTCCAGCAAACCCCTGGAGTGAGAATACAGGAGCAGTTCAGGCTAGAAACTTGGGCTTGTTTGACGGAAGATCTTGTTGGCTGCTGGTGGTGGGTGGCGTGGAAGGCACATTGTGTGAATATGGCCATGAACCCATTGCCCTGTGCTGAGGCCTAATGCAGGTATCTTGGTCCAAGGGTCCCCATCCAGACACTTCTGCCCGAATACATTCGGCCTTGTAAAAACAAGCCTATTGCCACATCAGAAATCTCTGCCTTGCTCAGTGCAGCTGGGTTCAATCTTGGGAAGAGTCAAGCCCCCCAAGTAACCATCACTGGTGGACTGCGCTTCCTTTTCTCCTGAAAGAGGCCGGGCCATTAGGCGTAGCACTGGCTCTGTCGTTAGGCTGCTGACTCTCCCGAGTCCTGATGTGGGTGTGGATGGTTGGGATCCCAGCAGCAGCGACAGGTGAAGAGAAAGGATTGGCCTTGTCTCTTATGGATGCCGGTTAGAGCTTGTCTTCGTTATGGTCATGGTTAATTCTCTCTCAAAGCCAAAGAAGAGGCAGATACTCTTCCCGAGGGTTTCAGGTTTTCAGTGTCACACTTCAGAAGAGTCCTGGGGACAGTTTTGGGCTTGGCTTTCAGAGAGAGTTGACCAGTGGAGGCTGAGAATCTGTGTAGCAAGCAAAGAAAGGATGGAGTCCTTTGAAAGTGGAAGCTAAGCTGGTGTAGATACTTCTGCGTTACCAGGACAGGACATGGCAAAAGCCAGCATGCGAAGACTTGCACAGGGCGTGTTAGTGCCTCCCAGGGGACACCTGCCAGCTAGACTCACCACTGCCAGCACCTTTGCCTTCTGCTTCCATTCTCATTCTTCCTCATCACCAACTCTTCCTCCTCCTCCTCCACGGTTGCCCTGTACTTGCTATGGGACTCTGTCCGACTTCTACTTGGTAGCTGAGCCTTACCTGTCTAGTTCTGTGCTAGACGCCTAAAGATTGTAGCATGCTTCTCCCTGCCAGGACGTGGCCACTGGCAGACCACAAACCTCCTTACAGTATTCACTGTGGGTAATTTATTTAACTAGCGAATGTAGAGTTTAAAGTAATTTAAAAAAAGAAGAAAACTAATGGTTTGTTTGCAAGATTGTATGTCCTTCGTACTTGGCCTGATTTTCATTATTTGTGTTTTTTTGTTCTTTATTTTGTTTTGTTTTTGGTTGTGGAGAGAGGGGTTCTCTCTTGGACGTTGGAATCCAGGTGGAAGCTCCTGCTGATGCAGAGGAGAAGAAGGTGTGGGCTGGGTTGGATGGCGTTTCAGTCTCCAGGCACTTTTCTATCGCAGGGTTGCGGCTTACATCATCACCACCCACAGGTTATCTGGGGAGACCTGGGGCAAGGACCAGCAGCCATTTGGGGGGGGGTTTGCTCCAGCGCTCCCATCAGTTCCACCCCGTGTCTTCCCCTTTTTTGTGTGAGCACTAAACATATACCTAAATGGCTTTTTAAAAATGAGGAATGGGTTAAATGTTGTTGGGAATGGTTTCTTTTGTTCCTTCGTGGTCTTTGTTTGTTTGAAGTTTCTGTATGTAACATAGTTTAAAAAATATTGCCAAACCATGCTGTCTCTGTGTGTGTGTGTGTGTGTGATTGATTGACCAAACTGGGGCTTCTTTCCAGCGCTTGGCCAGAGACGGGAGGCTGTGTTGGGCGTGGGCTCCCAAAGAGTACCTCCCGCCCTGTGTCTGGGGCTCATCCGGGGCAAGGCCTGAGCTGTGGTGCCTCAGCATCGTTGAGCAAAACTCACTATTCTGGAAATGAGATCTATTGGTCCCTCGTTGACGGAAAAGATTTGACGGTATAAGAAGGCTTCAGAAACCAGTGGGTCAAAAAACGTAACTGGAGAACAGTCCATGTCCTCTTGGCTTCTTTTTTAACCCCACTCATGTTTTTTTGTCCAAAACCCAAAGTATTCTGTTTCCCTGAGACATTCAAACTCTTCAAACACCCTGGATATTTTTTTTGGGGGGGGGGGTTGTATTCAAGAGCAGGAAGGGCTTCAACCCTCAGTCGGACCAGATGTACAGGAGCTGTGCTCGGTGTGTTCCCTCCTCCATCAGCCACCTGGGAATCAAGGCGGTCCTGCTCCAGCCCAGTGGCTGATGCCACACTGGGGGCTGCTTGCGTTGCCCCAGAAGTCCCCTTTTTCAGAGGGGGCCAGCCATGCCAGTCCCTATTCCTTTGGCCTTTTGTCAAGTTCCAGCCTTGTGCTGTGGCCTTAAGGCTTTGGCTTGGGTTGCGTTTAGCTTTTCTGCCTGGTCCAGAATCCAGTAAGCGGCGACCCATTAGAAGAACCTTCCCTGGAAGCCTGAGAATGCCCCCAACCAAAGCCTTTTCTTAGTGTTGCTCCTTTTTATCTTCTAGTAAATACTCCCAAGGATACAGGAGACCCATTGCCAGTCCCATAGGTTGTGTGGCAATGTCTGTACAGGCATTTTATGTGCTCCTGAATTACTTCCAATTCACTCCACGGCAACTTTAAAGCAGACTTCCTTTTGACCGGGAATGGGGAACCAAAGACGAGGGCTACGAGTTGGGTTCTTTGCAGCAGAAAGGCGGGATAGAAATATTTTTAATGAATCCTGAATTTAAAGAAATAGCGGCCTGTATGTTCCCCACCCTCTTCTCAAAAGGACAGGTGGTACTTGGTCAGTCTTGGCCTGTGGAAAGGCATGTGACCCTAGCTTTTAGGGCTACCGCGGGTGGTGAACTTTTTTTCCAGAATCTTAGAACGGTTAAAAGATTAAATGTGCTATTCGGTCCTAATTGTTCTGGGAAGATTTTGAAAAACGGGGTATGACACTCTTAAAAGTCCGTGCACAAGGTTTGCTGAAAGGTACTGAACGTCAGGTGGATTTTACCAGAAGGCAGAGACCCGGCTCGCCAGTTCTGAGGAATGAGGCTCTGCTTACAAGGAGCAGCCTTACCTTTCCCAGCCGCCTTGATTTTTAGAGCTGAATTGAAAACATCCTTAGTTTAATTGATTCCCAGTGTTTAGAGCAAAAGTTACAAGAGAGAAATAAGCAAACCTAAGACATCCTTTTGTGAAGGGTGTCGGAGGTTCGTCAGAGAGCATGTTGGTGTAGGAACGTACTCTGAGCCAAATGGTATACACCGTCCCATTAAACTATGAAACGGTTTAATTGGGCATTGTGGGGGGGGGGAAATGTGTGCCTTCCCTCCTTGATACAAACTGGTGTGGGATGAGTATTTTCATATTCTGTCCCTGACTGGTAACCCCTTGAACAAATATTTGAAACGAACACCAGTCTCCGGGTAAAGCAGCTGCATTAGAGTTTGAACATAGTAAAGCTGACTCATGAAGAAGATGGTTACTCCCGCTGGTGCAGCTGGATCTGCTTAGATGACACTCTGAGATCTTCCCTGCTTCTCCCTGCAAGAGCCTTTCACCTGGAAAGGCAGAGGGTGACCCTGGCCTTTTCTGTGGGCTGAGCATTTTTCCTTGCTGTTGAGCTTGGCGTCCCCTCTCTCCCTTTCTGGCCTGCTTTTTGCCACCTCATCTTAAAGGAAGTGAGAGGAGCAATTCACCTGTTTTGTGGCCCTGGTGATTTGCTCTAAAGCACTTTTGTCCTTGAATATGTCATATGAAACCACAAGGTTTCAGCCACTCAACGGTACGGGAGGGGGTTTCTGCTGAGCGAGGGCTGCCTTCTTGCCATGCTAATTCCCTGTTGGAAAACATGACTGCTCGCAGGGTTTTTTTGGAAATAGTTGCCGAAAAAGGGACCGGCCCAAAGCATCTCTGATGCAGCCCAAACAGGGCTTGTCTTAGCACGAGACCCTTGGAGAAAGAAAGCGAGAGCAGGCAGCAAACATCTGTCCAGATGCAGGGGCTTTTTTTCCTTTTGTGCAAAGTTTCCCAAACTCTGAGTGTGAAACATGTAGGTGAGTGATATCTTTGAAGGCAGAAAGATAAAGAGGGGGAATAGGATCAATTCATTGAAGCCCGTGCTTTGCCCATGCATGCCACGTATCTACCATGATTGGGCTGGACCATACCTGCTGTAGGCACTAGTGATGACTGATGACAGAACAGGCAAGTCCAAATAAATAAATAAATAAATATGTAATGGGTGGCACTAGAGATGGGCACAAACCGATTCGCCTCAGTTCGTAAAGGTGCTGCTCCTCCCCTCCCTGCCTCCTCAGGCTCAAACAGCCTCTCGGCTAATCTCCCAGTCACGAGCAAGAGCACAGACTTGTCTGAGTGGGAGGGCAGAGGAAGAGAAGCCTGCGCTCTTGCTGGGACTGGAAGATCAGTTGAGAAGGTGGGAACAGCAAGCAAGCTGGGCCTGGCAAATGGCTGAATCGGGTGAGGAGGCAAGGGAGGGGACAAACCCAGTTCGTGCATACTTCTCACAGATAGCTTTCAGGGGCAGAGAATAGATAAGAAGAAACGGAACCGGCAGCCTATGGCAGTCTCTAGATCTGACAATGGTTCCCAACCTTGCATCTCCAGATGTTCTTGGACTGCAGGTCCCAGAAAGTCCTGGCCAGCACAGCGAGTGGAGAAGGCTTCTGGGAGTCGTAGTCCAAGAACATCTGGGGACCGCAAGTCTAGGAGAAGGGCTGGTTTGGTTCCAGCCGTCCATTTCGCTGGGCTTCCATAAGCTGGAACCGACGGGTGGAGCAGCCCCGTTCCCTTAGTTTTACAAGTTAACCTGGAACTGCAAAACAGACTTCCGAGGGATTCTTGAGTGTGTCCCACCACCACCACCACCTTTTGTTTCTAAGCTATTTGCACTCCTGTGTTTCCTGGGTCCATGTGGGTCTTTGAAACTTCGCTCATGTTTTTCGTGGGCCCCTCTTGGCACTCCTCTTGCCAGCTTAGCTATTCTGAGTAGCAATTATGGAGCAGAAAGAACTTTTACAGGCTTTACAGAAGGGAGGGGAAAATGCAGAGGAACATGCCATTCCCTGTGGCTGGATGCAGGGGCGGTTTGTACGTAAACCTGTGTAGATTGGGAAGGAAGGGGGTGAGGGTGTGGAAGGCAACGTCCTAGGAGGCAAAAAAGGTAAGACAGCTCCTGCAAGCACCTTGAAGGCCAAGAGGCTTCCTGTCCAAGAAGCAGCTGTAGACCAGAGCCCACTGAGGCTCAGGAGCCCTGAGTTCAAATCCTTGATCGACCGTGGAAACTCATTGAGAGTGAGGAGTAGCACTGGTAAAACCATCCCCTGACAGCCCTACCAGGCTGTTGATTCTGGCCATCGGTCAGCTGCGGGGGCACCTCTTCTGCTGCCATTTTGGACTGGGTGGTGGTGGTGGTGATGGCCAGTTCTTTCCAAAGGACAACCGCAGAGTGGTCCGGTGGTCCAGATAGGCGGGGTATAAATCAAATAAATAAATAAATAAATAAATACATTTGAGCCCAAGCTCGGAAGCTATCTCTCTTTCCCAACCCTCATGCCATCACTTCTGCAGGGTTTTCCTTGCCTCTGGCATCCTGACCACATCCCTGTAGGGCAGCTTAGGCGAGAGGCCCCGATCCTGATCCCATTGCCTTTCAGCCCCTGTATCACCTTCCCACGATGGGGGGGGGGGGAATAATTCGTTCATTCACACATTCATTCATTCAAGTTCTATACTGCCCATCTAGCTACAAGGCCACTCTGGGCAGTTAACATAATATTTATATATTTAAAATGTTTTACCCCGCCTTTCTCCTTGGAAAAGTCCCAATGTCAGACAACATTTAAAGTTGAAAACAAGGGAGTCTACAAGGGTGGTTAATATCCTTAAAGCAAAGAACAAGAAGTAAAGAGAGGCATCTTCCATCATGTAAGAGTTAAGGACAATGAGTATGCAATCATAAAAAAAAGCCACTCTGAAAAGTGGAAAATGCAAACTTAGAAAACACAACTAGTACTAAAAAATCCAGTCAAAGCAGTAATACATAACCATGGATCTTAAAAGACAAGATCCCACACAGGTAAGCTAGTTACTGTGGGAAGGCTTGCCTGAAGAGAAAGGTTTTCAGCACACAACAAATAACACTTTAAACAAAATTCACAAACATAAGAAATCGAATCGAACATATCAACCCACTTGAAACGAGGGGAAAAAACGAGATGGAAAAACTATGGAAACACTTGAAGAAGAGAAGCGAGGGGGAAGCGATGAACGGACAGCCTTCGAAGCACAAACACACACACGCCCCCCACCTCCCACCTGCCCTGCCCTGGGTCGGGAGAAGAAGATCTGGGGAAGAAGCCTCGGGAGGGGCTCGTCGCCGTCATCTATATAAAGGAAGGGATTAAAATTTATAATCAGGTCAACCGCCTTGGGTCCTCATTTATCTAGCTATTTAAATAGATAAATAGATCCCAGGCGGTTGACCTCATTGTAAGACCATTTTTGAAGCTAAAACAGGAAGTTTACAACGACTAGAAAGTGTGAGAGAGAGAGAAAGAGACAGAAAGAGGCGCAAAACCCTTTAATGAGAGCCTAAGAAAGTTAATTATCCAGGCAGCAGCTCCGCTCCAAGCCGCGCTTTTGCCGGAGCATGCCGGGAGTTGTAGTCCACAATAAAGCCTCCAAGGCTCTCTTTCTCCCCCCTCCCCCCGGTGCCCATTGAGGGGGCGAGGCCATCAACATGGGAGCCGAGCCAGGCCGTACCCCTGTGCGCACGCGCGCGAGCGATTGGGCCGGCGCTCGCCAATAGGAGAAGGTTAGCGGAGGCCTGCCGGCCAATGAGAAGTCGGCGCCGGGTTTCGCCGGCAGCCAATGAGCGGGCGCGCTGCGGGGGCGCGCGGGAGATCGTCGCTGAGGAGGGAAAGGGGCCTCGGCGGCGGCGGCGGCGGAGGGAGCAAGATGGGCGGCGCGCGGGAGCGGGAGCTCCGCCGTGAGTGGGCAGCCAGCCATCGGGGGGGGGGGAGAGGCCGGGAAGAAGGGAGGGGGGTATTTAGGGGCGACCTCCTCCCCCATCCTTTTCCACCTCGGGAAAGTCACTTGGTGTGAGGAGTTGGTGTTTTTTGGACTACAACTCCCAGAATCCACCGCCAGATCATGGGATTTGTAGTCCAAAAAAAGCTAACTGCTCCAGGCTGTGGGGCTGGGGTGGGCCTCGCCGAGTGCGTAAGGTGAAAGGGGGGGGGGTTTCTATTCTGCACGAAAGCCCCCTCAGAGGCTTTGGACTACAACGCCCATCATCCCCTCCTCGGCTGCGGTTGGGGGTCCGAAGACAAGGGAGGGAGGGCGCGGCCTCGGCCTCCTTGACCCCACACTGGGCCCAGGAATGTAAGGGGGAGGGGCCTATGGCTCTTCCCTTCTCTGCCCCCACCAGGAGTACACGTGTCTCCTTTTCCACTACCCCCATCTTTCAATGACACGCGTTGGTGGGGAAGTGGGTCGGTGGGTGTGCACTGGAGCCCTTGCTGGTGCTGAGCCGCAAAACTTCTGAAAATTCCCATTTTTTTCTGTTAAAAAATAGGTGGAAAGTGTGTTTTTTTGCTGGGAAAAAATGGGTTGTTTTTTTTTGTTGAAATTTGACATCTTGGCGGAGGTGGAGAATTGCTCCCCTTGCCAAAAGATGTGGGAGACCCTCCCGGGAGGAGATCCTTCTGCCCCTTCTGTCAATTCTTGAACTCTGTCCTTTTGTTCTATCATTTCCCTTCTTGAACACGCCATATTATTGATTTAATTGTTTAATGATCACGATGTTTTTATTGTACTTTATGATATTTTATGACATTTGTATGCTGCCCCCAGTTGACGCTGTCTAGGGGGGCGGGGTAGAAATTTGATACGTACGTACGTACGTACATACATACATACATACATACATACATACATACATACATACATACATACATACATACATACATACATACATCCCTTCATGGCAGTGGTGTTCCCTGATAGCAGTGGCCCCTTTCAGCAGGACTCGGCCACACTGCAAACATTGTTCAGGAGTGGTTTGAGGAACATGACCAGGCGTTGCCTTGGCCTCCAAATTCCCCAGATCTCAATCCGATGGAGCATCCATGGGATGTGCAGGAGCACCAGATCCACTCCATGGAGGCCCCACCTTGCAACCTGCAAGACTTCTTAAAGGATCTCCTTGGTGCCCGAGGCCACGGGGGACACATTCAGGAGTCATTTATTTATTTATTTTATTTATATCCCGCCTATCTAGTCTCATTGAGTCCAATCTAGGCGGCTTACAGCAAGCACAATACAATATATTAAAACAATTTTAAATAGGGGAAAAACTCTAGACAAAATGAAACAAACACTAAGAAAGGGAAAAAAGAGGGAAGATTAGGAGTTGGCTGAAGGGAAGGCCCGCCGAAACATCAGTGTTTTTAATTGATTTTTAAAAATACCCAGCGAGGGAGCCCCACGAATGTCAGGGTGAAGGTTATTCCAGAGGTTATTCATGTAGAGTCCATTCCTCGACGCGTCAGAGCTGTTTTGGCAGCACGAGATGACCTACACAATGTTAGGCAGGTGGTTTTAATGGTGTGGCTGATCACTGTATATTGATGTAATTCTGGATGGATAGTAAATTAGGTAGGGGTTGGGAGTTCAATTCGACAGTGGTGCCTCCTGGAAGAAGAGCCAGCCTGGGTGGCCTTGGGCAAGCTGCACAGTCCCAGGAAACCCCCAGAAGAAGGGAATGGAAAAGGTCTTCTAGCTCCTCTCTACACAGAAAACCCTATAGGAAAAGCTATCTTTCCCTGCTGTTTCTCTTTCTGGAACCGCCCTACAGCTTCTGCCTTATTGGTTCCCAAACTTGGTGTTAGAGACATTCTTGGACTAGAACCAATGTTCCTTCTAATTTTCTGGAGTGCAAGCACAGCAGCTTTGCAGAGTCCTGGCAGTGACTGGAAGCAAATAGGAGGAAACAATCATTTGGCTGCATGCGCCTGTTGCAGTGGCACAAGAGGCGCGCACAGCTTAGAGGGAATGTCGACTGGCTTTCCCAGGAGCCCTCGTCAGGATCATCGGTGGTTAGGGCTCCTAGAGAGAATGTAGTAACCGAAGAGGCACTAAATAACATCAGGTGCCTGCCTGTCTTGGAAGAGCTGGACAGGCGAACCAAATCCCCCTTTAGCAGAAATAAAAGCGGCCTTGGATTCCCTCACCTCCGGCAAGGCACCTGCTGGCCACCAGGGACTAGAGCTTGAACAAAATGGCTGTCGTGAACATGACCCTTGTCTGTTTGTTCTATCTGGGAAATTTGTGGAGTTGCAGTCCAGGACTTCCAAGGTCTGTTTTCCTTTACATGGAGAAGTGTGCACTGTTGGGAATTATTGAAGGATGACAGCCTGGTCTTTGAAGGGCTGGTTATTTATTTATTTTATTTTATTTTATTAAATGTACACTCCTCCCATCTACACACAACTCTACTCTGGGTGGCTGGGCAGTATTGGTTTCTGAATCCAGGGGATGAATTAACGCCAACCCTGAGATTTCTCTCTCTGCTCTTCTTCAGAACTCCAGAAGGACAAGGAGAAAGCCCAGCGGAAGGGGGACCTGAAGGAGGAAGCAGCCCTCTGTAACCAGCTGGGAGGGATCTTGGCTCAGCATGGTGAGTGTCACCCGGAGGGACCAAGGCGGCTGGCGGCTCCTGGGGGCTGGCTTTTAGTAGCTCCCGGTGCTACAATGGCTGTTCCTACAAGGCGAGACGTAGTGATCGCTGCTGCAGTTTGTGGAGCCATCTCTGGTGTTTTGAGAGCCCAGCAAAGCCTTACAGGCCACAGGCATCTTGTGGTGGTTTACTTTTGCTATTAGGTGCAGTAGGAGAGACAGTGTGAACTCTTAGGGTCAACCGTTTTCCCTGCTCCGAATGACCTTCCGTTCCCAGGATCCTGAACTGCAGCTTCCAACAGCAGCTGTTGACGTCTTTGGTCATGGTGGGCAGTCCCTGCTTTCCTTTGACCCAAAGTGTGTGTGTGTGGGGGGGGGTGAGAGTGATCAAAGGTCTGCCGAGGCCATGGCTGAAAGGAGACCTGGGCCCAGCTGTTCCACTTTGGGGACCCATGGGGAGGGTAGTGTGGCTGCTACTTTTCGGCTTGCTGCTCCTTAGTCTCCGGTGTCTGCAAATTGTACAGTCCATTGGAACTCTGACCACGCTCCTGCAAGCTTTCTAGGGGGGTTGAGGGGGGTGTCGCTGTTTGGCAGAGGAGGCCAGACAGGTGGAAGTTACAGAAAGAGGGGCTCAGCAGCTGCCTCTGAGCAGGCTGCTGAACATGCGTGCAGTCAGTCAGGAGAGGGAGAAGGTGACCAAGATCAAGAGGGGGGGGTGTCTTCCCCTTCTGCACCCCTGCAGCAGTAGACCCAGCAGTCTTGACTTTCTTAATCCTCCAAGGCCTGACGTAGAGTCCTCTGCCCCCCGACAGGGCGCTACCAGGAAGCTCTGGAGGAGCACCGGCTGGAGCTGCGTCTCCTGGAGAGCGTCGATGATGTCATTGGCTGTGCCGTTGCCCACCGCAAAATTGGGGAGTGTCTGGCTGAGCTGGAGAGTTATGAAGCCGCCCTAAAGGTACGTGGGCCAGGCAAGGCAGAGGCATGGCCAGCAGCGTCGTCTTGGCCAGAGTTCTTCAGCTTTCGCATCTTCTGTCCCACGAGGCGCTCTGTCCAAGTGCCTGGCTCCTACCGTGGTAGAAATAAACAGCCTCCTTTTTCCAGGAAGGGAGTTTAGATATTTACAGACATTCCCTTATTATGTCTACAATTCAGATACAAATACTATGGGGTTCTTGGAAGTAAACGCAAGTGCAGTTCTGTATATAGCTGAAAACTAACACAGCTGTTGAGTGTAAATTTGAATGTTGTAATAACAGTACCCCCCCCCCCCCCGGTGTGGCAGAAGATGGCAGATGGATGGCCCGAGGCCGCTGGCCTTAGGAGGGCAGGGTGTGCCACGTGTGCAGGTGGACTGAGGGAGGATAAATTCCTTGTAATTATTATGAAAGTCTGGGATTCCACCTCGATTAGCCCTGTCCTTTCTCCACCACTTTTTGAGAACTGTTGGTGCGGGTAGCTTAGCAAAAAGGTGCTTAATAAGTCCTCGCAGGAAGTCTCTTCATGCTGGAAAGAGGGTGGGGAGGCCCCTGAGGGGTTCCCCCAGGAATCTCCTAAAATGCGTGAAACCTGACAGTGTCAACTTTGAAATCTGAAAGCATTTGTGGAAGTACGAATCTCAGCTAGTGTGGTTTTGTGTGTGTGAATGTCTATCTGTCTATGTTCCTTTTCATTTCTCAAAGCATGTTGCTGGGCCTCGCAGTGCAAGGTACTGTAAATGTATCTGGCCAAGGCTTGGGTGGGGCATATAGGCAGGGATATAACCTTCGTTCACCTACATACATTCCTTCTCAAGTCCCTTTTGAGCCTCAGCATCTGTTGTTATTAGCAACAATTTCCTTTTTGCATTTGACTCGTGTCCGATGCTTTGCCGTGGTCTTTTTAAAAGTTCTTCGTCTGGCCAGCTGCCGCTGGAAGGACAACTTGGTCACTGGGTGAACTTATGGACTGGGTGGAATTTGAACGTGACTCTTTTGTGCGGAAAAGTCTCTCCTAAATAAAGCTTGCCTGTGGTTTGGAATGGGGACCTGGGTCTGTTGAACCTCTTGCAGCATCCACTCCCAGTTCCTTTCAGAGTTTGCGGCCGCAGACCGTCTGCCGCGGGCGGTGCTGGGGGACCTCCCTTGACGCCCTGGTCTTTGTCCCTCTCACCTTGCCAGCACCAGCGCCGGCACCTGGAGCTGGCCTGCTCCCTCGGCAACCACGTGGAGCAGCAGAGGGCCTGGGCCACCATTGGCAGGACTTACATGTTCATGGCTGAGAGCAACCCCTCCGGTGAGGCCCTGCAGGAAGCCGAGAAGGCCTTTAGGAAGAGCCTGGCCGTTCTGGAGGAAAAGCTGGAAGGTACAGGCTCCCTGAAGTGGACTTGGGCGCTGGTGAACCGAGGAGGACCATTGCTGGAAGACAAGGCGGTCCAAGGCATTTGGTGGGTGGGGAGAGCGGAAGCCTGGAGCTTGGCCCGTGAGCCGCCGCTCGTCTCTTTCTTGGGGGGGGAGAAACCCTCTCCCCCCTCCTCTCTTAAGGAAAGGGGATTCAATAGGTGCTGGAGGGGCAGGCGGGAGGGGGATGTCTGCAGGCAAATAGCAGCCTGCTGGCTCACCACGAGCTCTTCTCCCAGGGGATGTATCGCAGCGGTTGCTGAGCGAGATGAGGACCCGTCTCTACCTGAACCTTGGCTTGGTCTATGACAGCTTGAAGAACCCAGCCAAGCACACCTTTTACATCAAGAAGAGCATCTACATAGCCAAGTAAGGGCTCGGCCGGGTTTCCCCCTCCCCATCTGCCCAGTTTGAACGGCACGTGGGCTCCCTATCAAAGGATGAATGCAGCAACCCCCTGCTGCCCTCCTCAGAACGTGACATGCTTGAGCTCAGAACTTTATTTGGGTGTTAAAAACCTCTTAAACCTTTCAAAATATTTTAAAAGACAAGCCAAGTGTGCCGCTTACCATATTTTTCCATGTATAAGACTAAACTTTTGTCTAAAAACTTTCGACTAAAAATTGAGGGTTGTCTTATATAGGGAAGTAAGCTGAGGAGAGAACAAAAACAAGTGGAGGGGAAAGCAGGGATCAGACTGATCCTGCAGGGCTTTGAATCCCTGCTTTCCCCTCCAGTTGCTAATCCTTAGCAAAAGGAAAGCAGGGATCAAAGTGCTGCAGGATGGCTTTGATCTCTGCTTTCCCCTCTGCTTGCTAAGTCCCATGGGGCTTAGCAAAAGGAGGGGGGAAAGGATCAATGCAATCCCGTGGCTATATAAAAGGAAAAGGGATCAAAATGATCGTGCAGTGGTGGGATTGCTTCGATCCCTTTCTCCCTCCGGGGCTTAGCATGAAGGGAGAAAACAGGGATCAAAGCGATCCTGCAGTGCTTTGATCCCTTCCCCCCTACACTTGCTAAGCCCCACTTAGATTTCTTAATTTGGGGTTGGAAAAGTGGGGGGTCTTATACATGACAAAATACAGTATATACTGCCCCAGAGTACTTAAAGCTCTCTTTCGGGAGTTTACAATGTTAATGATGCAGGCTACCCATTACCCCCCGCCACGGCTGGGTATTTAATTTATCAGCCTTGGAAGGCCAAGTCCACCTTAAGCTGTCCTGTTGGGATCAAACTCAGGTCGCGAGCAGGGTCTCGGCTGCGTACTGCAATTTAACCACTACGCCACGAGGCAGCAGACATAAACGCTGTAGTCCCACATGTTTTACCTTGGTTGAATTCCAAGGAGAGGAAAAAAAATTCAAAGACACTTCCAACAGTGTTTACACTGCCATGTTTCACTTGTTTGAAGAATTGTATGTATAAATATGTGAGCCTCTTAGGGAGTACTGGGGACAGCTCTGCAACTTCAGAACCCCTAGCCAGCCAAAGAGGAACTGTTCCAAAATTTGCTCGTTTGCTGAACCTTTGGAAAAAGAAGATGGTTATTATTTGACAGTCCTAAGCTTAAGATTTACTGCAGTTGTCTCGTGTATGCTCCTTCCTTCTCTTATTAGTAGCACGAGCATGGGTGGTGTCCGTAGGTTCTCCTCAGGTGAGAGTAGGTGGCTGTGGGGAGAGACCGAACCACCTCTCTCAGGACGGGCTGGTGATTTCCTGGAACCAAAATCCCTCACACCCCAGGCCAGCTTTCCTTCCTTCTGATGAGGGCAGAGCAGTTGGGGGGGGTGCTTCTTGAAAGGCCTGGCTTTTTCGTCCTTGATACGTGGGGATGGCTAAGGGCTGATGTCCGGCTCTCTGCATGTGCTCAGAGATGCAGTGGGGCCACTCTCCAATGGGGAGGAGGGGAGCTGGGAGGGAAGTGAAGCCCTGTGCCCCTATTGACTTCCGTGGGGGGGTAGGTCTCTCCCTGCCAAAAGTGGCAATGCCAAATGGAGGGGAGCCCCTTCAGAGGGGAATTGTGAGGGGGAGGGCCAGGTTGCCAGTTTCACTGAGCTCAGGGCCATTTGCTTCACTGTTGCTTCTTCTTTTGATTTTGGAAGACTATTCCTGTTCTAAATTATTGCCTAGTGAGGGAAGAATGTCTTTTCAGTGATGGAATTGGGATTCCCAGTGGGGTGGGGGGGGGGAGAAGCCAGTTGCCCAAACTGTGGAAGGCAGAGGGAGGTGCCACATGGTGAGGACGCTGCCGTTCAATGCTTGTAAACAAGGGGAATCAAAGAAATATTGGGGTTTTCCTCCAAACCAGATAGTCTGGGTAGCTCTGGCCAGGCTTCCCTTGAGTGAAAAGTGCTTCTGCTGAATGCCAGGTCAGTGGAGGGCAAAGCAGCAGCCATGCAGAACTGGAGCCTGGGGGGGGGGGGAGTCTGCTGCCCTGGCCTGTTATTACAGACTCTGGCTTGAATCAAACTGGAAGGGGTTACTATATCTCCAGCTTCTGCCAACCAGAATACTCTGTGCCGCAGCAGGAGGAGGAAGAGGCAGGAGCTGGGGCGGTTGGGGGGGAGGGATTTGCGGTGGTCTGTTGCGATTCCATTCCCCTCGCCAGGTGTCCTGTCCCAGAGTCTGACGGCTGTCCAGGGGCTTGGGACAGAATTAGGGATGCTGCCGGCGTCCTGACCAAGCCACTGCTCGGCATTCTCGCTGCCTGAGCTAGCAGTGCTGGTCTTTGGGGTTGATGACGGAGTCTCTTTGGCTTCTGGTCTTCAATGTTTATACTGACACCATGCTGTCAGGAGTAGTTCGGGACCTCGTGCCTGCCATAGCAACCCGGGGACTGTCGTTAGGTCCCTACAAGGAGAGAAAGGGGAGGATACAATGAATAGTATAAAGTCTAGAAAGCTTCCTGGCTTGATTCAGCCTCTGCTTGAGTTGAGCGGCAAGTCCCTCCTCAGATTCATTGAGCTAGTTTTGGAAGGAAGGAGCACAGAAGCAGCACGGGCTGGTCTCAGACAATGGTTTCCGGGAATGCCGGGTGGTTTGCTCCTCTTCCTCCTCCTCCTCCTCCTTCCAGTCAGGCTCAGCTGCACGAAGATCTCTACCGGGCCTACTTCAACCTGGGTACCATCCACCTGCGGGAGGGTGAGCATTCGAAGGCCATGCGCTGCCTGGAGCGAGCGCGGGAGTGCGCCTGCAAGATGAAGGAGAAGTACATGGAGAGCGAGTGCTGCGCCGGCATCGCTCAGGTGAGGGCAAAGCGGCACACTTTGGATGCACAGAGACGCAGGCGCACCTGTGCATGTGCGCAAGTTCCCCTCCTCCCACAACATCCAGAGTGGGGATGCACCAAAGATGCCTTTGTAATTCCAGGGTGTTGTGCTCCCTTTTTAATCTGTCCCTCTTAATATCTGTGTGACATTTTAACACACTGTTTGAGTTGTGTAAGGAGCATGGAGAACGCTTTTCTCGAAGGCTATTCCTTGGTTTTGCGCTCCCAGGATTTCAAGGCTGCGTCATGCGCCGGCTCAAGAGGAAAGTCTGGAGCAGCTCCACCGATCCTCCTTTCAGGGATATATACTAATGCTTGCAAGCATGTCAGGAGTCCCAGAAGGGAAGCAGCCTGGCAAAAGGGGTGGCTGATGCAGGGAAGGGGCCAAGGTCTCCTTTCCTCAAAACTGGCTGAGAAATTCTAGGCAAGGGCCCGCTGTGGCCCCCTTGTTCCTTCAGGGCCCTCTGTGGAGAAAAAGGGGGTCGGTCCATGGCACCCTTCTGGCCCCGAGTTCCTTGCCTTGTCCTCTCATTGGGGCCTCCCCCTAGTAGAGGAGGAATTGAGCCCCCGTTGGCCACTTAGGGGTTCTGGCGCCCTTGATCCTCTGCCCTCTGTGCCCCCCATGCAGGTGTTGCTGAGCCTGGGAGACTTTGTGGCGGCCAAGCGGGCCCTCCGGAAGGCCTACTTACTGGGCTCCCTGCAGCCTCAGCAGCGGGAGAGCATCTGCAGCAGCTTGCGCTATGGTGAGTGGGAGACACGAGCCCTTTTGAACAGCTTGCATGCCAGGAGCAGCAGGCGCTCTGAGCTTTTGGGGCGCTCACTGGGGGCTTTCTCCCTGGCAGCCACAAAGGTGAGCCGGCTGCAGCAGGCCCTGGAAGAGGAGGAGGCAGCCGGTCACCGGGAAGCCGCCGTGGGCCTGTGTGAGCGACTGGGGGACGTTTTCTCCAAGGCGGGCGATTATCGGCGGTCTGCTGAGGCCTACAAAAAGCAGGTGAGGCGAGGCTGCTACTCAAGGTGGTCTACAGAGAGGGGGGGGGCCTTTGGCTAGCTCGGCAAAGGTGAGGATCCCTTCTGAATGAAGGCGAGGAGGAGGGCTGAGCTTTTCCCAGAGTGGTTGAAGAACTGGGTCCTGATGAGGAAGCCTGAGAAAATTGGGGGAAAACTTTGAAGGAATTTCCAAGGGGCTGGTTGGGTTGAATGAAGCAAGGCCAGGAGGGAGGGAAGGGTGACCCCAGGCTGGACAAGGACAAGGGGAGAGGGACAGGCAGGCAGATGAGGGCCAAGATGCCATGCTATGGCATTGCAAGGTGGTCTCATTTCAGCTGTGCCACGCCCGGGCTCTGGAGCGGCCGGCGCAGGAGCTGGCCGTGATCCACGTTTCTTTGGCGGCCACGTATGCGGACCTGAAGGACTATCCGCAGGCAATACAGCACTATCAGGAAGAGCTGGATCTTCGCAAGGGAAACCCCTTGGAGGTAAGATTGGCTTGTGTGTGTGTGTGTGTGTGTGTGTGTGTGTTTTTAAGCGTCAGGGGCACACTTGGGATCCTTTGCTGCTGAGCCCCCCCCCCCGGGCACAGAACACGGCAGGGTTGCTTTTTCCAGTGACGCTCCCCCGAATCCCTCGCCAGTGGGTCCCCGCTGGGAGTGGCCGTTTTCACAGAGCAACAGAAGACCCTCGTCGGGCAGGTGGGGGGGAGAGGCGGAGTTTGGGGGGTAACGGCTTTGTTTTTGCCCCTTCCTTCTTCCCGGACCAGGAGGGGAGGACGTGGCTCAGCATCGCCCTGGCCAAGGAGGAGGCCAAGGAGAGCTACGCGGACCTGGAGCCCTGTTTCCAGAACGCCCTGGAGTGCGCGGAGGGGGCCGCCAACCCCAAACTGCAGGTGAGCCTTGAGAGGGGAGGGGGCCGGGGCTGGGAGGGTTGTTTCCCTTCTGGGATAGAGGAGGAGAAGGAAGAGGAAAAGATTCCTGTCGGCAGAAAGGCAAGCCTCCGTCCTCCCTTCTGTCTCAGACCTTGGGCGAACGTAGTGACAGAGGACTCCTCTCCTGCCTTCTGCCCCAGGCCCTTGCCCCCCCTGCCCGCCCCCAACAAGGCCAGCTCCCATGCTCTGTACCGCTGAAAGATGTTCCGGTTGCCTCTCCGTTGTGGCTCTCCATTGTGCACCGTCTCCTGGCTTCCTTCCACACTTCCGTCGCCCAAGCGCTCCTTGTTCGGACAGATCAATGAATCCGTAATCTGGAGGCAGCGCCTTCCTTCCCTGCCCAGGAAGAACGTTCTAGGCAGGTCCCCCCCCCCATTGTTGTGTTTTGTTCTTTCAACACGACAACACTCCCTTTGAAAGGGAGCAGCCTGAGCCAAAACATCAGGGGTGTAAAGTTATTTGTTCTTGTCTGTTTAAAAGCTGTTCCAACTTGACAAGATGCTTTCATGAAGGATTCTCAGCCCCCTCCGACTTCCTTTCCATGAAGAGACAGCAGAACAAGGGAAGTAGGGTTTAATGTCCTCCGCTGTGTGTGTGGAGTTAGTGTCCTTTCCCTCTCAAAACCAGCGTTTGTGCAGCAGAGCATCAGTCCTTGCTCTCTTAGGCCAGCTGCATTCAGCACAATTTTGCCTGATTTACAACAAAAACGTGGTTCTCCTGTCCCAAGGCGCCACCACAACAGTTTTCATCCTGCACCCAAGTGAAGGTGAGGGCAGGCAGGGTTCGGAAGTATGATGATAGCAGGTTTAGCGGACTGAAGGTCAGGAGAGACACGAGGGATTCTGAGCGAGTCGACGCATGTCAGGTTCCCAGCGTGATGTCATAGGTTGAGATATGGAATCAGGAGACCTGAGTTTGAATTCCGACTCAGCTATGGAAACTTGACTGCGGTGGGTGGGTGAAACCTTTCCTCAAATCTCTCATTAAAGCCTCATGAAGGGTTGTTTTAAACCAGTCCTGACCTGGCATGAGAGGACCAGAGGAGACTTCTTAACAACCTTGTTGTTTTCATCTATGGTCTGTCAGCGTCAGATCCTGCGGCACCTCCTCGCCTCCCAGCGGAAATTCGGATGCCCTGAAGCAGCCGGCACGCTCGCTCAGCTGCAGGAGTTGTGCCGCGCGCAGGGCTGGAGCTCCGATGGGGAAATCAGCGAGGAAGAGGAGGAGGAGGAAGAGCTGCAGAGTAGCGAGCCTCTGGACGTGAGCGACCTGGAGCTCTCCGATAGTGGTGAGTGTGGTAAAAGAGGGTCGGATCAGGAGCCACAGCTATGGCTGGTGCTGCCTTTGGCTTATGGGGAGAAAAGAGATATTGGTTCTGACATGTTACTTGTGATGTTACTGCTTCCTGCACCCCTCCTTTTTTTTCTTAAAACAGAAGAATATGTCTGGGACTGTGGAACCCCTTGCCACTAGGCTCCCTGGTTCCTTAATTAGCTTCATAATCTCTGCCACTGGCAGTTTAAATGTTTTTCGTGGCTTGTTACTTATAGGACAGGGACCTGATGAAAGGAGGCCCCTTTCTGAGGCAGTCCAGACTATGGGACAGGAATCTATGAAGGTGATCCTGTTTTGCAGAAAGGAGAAGAATGGTTCCTTCTGAGCAACAAACAGCCTTTGGGCTTTTTGAAAGAGGGAGCCATTATGGTCCCCTGTCTGGCTGGGATTTTCCTCCGCAGCCCAAGTTCCCCCAGTGCACCCCAGCCAGTTTTAAGGTTACTCCCTGTGGGGTTTCCCTGTCTCTTTGCCAAACCCATCCCTTTCGTCTCCAGCTCTCTCCCCCCCCTCCCACGTGAGCTCAGCCCCTGTGGCGGAGGAGACCAGGAGGGGAAGAGTGGCGATAAGAGGATGCAGGAGAGGGAGGCCCTACCAGAGGTCTGGGGCACCCTTCCTCCCCCCCCTCCCTGCGAGACCATGGAAATCAAGGGAGCAGGAGCTCCAGAGGAAAGGGCAGGCCTCTCCCCTCCCCTAAAGCCGCTCTGGAGCAGGTGGCTGCCCGGTGTGGTCAGGGCATTTGGGGAGACACGGGCCCAGAGAGCCATGCTGGGCGCTGGCCCTCGCGCCCCCCCACTTCGTCCTGCAAAGGCAAGCGGGCAGCAGGCCTGGCCCTGGGGTGCTGTAAATGCCCCCCTCCTTCCTCACACTGGAGGGAAGGGAGGCTTGAGGGGGGCAGCCTGGGCAGGGTCCCTGACCGAGTCTGGTTTTCTTGCAGACGAGGAGGAAGAGGACCTGGAAGGCTACACCAAAACCGGGCCGGGCCAGCGCAGGATCAACAAGGTCAGGTGCTCTCCAAGGCCAACCAGCGCTTTTGGGCCAGGAAAACTAGTGGTTGGTGGTTGGCGGGGGTGGGTGGGGAGGGCGCTGCCGCCAGCCAGCCAGAGACCTCCCAGTTGCCAAGAGCGGCCAGTCTCCGGCTCCCAGACGTGCGTGCGCTCTGGAGCCTGATCCCAGGGGGCCTGCGGCTTCCCTGCAACGTAGGCCTGTGTTGGGAGAAGGGTGCTCTGGGGCTGATGGAAAGCCGGGGATTTCAGGGAGCCCGGCTGGGCTTGGAAGAGGCCTTTTTCACTCCTAGTCGATCGCCTGGTGGCATCTGTCGCCAGGGTCTGAGAGGCTGGCCTCCTGGCTTGGGACGGCCGGCTGGCCTGCCTCTGTCCCACCCATGTTGGAACTGTGGGTTGTCAGAAGGGGAACTGAGGGGGCACAGCAGGTGCCCACAGGGCAGATCTTGGACCGTCAGCCGGTGGACTCCTCGGCCCGAAGGATCTTGCGGGTCGGCTGGTTTGGGGGAGGGGCCAAGGGGTGGGTGTCTCTCCCTGACCGTGTTGTCTGCCCTTCCCCAGTGGAACCAGCGGAACTACAAAGGGGAGACCCCGCTGCATCGCGCCTGCATTGAGGGGAACCTGCGCCAGGTCCAATTCTTTGTGGAGAAGGTGCGCTGAGGGCTGTCCTGGCCTGGCGGCCGAGGGGTCTGTAGCCAAGAGGGGTCTGTAGCCCTGCCCTGCCCTGCCCTGCCCTGCCCTGCCCTGCCCTGCCCTGCCCTCCAGCTTTCTGGGCCTGAGGATGTTCTCCTGTCTGATCCGTGAGACTCGCGTTCTGAGGTTGACCTTCCAAGCAGGGCCGGGCAATTCAACACGGACGTGGGCCGGGTCTTCCCTGGGTCATGAAAGCCAGCTTAGGGGATGCTCCCTGCCTGCCCTCCGAATCCCGTGATGAGAAGGAGGTTGCAGGGCCTGAGCCGAACTGGAGGTAGAGGAGGGGAGGACCTGCCTGTGGCCTGGAAGCTGAGTCGGTTCCCAGGGCCCAACGCTCGGGGCCTCCCCAGGGACTGGGCTCAGGTGGGGCGGAGCAGAGGTCTTGCCTTGGCCAGGTGAGGGCAGCTGTCCTTCCTGCTCCGTCCCTTGCCCAGATCCTCGTCCTTTGAAGGAGGGAAAGCGGAGAGAAGGTGGGGGGGGCGGTGTGAGGAATCCGGGTCGTGCTCTCCCCTCAAAGGCTCTGGGACCCCCTGACGCAGGCCCTTTTTTGCATCTGTGCACCAGGGGCACCCTCTGAACCCCCGGGACTACTGCGGCTGGACCCCACTGCATGAGGCTTGCAACCATGGGCACCTCGGTGAGTGGTGGGCTGTGGGGAACACTGAGGAGGGGGGGTAGGAACGCCGGAGCTTTTTGAAGCTGCTCCTGGGGGGGAGTGGGGGAGGCTGTCTTGAAGGCGAAGCTTTGGGACTCTTCCTGCAGAGGTGGTGCGTTTCCTCTTGGACCACGGGGCGGCCAAGGACGATCCTGGGGGCCCTGGCTGCGAGGGCATCACCCCCCTGCACGACGCCCTCAACTGCGGCCATTTTGATGTGGCAGAGCTCCTGATCCACAGGGGGGCGTCTGCACTCCTCCGCAACGCCAAGGTGAGGTGCTGGGTGGGCTGACACCTGGGGTGGGCAGGGTGGAGGGTCTTCGCGGGTCCTCCTGGAGGGAAGGGACTGGGGAGGGGATCATGGCAGGGGTGGTGGTGGGCTTAGAGGGGAGAGTACTTTGCCAGGGTGGTCATTAGGCCTTCTCCCCCTCCCCACCCCAGCTGCTGCTGCCTCCTCTTCCTCCTCCCTGGATGCCCACAGCCCTCGAAAGGGGAGGCTGCATGATGGAGCCCCAGCTCTTGGGCAACAAGAGGAAGAGGAAAGACGTGCCCATTGCCAATTAGCCTCCTTGAGCCCTTCCCCCCCCCCCCCGCAGGGTATGACTTCCATTTTGGCAGGGTCTCAGCCCCTTTGGAGTAGATCTGCCCTTCTGGCTGGTCCTGCTCTCTAAAGTTTTTGCACTCCCTCTGGCCTCTTTGGCTGCTCTGCTTGCAGACGCTGGTGCTGGCCAGGGAAGGAGGAGGGCTCTGCTGTTTCTGGGGTGCCAACGCCCACCCTGATCCTCGGCCCCCTTTCCCCCGCTGCACCTTAGGGCCAGACTCCTCTCGGCACGCTGCAGGGATGGGTTCAGCTCTATGGCAAGGATCTGGACCGGGAGACGCGTGAGCGCTGCAAGGCCATGGAGAGCCTCCTCCAGGAGGCCATGGCGGGTCGAGGTGAGGATGGGCAGAGGATGGGTGGTGGCTTGGCACTACGGGGGTGGGGAGGGAGAGAGGGAGACGGCACTGGTCCTGGCAATGCTTCACAAGCATCAGGGAAGGTGCGTGATACGAGGGCTCTCTGACCCTTAGCTCTGATTTGGCTTCAACAAAGATCTACATCTCTGAAGTTTGCAGAAGCGTAGAGAGGAGCACCCCTGCTCAAAGCTGGCTCCGGGCCTCTTGCAGGACCCCCAGGGAGGAAGAGCCAAGGGCTCGTGCAGTGGGAATTGGGGGCCCTCAGTCTCGGGCGCCCCTGGTGCAGGGGAAGCCCTGCCAAGCGGGCGTCCTGGCTTCAGGAGCTGCTGCACTTCCGAGAGAGAGAGAGTCTCGGGTGGAATGGCCAGGCTGCTTTTGTGACAGCCGTGTGTCCGTCCACCTTTCCATTTGGCTTCGTCCTGTTCCAAGCCTCTGCTCTTGGCAGTGAGATGGCTTCTGGTTTTTCCCTTCTAGGTGCTGGGCCAGTGCCTCCCCGAGAGCAGCCGGACAGTGAACTCTTTGATGCAGAACTCTCGGGGCCTCAGGCTTGCAGCCCTCCAGAGTCCGGCAGAGAGGCCTCTCCAAGTCCCCGGTGGAACCAGCCCAGGCAGGAAGAGGAGGAGGAGGAGGAGACGACTCTGCGGAGGCCTGTCAAGAAGAGGCCGCGGCTGCTCGGCCAGAGGGAAGGAAGGATGTGGGCCCTGGGTTCGGTTGAGCCGGAGGGGCCCAGGCTGGCCGCCCCAGCTGAGTACCAGGCTGCCCTACGGGGGGTGGGCAGCGCTCAGTCCTGCCCCCCACGGAGCCCCGAGCAGGCCAGGCTCCCTGCCAAACCAGCCCTCATCCCCCAGGAGGAGTACGTGGGGGACAACTGGCTGGAGGACGACCTGGCCCTGAACCCCAACTCCTCCCGCAAAAGAAGCCGGCGGAACCCAGCCCGGGAGTCGGGCTCGGAGTCTGAGGGAAGTCCGGAGCGGGAGATCCGTGGCGATGGGCTTCCCGGCCAATCCCCGGCGGTGGTCCGGAAGAATCGGCGGAAAGCCAGGCAGAGTCGCCTCACCCTGATGGTGGACAGAACTCCTCTGGGCAGGATCCGAGGGGCATGTGTGGTGGAGGCCCCCGAACCGACGACGGATCCCAGCAACCTGTGTGGGGCAGCCGCCGGGGCCAGCCGGGTCAATGGGGTGGCAGCTGTGGATGGAGAAAGCCCACCCCCCGGGCTCAGGCAGGTGAGGTTGCCACCGGCTTGCAGCCCTGCGGAGCAGTTTGGGGCCCTTTGAGCTCTGTCGTTTTAGGGACAAGACAGGTCCCAACAGGCAGCCGACCCCCGTGTGGGGATTCTCTGACTCAAGGGTGGACTCGCTTCCCTCCCGCACAGAAGGGAAAGGATGAAATGGGGGTCGGGGGGGAGCCTGCTTCTTTGGGGACCTTTGGCAGCCGTGTAGGTGCGTCGGAGAAAGAACCCACCGCCTCCTTGGTGCCGGTTTTGTTTCCTGTCTGCAGCTCCCGACTCCTCTCCCCCCGATTCGGGTGCGAGTCAAGGTGCAAGATAACGTCTTCCTCATCCCTGTGCCGCACAGGTAAGGGTGGAGTGGGGGGGGCTGCTCTGCCCCTTGGGGGGGGGTCTCTCTTGCTTGATCCTCGAGAATCCTTTTGCCAGACCCACCTGAGGGCCTGTCTCACCCAGGGTCCAGCTTCTGTTGACAAGCGGTGCCTGAAGCAAAGTGACTCCGGTCGCCTCCAGCCTCTGGTGTAAATCCATGCTCAAGCTTCCTGGGTCCACATTTCCCCCTGTCCATGGTGACTCTGCTCCACACCGCCTGGTTCCCGTCTCTCTGACCTTTGCTGCCCTTTATTGATTGGGCTGTTGTCCTTCTTCTGCAACAGTTTTTAGTGTTGGGAGCCCTGCCTAGACTGCATGGCTGGTATGGGCAACTGATGGTACAGGGCCACCCTAGAGTCATAGAATCAGGGCGTTGGAAGGGGCCTCGGAGGCCATTGAGTCCAACCCCCTGGGCTCAAAGCAGGAATCCAGGCCAAAGGAGCTCTGCCAGGTGATTGTCTCTAAATGTCTCTTGACGGCTTTCCTTTGCTCCTGCAACGCTTCCTGGGGGTGACCGTTTCATTGCCCTTGATGGTCTGCAGAGGTGGTCCCTTGAAGGACCACCGCTCCCAGCGAGCATTACAGCAGGAAGTGGAGACCTAGACGGAGGCCACGGCCTTGTCCAGGCGAGTGAAATGAAGGTGCCCGGAGCGATCTGTATTGATGGGCTGGAACTCCCAGGAACATGCCTGGGGGATTCTTGGAGAATTCTGGTCGTGGAAGTCCAAAACAGAGTGAAGGGCTCACCATTCACCATGAGATGTTTGCAGGGGGGGGGCAGACGGACTCTGGGGTGGATAAAGGATCTCTGTCCCCCTTTCCCTCTGACCTTTCCCTCTTTCTTGCTGAATGTGACCTGGATGTGAAAAGCTGGTCATCTCCCGCTTGGCATCTGTGTTACAAGTGTGTCCGAGCGCCTTCTGGGAAGCAAGTTCTAAGAATGTCAGGGCTAAGGACGGGCAAAAGCCAGCCTCTCATTTCCCTTGAGCCCCCTTTTGGATCGCTCTTAAATGGGTTCCGTCTTGACCTTCCTGAGAAGGCTGGGAAAGGGCCCGGCCTCCTGCAGCGTTCCTCTCTCTCCTTCCTCGCAGTGACTCTGAGAGTCACCCCGTGGCCTGGCTGGCGGAGCAGGCCTCCCAGCGCTACTACCAGGCCTGCGGTCTCCTGCCACGCCTGACCCTGCAGAAGGAAGGGGCCCTCCTGGCACCCCAAGACCGAATTGTGGACGTCCTGCAAAGTAACGAGGAGGTGAGTGGCTGGAGAGAAGAAGGCCGGGAACCCCCGGTCCGCGGGGGCTGCCTCTTGCTCAGGCATCCCCCGCCTCGTCCTGCCTCCGAACGGGTCACTTGGGTCTGCAGGAGGCGGCCGGTTCATGTGCAAGGGGCGTTTGGAGGCTCCTGGTCAAGGCCAACAGGCTTTGAGTGGAGGGGGGGTGCGTGCCTGCATGTCCCCTGCTGACCCTCCAGCGCCCTCTCTTCCCTGACAGGTGTTGGCGGAGGTGCAGTCCTGGGACCTGCCGCCGCTGGCCGAGAGGTACCGCAAGGCCTGCCAGAGCCTTCCTGGGGGTAAGCAACCCTTCTGTCCCCGGGGGCTGGGGGGGCAGGGGAGGCTGTCTCTGTGGCATTTTAAAAACAAACCACAATTTAAAGCATGATTTAATTTTTTTTTTTAAAAAAAGTTTTAATTTAAATGGTCAAATCCAGTTTTTAATATATTTAAATTGTGAATTAAAATATTAAATCATGATTTGGATCGATTTAAATCCAATCCCCCCTGGCCCATCAAGGTGGAGCGGGGAGGTCTCTTAGGAGGGGCTTCCTCCCTGCCCTCGGCCTGCGGCCCCCTTCCCCATCTTCTCTCCTGGGTGCTGTGGGTTGGGGTGGCCAGGCCAGCTTGCCAGGCTCTGGCCCCTGATGAAGCATGTGGGGGGGACCTGTCTCACTTTGCTCCCAACGTCTGGCTCGCAGGGGAGCACCGGCTACTCCTGAAGATGCTGGAGAGACAGGAAGGTGGCCCAGTCTTCAGCGCCTCTGGCCTGGCCCTGCGCCCGCGCCACTTGGCCCCGCTCCTCCGGGCCCTCAAGTTGCAGACCTCCATCCAGCAACTGCTCCTCCCTGGGACGGGCCTCGGAGACGACTCGGCCGAAGAGCTGCTGGCCAGCATCCGCACCATGCCCGGCTTGAAGCGGCTGGACCTCTCGGCGAACCGCCTGGGCCCCGAGGGGCTGCGCAAGCTGGTGGCCGGCCCGGCAGGGCCCAGCACCTTCCAGGTAGGGCCGGGAGGGAGGCGGGTCACGCGATGGCACGGGTGGTTTGAGGTCTTTGGGGCAGCTGGACCAGGAGGGCCCCTGGGGCCAGATGGGTGCACAAAAACTATTTCAGGACTTTATCCGGGGAGGGGCGGGGGCTGGCAATCAAGAGAGGGGGCTTCACTGGTTGAACAGGAGGTGCCTTTTGCAGACGATGCCATGTCTTCCACATAACCGGCCACATTTTCCCATCACTCTCTCGTTTTCATTGTATCTTTTTCTTTTCTTTTCTTTTTACTCTGATTTTTCTCTCTCCAGTCTTCTTTGCCCATGTTTGGCAGATAGCTCGGTCCTTTTGCCGTCATGTTTCTATACCCTATCTTACACCACCCTGAGAAATAGATGCTTATGTCCTCTTTAAAATGAAAGCATATGTTATTGGGCATTTTGAACAACAGTCCGATCTTCCCAGGTGCTGCTACCTGAGAGGTGCCTCCCCACCCTGCTTTTAACCTTTGAACGGCTGAGCTGGAAGAAGGGCCCCCCTGCATCATGGAGTCCAGCTTCCTCTCAAGGAGGCCCCGGGGGGGCGGGAATCGAACTTCCAACCTCTGGCTCTGCAGCCGGAGACCTCGGCTGCTTGCCATCTTGTCTGGCGTTCTATCTTTTTCCCTCCTGTCTTCAATTTGATGCCAAGTGGCCGGTCTTCTGTTTGCCCCCTCCCTCATTTCAGAGCCTGGAATGGCTGGACCTCAGCTTGAACCCCTTGGGTGACGGCAGCTGCCAGCCCCTGGCCGCCCTGGTCCAGGCGTGTCCCCTCTTGAGCACCCTCAAGCTGCAAGCCTGCGGCCTCACCCCCGCCTTTCTGCAGCACTACCGCCTCCAGCTGGCTAGTGCCCTGAACGGTAAGAGGAACCGAGCCTGCATGCCTGCACCAGGGAGGGCAAGCGTCTGGCTTCACTGGAAGACGGGAGAGGAGCTCTTGGGGGGGGGGGGTGTTGCTTCTTGCACTCCAGCCCTCTGTCTCAGTGAAGCGCATCTTCCACTCGGTTGTGTATTGCTTCCTTCTGCTCATCACGATGAGACTGAAACCGCTTTGCTAGGAAAGGGAGCCTGCCCTCCCCTTTCCCCGAGTCCTCCCTCCCTCCTGTCTGTCTGTCTGTCTGTCTTCCATCCGCCCTGTTCTCCTCCCTCACCCCTTCACTGCCTTGCCTGGCTCTTCTCTCAGGAGCGGAGCACCTCCACCACCTGGCCATCTCCCACAACGCGCTGGGCGCCTCCGGCCTTGAACTGCTCTTGAAGAGCCTGCCTGGCAAGACCCTCACCCACCTGGAAATTGGCTCGGTGGGCGCCGGAGCAGAGGACCGGCAGCCTCTCTGGCGTCCTGTGGCCAGCTACCTGGCGCAGGTAGGATGATGGGCATCATCAGGTGGGGGTCTCCGAAGAGACCAGCCCTTCTGTTCCGTCTCCTCCTTGGGGCTCCCGAGAGTGGATAGGGTGGCAGGTTGGGCTTCCTGTAACTGCGTAGAGGAAGAGGGGGAACCGTGGCAGGTGGCCTTCCTTCCCCCTTCCTGACGTGGTCCCTTCAGCAGTTGCTGGAGAACACGGAAGACAAGCTTCGGCCACCCCTTTTCTTTCTTCCTTGGACGCAGGAAGGCTGTGCTCTCACTCACCTGACTTGCTCTGGGAACCACCTGGATGACGACGGTGTTGCAGAACTGGCCAGGTAAGGAGGGTCCTTCCAGCCTAAACTCCCTAAGGCTTCGGGGTGTGTGTGTGTGTGTGCCTGCTCCCCTCTAGTCATAGATTCCCCAAAGGCTGGAGAGACAGTTTTCCAAGGACCAGCAGCCCCACCCTGTGAAACTCTTCTGCAGAGAGGAGCTGAATGCAGCCACTCCTGGGTTTTTTTTTTCCCTTTCTTTTTCTCTCTTTCAAGCAACACCAGGCTGGGCCGTGGGGGAAGTGGGTCTGGCCCTCCAGGTCAAGGGATTGGGGGCGGGGGGGAAGCTCTCTATGGCTGCCGTAGGCTCGCTTCCTGGGTGTGGGTGGGTGAGCTCACAGAAAGGGCCAGAGGACGCAAGCTGCCACTCCTCCTGTTCAGGCTCCCTGCTTCGATCACAGTATTTATTTATTTATTTATTTGATTTATACCCTGCCCATCTGGTAAATCTATACCACTCTGAGCTGCTAAGCTATGGATGGCAAGAGGACCCCAAGGGGTTTCTCTTTTTCTCTCTCTCTCTCTTCTCTGGTGTTCCCTCTTCAGATGCCTCCCTGTTTGCCCATCTCTGGTCTCTCTGGATTTGTCCGCCAACCCCAAAGTCAGCATTGTGGGGCTCCGGACGCTGTTGCTGGCCCTGGAGGAGAGGACGCCTGGCCTCCAGTTCCTCGGCTTGGCAGGTGAGTGCGCAGCTGACCCCCTCTGCTCCCCCCTGGGGGGGGTCACCTCCCTCCCCCAACAGAAGGGCCCAGCTGGATCCTGCCTTTCGCCTGGAAGGGTTGCTGCCGTCTGTCTGTGTTAACTGGTCCATGCTGGCCCCCAGAGCCATAGCTGGAAATGTTGTTGAAGTAGGGAGCCATGACCTCTGCCTCTACCACCAGCACGGGCAGCTCACTCTTGCTCTCTCAGGGAAACACAAGCCTTTGGCCAGAAGGTGTTTTGGGAAAGGACCCTTTTTTCCAGGCGCCAAGTCTTCGCCTTTCACGATCATCCAGGATCGGGTGGTCTCTCACGTTAGGCCATGCTTTAAAGAAGAATTCAGAGAGAGAGCATGAGCAGTTTCTGTGGGCAACTGGGGTGTTTTGAGGAAGGGCAGGACAAACACCTACCAGGTCTGCCACCGCTGCTCTTCCTGGGTGGTGGCAAAACTCAGAGCAGGAGAGAGAGAGAGAGAGAGAGAGAGAGAGCACTCCTTGGAGGAAGAGGGGGGTTGGGCTACGGCTGGCCTGGAGGAGCCCGAGAGAGACAGGATTCGCGAGGGGTGCTGAGCTCAAGCTGACCGGCGATCTTGCCGTCCTCTCTCCTAGGTTGTTCTGTGGAAGGCCCGCTGGACCACCTGGCCTGGACCAAGCTCTCCGCCCGGGTGTGCCGCCTGCAGCTCTGCAGTCGCCGCCTCAGCCGAGACGACCAGCAAGACGTGGCAGCGTTATGGCGTGGCCCGGCGGGCACCTCCTTCCGCTCCGTCACACGGCACCACAAGCTCTTCTGCCAGTGCCTGCCCTAGTGCGGGTCTTGAACCTTGCCCCGGTACCGCCCAGTTCCCGGCCACTTGGGAAACGAGAGCCCCCCCTCCCCAGCCGCGTGCAGGATTCCTTGCCTTGGAGTGGCTGCCCAAGGCCAGACGTGTGTGCATGCGAACTTGGGCGGCTCCACGTGGCTTCACTGGTGGCCCTTCCTGGGATCTCACGGGGGCCTCTTAAATCCTGCTTGTGACAAGCAGAACCCAGTGGAAAGTGGACGACTGGGTGACTGGCTCCCTCGCGCATCGTGAAAGGAGGCGCATTAAGGGAAGGAGAGGAGGCTGGTGGGGGTGGTGACAACGACCGGAAAGGGGCTTCATCCTGATCCCCCCCCCCCCGGCTAACTCTCCTGAAGTGAACAATGTCTGCTTGCTTCTGTAACTGGGAACTGCAGGTCTCAACGGGGAGAGCAGGGAGTGAATTGCAACAGATAAGGCTGCTGCTCTCTTGTGTGTCCCTGTAACATACTCTTTTTGTGTTTTCTGCTGCCTGGAAACAGAAAAACAAAAACAAAAACAAAACCCACCTACCCACCTCTGTAAGGCTTCGGCCTTTCCCTTATTTATTGAATGCAAGCCTTTCGCCTCACTGCCCAAGATGCTGCCTCTTTCTTTCGGCAACGGGGTCAAAGGAGGGGGGGGTGTCTTGGTTTTTGGTCCATTCGCTTTCGGAAATGGGAGGAAGGGAGAGAAGGAAACGGGGGGCTTGAGGATTCCCTCCACCCCCTTTCTTCCGAAGCATGTGTCTGCTTAGGAATGAAATTTGGCTCACGTCGTCATGGCTTAGTGTAGAAAGAGGATTTATTTGCTTCACCCCTCTTGAGGTTTGCCTCTCTGAGGTGAAAGCAAGACCCAAATAAATACAGGCCCCTCTGGGGCATTCCCTGGCACCACCACGGTCGCCCTTCGACGGCGAGAGGCGGCCGCTGAACCCTCCATGGACCCTCCCTGTTTCCCCGTGAGACTGTGAGCACAAATATGATGCAATGAAAGAACTAACAGAAAAACAATAGAGCTTAAACACAAACAAGACCCTCTTTTTTCAAGAAGGGTCCCAGTCAACAAAAGGGCAACAGGAGGCCTGTACATTCGACGCCCTGCACCATGGCCTCCTCGCCGCTTAACTCCGTGTAGCCACTGGTTGGGCTGTTGACGGTTCCAATCCAGCCCCGGCATCGTCCTCACGAGTGCAAAAAGCGGTTGAAGGCATTGTAGGCCGATTCCAGATCAAACAGCATCTGTCGGACTTGGGAGTCATCCAGTTCATCAGAAGCAGACATCCCGCTCAGGGTCTGCAGCCTGGAAAGGGAGAAAAAGGAGCCATCGCGTGAGAGAGGAGGAGGAGGAGGAGGGCTGGTCCCTTGGCCTCTTCAGGCTCTTTCAACAGTTCTACTCATCAATATGGGGTGGGTGATGATGGAGAAAAGGGGGACCTCTTGGCAAATGACCCACGGGAAAAGAAAGGGGCACATGGGGCAAATAGACCAGGAAAGGCCACGAGCAAGGCCACAGGCCAGTTACTACCTGGACAGAAGTGACAGGGAGAGCAGGAGAGGTCCCTAAGGCCCTTCTACCCTGCCTTGGACAGAAAAGCCAAAATAAATGCGTGACCAAGCTTGTGGCTTGACCCAGTCGTGCCGCAGCCCTTGACACCTCTCTCCGCTTGAGAAGGGAAGAAGGGCTGAGGACGCAAGAGAAAGCAGCAGGGTGTGGGAAGGCTCGCGCCCAGCCACCGAGGTCCTGCTCCTGAGAAGGGAAAACTCACCACTGGTTCACTTTCTGCCGGCCTTCAAAGTCTGGGGGCAAGTGACTCATGCGGTTCATGGTCTCCATGAGTTCCCGGAGGTCGGGCTGGATCTGAAGGAGAGGAGAGGAAAGTGGAGTAGATGCTGCCGGCCTTCCCACTCTGCCTCCCCCCCTTACCGTCTCCCCCACTGCAAGCATGCAGGTGGGTGCTGGAGTGGACCGTTGACTCCTAAGGAGCCAGGCGGCGTCCTTGAAACCAACTGAGACAATGCCGCTCTCACCTCGTCCATGGCCCGGATTTCCAAGCGCAGCTTGTCCATCACTGTGATAAAGAGCTGGAAAGGAAAACCACCTTCTGGTCAGCCAGAGCTGCGACCGGGTGCAGGGCGAGACCCACCAAAAAAGGAAGGAAGGGGGACGGGCGGTCACGCAACCTTTTTTCTGCTCTGCTCCCCCAACCTACCGACACAATGTCCGCAATGCAGCGGTTGAGGTTGCCCTTGTCGTCCTTGATGGTGATGGGCCGGTCCTCCTTGATCCTCTCCATCGCCAAGGGGCAGTCCAGCTGTAAGGAGGTTTCAATAGGGAAGGGGGAGCCAAGATGAGCCACAGGGGGTCCCTAGAGATTCCCCCCCCCCCACGGTGTGATCCCAGAAATGGAGAGCAGAAGCACTGGGCGTCTTCAGCCGTTTGGTTCCGGGGATGAGAACTCAGGCTTGTCCGTAGCACAGCGGCCGCTCTGGGCCCACCCGGCCAGCAGCCCGTGTCCCTCACGCCAGCTCCCCTTTGGCTCCCCACACCACCTCCGGCCAACATCTGCTCACCCGAAACTTGCGGCAAAAATCATCGATGGAGTTGATCTCCAGCCCTTGCACCTGCTTGAAGGCCGCCTTGTACTGGACCAGGAGGCGAGAGCAGGCAGCCGTGTACCTGCCGGGAGGGAGGGAGGAAGAAGACCCTCAGCAGCAGCAGGTGGCCCACTGCCCGCTTTCCTTCTGCCCACAGTGGCTCAACATGCTCCTGCCCTGCATGAGGATGATAAAGAGATACAGGGAGCGCCAGCACCCACAAGACAGAGGGGAAGGAGCCTGCCCACCTGCCTGCCCAGCAGAGGATGGAAAGAGCCTTCCCGAAAGGGCCTGGCAAGTCCCGACCCTCCCACCAGGCCAGCCAAAGTGCAGTCCTTCCCTCCTCGTTTGCAGGCTGTCAACAGACGTTGGGGCAAATGGTCCCCTCCTCCATAAAAGCCCCTGGGACATTTACTCTCCCCCCCCCCCCCAGTAAAGGGCAAGCGTTCTTGAGGGAGTGCCCCTCGCTCCCAGCGCCCCACGACTCACTCGCTGGGAGTGACGCAGTCCTTGATGTACGCTTTCTCCAGAGCCTGCATGGTCTTCACCACAGCAAACAACTCGGCCATGTTGTCGTACCTGAAACCAAAGTGGAGTCTGTGGGCGGAAGGCCTGCCTGCCCCTAACGGGCTTTTCCCTGAGAAAAAAAGGGGCTTTCTTGGGCGACAGGACCTCCCGCCTCCTGAATATCGGTCGGTCCCCTTTGGACGTTGTGGGGACGGGAACCTTCGCTGGGCACAGAGGTGGTAACCTTGTGAATTCCAGCTGCGTCGCTCCACCGTGGCCACCCCTCTCTCTTCAAAGCCTCAATGAACGGCATCCTCCACCCAGCCTGAAGCCTGAGAGCCCTTCACACAAGCAACAGATCTGGATGTCGAGGGAGGAGGTACTCACTTCTCTCGCTCCCGGGCGTTCTTGTACAGCTTCACTTCCTGCAAGGGAAAACGGAGATGTTGCACCCACTTGATTTCTGCACCCTACAAAAGATGTGGACAGGAACCACTTGACCCCCACCCCTTCCCATGGCCTTCAGAGGAGCCCCTGTCCATCTGGAGAGAAGCGATCCATTGCTGGTCACGCAAGGGGAAGCATCTGAAATCCTGCCCCCACCCTCCCCGCCCGTAACCAGGCTGCAAACAACCCACTCGTCCTGAGTTCCACCAAGAGGTTAACAGCTCTTGCTAAAAAGCAATATGTCACTTGCCTCGTAGAGTTCTGGCTTATTTCCTGGGGCTGGAAAGGAAAGGGGACAGAAACGGATGAGCAAAGGCAGACTCAAGGCTTTCTAAAAGTGGTGGTTGTGGGTTTTCTGGGCTCTTTGGCTCTTTCTTCTGAAGTTTGTTCTTCCTAGCATTTCGCCCGTCTCTCTGTGGCCATGGGCCTCTTCAGAGGACAGCGCTAAACACCTCTTGTGATCCTGAGACAAGCCAGCCTGGGATGCCCTCCCGCTCTACCCCACAGGGAGAGGCACTGCACCCTTTTCCCCACCTCAGAACAGAGCCAGGCCAGGGGCAGGGAGTCCGGAAGCGAGGCAGATGGGGCTCCGGCTCCGGGACACCCCCTCCGGCCACAGCCCCGCAAACCGACGGGCACGCTTTCGTGGTCCGAGTGTGGATCCGCCCTGGAGCCTGAGCGTGTTTCTGCCTCCCTCCTCCGACTGTTTTGCCATTTGCTTGTGTGTGTGTGTCTGTGTGTGTGTCTGTCTGTCCCCCAAGACCCAAAGAACTTGCCTCCCATCCCAGGCGTGGCTGGGATCCCGTGAAACATCCTTCCTTCCTTCTTTCCTTCCTTCCTTCCTTCCTTCTCGGTCACCAGGAGCCAGAGGAACGCTGCCCAGGGAGAGAGCCTGCAACAGACAAGCCGGAAGCCCCCCCCCCCCGGGTGAGCCTGGCCTTTCCCTCACACACACACACTCACACACACCCGCTGTTTTTCTTTCTTTTCCGTCTTTAGGGAAGCGCCAGGGAAGGAACCGACGTCTCTCTGCAGCGAGGCCAGCGGCGGGGTCACCCAGGTCGGGTAGATAGAACCGGAGGGCACGAAGAAGGAGGCCGAGAGGGAGGAAAGCCGAAGGAAAGGGTGGGTGGAGGCGTCGGGGAAGGGGGCGACTGGGCTTCACCCACACACACACACACACACCCCACACCCTCCCGGGAGCGCGCGCGGGTGCGAGTCGACGCCGTGAAGGAAAGGCGCCCCCTCCCCACCGGGAAACCTCTCTCTCTCCCCCCCCCCAGCGCGCACCCTCGAGAGAGCCTCCCCCCCCGCTTCCCTCACCCGCTCCGGCGCCTTTGTCCCTTCCGGCTTCCGGGGAAATGGCGCCGGGCTCGGATCGGCCGCTCGGCGCGACGCCTGGCCACGCCCCTTTCCCCTGGCTCGGCGCTCGATTAGCCGGGCCTCGGCGCGGCTTAGCCCATAGACCTGCGTCGGGAAGACGCCCACGCGCTATGTCACTTCCGAGCTCTGTTCTTTTTCTTTTTCCTCCTCCTCCCTCCTTCCCCCACCCGCCCTCTAACCCTTCGCGTCGGAGGGGATTCCCGGGATCTGCGCCCCCGTGTATGTGTGTGGGGGGGCTTTGGGCCGGGGGGGAGCTCCGGCCAGGACCTGCCCTCCCACTCCCTCGAGTCCCCGTGCCAGAGGAAGGGGAACCGGGACCTGCTGCCACCCGGCGGACAGGCAGGCAGCTGCCCCACCGGTCGATCTCCTGGGCTCCGGGCATTGGCGACGCCTGCGAAGGAGCGGGTGGGGGGGGATTCCCCCCTTCCCCTCCCCCCCGACTGGGGGGGGGGTCCAGAAAAGCCCCCCTGGACGACGCCGGAAAGAACACCAGGAGGCGGTGGCTTCGGGTCCCGCAAAAGCCCCGTCCGCGGGGCTCCCCCTTTATTGCTTTGATACATTTGGGGAGGGGAGGGGGAGGGGAGGGGGGCGCGCCGTGTTTATTAATCAATGGCTCCGCGGGCGGGGCGGCCCGAGAGAGAGAGAGAGAGAGAGAGACCTATTTGCACAGAAGCGCCCGCCGCTCCCACGGCCCTTCTTCACCCCTCGGGCGGTTCACAAAAAGCCCTCGGAGGGGGTGTCTCTCCCCCCCCATCCCGACTGAAATGGCCAAAAGGAGGAGGAGGAGGGCGCCGCCGCCGCCGCCGCCTCCCCCCCCGGGGCTGCAACCACCGGGCCCGACTTCTCGCAGGCAGGGCGGACTTTCCCGGGTTTTTTTTTGGGGGGGGGGCGCTTGGTTTTACGAGGACAAGGACGAGAGGCGGCGGCGGCGGCCCAAGGGCGGAGAAAGCTCGCTGGCCCGAGGGATCCACCAAGGGAGCCTGCGGGTTTCGGGGCCTGCCTTTCTCCCTCTTCTGCCCCTCCAGCGAGGCTGGGCGAGCTCTTCTTTCGCCCGCCCGCCCCCCCTTTCCTCTTCACCCCCATCCTTAAAAGGCTGAGCGGCATCAAGCCCGGAAAGGAAAGGCCCGATCCACCCTGCACGGCGACAGCTTGAAAACAGGACCAGGAGGCAGTCCAGGGCTCCAAAGCAAAGAGGGCAGGGAAGGCCACCAAGGTCGCAGGCAGAGCTGAGAGGGAAGAACTGCCGTGGCCTGCATCCCAGCATCATCTCGGGGACCGCAGGGAAAACCGTCAATCCGAGACTGTCCTTCCTTGCTGTGACATTTCAGAAAAAGCCGCACGGAGGACCTTCCCGCGTGCAGCGACCTCAGATGACCTTCTGCCTTTAAATGCGACACCGCCCAGGCAAAAGACACTGGGATCCTTTACCTTTCCCACCCCCAGATGTGGAACCTCAGTGGGGGGTGCGAGGGCCCCCTGCCCTCTTGCTCTGAGCCGCGTGGAGAGGCTGCCCTCGCAAGGGGAAGGTTGCGTGCCGAAGAGGCAGTGTCTCCTCTCCCGCTTAAGAGCTGCGTGTTGCGCGGCCAAGCTGGAAAGGCGGCCTTGGTTGGAAGAAGGCAGATGCCGCTCCCGGGCAGGCGAGTTCTTGGCTTCCTTGGTTCGGGAAACCAAACGCTGGCAGGGAAAAAGAACAGGCCTTTCTCTCCTGCCCTCTTCCTTAAAAAAATAAATAAAAGCCCAGACACTTAGGGGTTTTGTAGACTGTCAAGCCAAACCCCCCACACACATGCGCGCACCACCTCTGATTGCACCTCATTTTACAAGGAAACTCCGTTGCAGATAAAACAGTGAAAAAAATACTTTCTGAAAGACAGGGGAGGAGGGTCAGGTTTTCAGACAACTCCACAAAGACTCTGCTGGCCCTACTTAAAGCTGGCCCGGCTGCTCCAGAGGCTTCATCTTTAACAGCAAAACTGTAATTGTGGGACAGACACATAAAAACCTTTGTTTGTCCTTTCATTTTTGGATGACGGGTATAAACACAAGATTGCCCACAAAGCCCCCTCTCTTTGCACACCAATACAGAGACAGCGAGAGCTGAGCCAGCCCACATTTTATCCCCAGAGAGGACAAAGAAATGAAAAGACATTCAAGTTAAATTGCAACTCTTGTGATGATGAAAAGGTGGGGAAAAGAACGCCTACCCTATTAAAAAAAAATTAACCACCCAATTCAGCTCCATCTAGTATCTTTCAGCTGACAAAATAGGACTAAAATTCTACACCACTATAATATGGAGAACAATATTTCATGGAATAACCAGCTTTTCTTTTATCATTTTACACAGAACTAGTAAAAAAAACCCTGTCTTTTGAAAATACACTTGGTCCCTTGTGCTACACTAAATATATATTATATAGATATATTTCAGGTATTCTAAAAGTGGCACAGCAAAAATACATTGTTTTTCTTGAAAGCACAGCATGAACTAAGTATTTTAAGACATCAAATGTACTGCAGGGGAATGTTTTCTGTTCGTTTTTCTCCAAAAGCAGTCTTTCCTTGGCCGAAGTGGAGCATGGGGTGGGGATAAACGGCATGTATACAGAATTTCCAGGACGCCTGCTACATTCGGTTTTATTGCCATCAGAGAAGAAGAGGCTCCTTGCGTGTGGCATCGTTAGGATGATGGATGCTTGGACAACTGCTGGAGTCTGCACACCAACCAGCACAGTTTAAGGCGTTTGAGGCTCATGTGGCACAGAAAAGGGAAAGAGGACATCTAAAAAATCTGCCACTGAGCACAGAAGCCTCCGCCTCTAGTCTAAAAATTCTCTGTAATATTTGGCAAAATAGGTTGTTATTACACCTGTGATTATCCTCTTGCACAGGAGGCAGAAAAATGAGAAAGCACAATAATGTGTCCACACCACCAAGAAGAGAAGGAACAGAACAAGGACCATCCCCAGCTGGGCTGGGCCGGGGGGGGGGGGGGCAAGGCGGCGTCAGTGGCGTCTTGAGAGCTCTGTTGAAGTGTGGAGGCTGCTGCACAGAACATGCCTCGGAGGCTTGCTTTACACCCGGTGCGCCAAGGCTTAACGTCAGGCCTAGCAGAGGCCAGAAAGGCTCTTAATACACACACAGATCTGGAAACTTCATCTCATACACCGGAACGGACTGGTAGTGGGGATGTCCAGCTGTGATCGTCAGGGTCCCCGAGGGGCTGGGAGGGGGGCTGCAAGAGAGACATTAGCCTGCGTTAGGATCTCACAGGACATGCATGTTACCAGCCGCCACGATCCCTCTCGGTTTAAGGACAGAGGCTGCCTTTTCCTCGTTCCTCTGGACCACTCTGGGTGTGTGGCTCTCCTAACAGGGCCAGACCTAAGGGGGCTCCCTTCAAGGCACACACGCATGCACACGGATGCCCCCGAAGCCATGTCTGGTGTCCATCAGGGCAAGTGGCCCATGGGCAGCCAAGCTGGCGCTGCTTCACAGCAGTCCCCGTTTGTGGCCAGTTCTGTATTTCAAACATACACACACGCACACCCTCTAGCTCTGAGCCGTTGGGCTGCCCTACAGGACCCACCCACCCCTCGCTTCCAGGGGGACCCCCCCCGGGGTTCTAAGATCCTGCCCCAACCCCCCCCTCCACTGCCCTTCTCCCAAAAGGGCACCTTACCGAATGGTCAGGTCCAGTATCTGAGTGAGCCGGTCATGAAGGAGGTTGGCCTAAAGGGGAAGAAGACACCCGGACTAAGCCCCCCACCGAGGCCAGACCCTCCGCCTCCAGCCGGCCCTATACGATCCCACCACCCCAGAGGCCGCTCAACCAGCCAAGAGCCAGGCTGACAGGCACCTCGTCCCAGGCCGGGCCAAGGGGGCAGAGGAGCGAGGCAGCCCCTCGGGCGTTCTTGCCTCCTGAACCCAGGGGAAAGCAAGCAAGACGGGCTGATGCACAAGCGGGGGGGGGCCCTCTGGCGCTTTGGCTCCCCCCCCAGTCCTTAGGGTTGTTCTGTTCCTACCCCCCACCTGGAGACGCGCTCCCAACCGACTGAACCCCAAAGTCAGGGGCTGTCCCTGTGCGGAGGAAGGCAGCAAGTGCCTGTCAGCAGCCCAATTCTTGCCCCACATGCCAGCCCCCCCCCCCCCGCACATCATGTAGGTAAGGAAAACTCCCACCTGCCTCTGGAGGGGACTCTGGGGGGGCAGAATCCCATTCCAGGGCTTCAAAACCCTAACCCTCCCTCCCCGTGCTGCATTTCGGGATGATCCCTCTGACCGTCTTCTCACGCCCACGGGGCAGGAGGACACTGAGAGCGCCCCGCCTGCCTGCGCGCACACGATCTCCCTCCCTCACCTTGCTTTCGCACTGGGCTGCAATCTCTTCAAAGGGAGCCTTCTGGAACTTCTCGATGACAAGCCGCCTCTTCTCCTTCTCCTGCTCTTCCAGGCCGGTGTTGTCTTTGGCAAATTGGGGGGCGGGGGAAGAGGGAGGAAGAGGAATCAAGCCTCGGCCAGAAACTTAAAAGAGAAATGGCTGAAAGCCTGTTGCTTTCAGAGGGGCTTGGATGAGGCAACCCCTGTGTAAGCTCAACTGATTGAGTGGGCCTACTCAAGTTGCTTCTTACTAGGTGGCAACTGGAGTAAGCCCATTGACTCAATGGAGCTTGTGGAGGAGTGGACTTGCCACCTCTCCCCTCATTCACTGGGTCTACTTCAGTTTGACTTCATACCGCAAAGCCAACCGGACTTCCAACAACAGATGCCCCGATCCAACTGAAGGCTGCCCCCTAAGAGGCCCCATAAGCTCTGCTTGCCTCCACCGCAACAAGAGGGTGGAGGTGAAGCCCCCGGATGGACACCATCCCTGGTCGGCTGTGGGCCACGCGGGGCTCCGATGGCCTCCTCCAGAGCAAGGTCAGCAAAAGCCGCCAAGATGCTGGTGTTGCTTTGATCCCATCGGGGGGTGAGGGATGACGACACTCAGGCAATGCCATCCCATAGAAGGGTGTCAGAACCAAGCACCGGCCCTTGATGTTTTTCCATAGAGGGACTTCATAGGGAACCACTCGTTCTGACAGGCGAGGGGATAGGATAGTTGCCATCACGGCTTTCCTTCCCAATGCCTTTGAATAGATTGAGGCGACCCCAGAACAAGCCAGAGACACCAGGGCAAAGGGCCCTCCGTGCTTGCAAGCACATGACCCTCTACGCTGAAGACAACCCGGCCTAACCGGGGGAACACGGAAAACGCTCAACTCATGATGGCAGGTGGCTCTTGCGACTGACAAGAACCAACGTCTGTTGGGAACAGAACGTCACAGAAAAATCAATTTCAAAGAACGAACAGGATGTGAATTTACCAATTGCTTTCTTCAGAGCTTCAAAGGTAATTTCCTCTGTGTTGTTGACCTGAAAGAAAGATCAAACCTTTAATTAATTTAAAGTGCAAGAGTGACAGAGCTATTGAAAAAAAGAGAGAGAAATCACAATCCTATATTGTGGGGTTTTTTTTTCCAGCACTACCCCTACGAAGCATGTTTGAGAAAGCCAGAGGAGGAAGAGAAGCGCAGAAGACTACTGAGGAATAAGTGCAGGTGAGAGGAGGAAAGGTAGCTCAGAGCAGAGCACACACCTGGGAAGTGCCAGTCTCTCCAAAGGTAGAACAAGGACTTTCAATTCAGGAGGTGCTTCTTAATCTATCCCCCCACCCGCCCGACACACACTTTACTGGCAGGCAAAGGTGCTGGTTGAGTAATGGCACCAGACAGGATATTACAAAATCAGCCGATAAGGACTGCTAATAGCAGCCAATTAGTAAAGGAATCCTCCACACGGAGTGCATTAGGAATGTTAAAGAGGAAATTAAAGAACAGCAAATTAAAGATGGATTCCACTCTTACATGGAGCATAACAATCGAGGCATCTTCTGATTACACAAATCAAAACAAAAAGAAAAGATCTAACAGAAGGAACTCTGCCTTTATATGACAACTTGTATAGTTACTGTGAACTATCTCAGTACCCACAACAATGAAGGGCGGTTTAATGAAGAATTTTTGTGTTTAGTCGTTTAGTCGTGTCCGACTCTTCGTGACCCCATGGACCAGAGCACGCCAGGCCCTTCTGTCTTCTACTGCCTCTCGGAGTTGTGTCAGGTTCATGTTGGTTGCTTCGCAGACACTGTCCAGCCATCTCATCCTCGGTCGTCCCCTTCTCCTCTTGCCATCACACCTTCCTAACATCAAGGTTTTTTCCAAGGACTCTTTTCTTCTCATGAGATGGCCAAAGTACTGGAGCCTCAGCTTCAGGATCTGTCCTTCCAGTGAGCACTCAGGGTTGATTTCCTTTAGTATTGATAGGTTTGTTCTCCTTGCAGTCCAGGGGATTCTCAAGAGCCTCCTCCAGCACCACAATTCAAAGGCATCAATTCTTCGGCGGTCTGCTTTCTTTATGGTCCAGCTCTCACTTCCATACATCATGACAGGAAAAACCATAGCTTTGACTATTCGGACTTTTGTTGGCAAGGTGATGTCTCTGCTTTTCAAGATGCTGTCAAGATTTGTCATCGCTTTCCTCCCCAGAAGCAGGCGTCTTTTAATTTCGTGGCTGCTGTCTCCATCTGCAGTGATCATGGAGCCCAGGAAGATAAAATTTGACACTGCCTCCATATCTTCCCCTTCTATTTCCCAGGAGGTGATGGGACCAGTGGCCATGATCTTAGTTTTTTTGATGTTGAGTTTCAGACCGTTTTTTGCACTCTCCTCTTTCACTCTCATTACAAGGTTCTTTAATTCCTCCTCACTTTCTGCCATCAGAGTGGTATCATCTGCATATCGGAGGTTGTTGATATTTCTTCCGGCAATCTTAATTCCGGCTTGGGTTTCTTCCAGTCCAGCCTTCCGCATGATGTATTCTGCATATAAGTTAAATAAGCTGGGGGACAATATACAGCCTTGCCGTACTCCTTTCCCAATTTTGAACCACTCAGTTGTTCCATATCCAGTTCTAACTGTTGCTTCCTGTCCCACATATAGGTTTCTCAGGAGACAGATAAAGTGGTCAGGCACTCCCATTTCTTTAAGAACTTGCCATAGTTTGCTGTGGTCCACACAGTCAAAGGCTTTTGCATAGTCAATGAAGCAGAAGTAGATATTTTTCTGGAACTCTCTGGCTTTCTCCATAATCCAGCGCAAGTTAGCAATTTGGTCTCGAGTTCCTCTGCCTCTTCGGAATCCAGCTTGTACTTCTGGGAGTTCTCGGTCCACATACTGCTGAAGCCTACCTTGCAGGATTTTGAGCATAACCTTGCTAGCGTGCAAAATGAGTGCAATTGTACGGTAGTTGGAGCATTCTTTGGCACTGCCTTTCTTTGGGATTGGGATGTAGACTGATCTTTTCCAATCCTCTGGCCACTGTTGAGTTTTCCAAACTTGCTGGCATATTGAATGTAGCACCTTAACAGCATCATCTTTCAAGATTTTAAATAGTTCAACTGGAATGCCATCACCTCCACTGGCCTTGTTGTTAGCCAGGCTTTCTAAGGCCCACTTGACTTCGCTCTCCAGGATGTCTGGCTCAAGGTCAGCAACTACATTGTCTGGGTTGTCCGGGATATCCAAATCTTTCCGATATAATTCCTCTGTGTATTCTTGCCACCTCTTCTTGACATCTTCTGCTTCTGTTAGGTCCCTCCCATTTTTGTCTTTTATCATGTTCATCTTTGCGCAAAATGTTCCTCTAATATCTCCAATTTTCCTGAACAGATCTCTGGTCTTTCCTTTTCTGTTATCTTCCTCTATTTCTTTGCATTGTTCATTTAAGAAGGCCCTCTTGTCTCTCCTTGCTATTCTCTGGAAGTCTGCATTCAATTTTCTGTAACTTTCCCTATCTCCCTTGCATTTTGCTTCCCTTCTCCTCTCTGCTATTTCTAAGGCCTCGTTGGACAGCCACTTTGCTTTCTTGCATTTCCTTTTCTTTGGGATGGTTTTTGTTGCTGCCTCCTGGACAATGTTACGAGCCTCTATCCAAAGTTCTTCAGGCACTCTGTCCACCAAATCTAGTTCCTTAAATCTGTTCTTTACTTCCACTGTGTATTCATAGGGGATTTGGTTTAGATTATACCTGAGTGGCCCAGTGGTTTTTCCTACTCTCTTCAGTCTAAGCTTGAATTTTGCTATGAGAAGCTGATGATCAGAACCGCAGTCAGCTCCAGGTCTTGTTTTTGCTGACTGTATAGAGCTTCTCCATCTTTGGCTGCAGAGAATATAATCAATCTGATTTCGATATTGCCCATCTGGTGATTTCCATGTGTAGAGTCGCCTCTTGTGTTGTTGGAAAAGAGTGTTTGTGATGACCAGCTTATTCTCTTGACAAAACTCTATTAGCCTTTGTCCTGCTTCGTTCTGAACTCCAAGGCCAAACTTCCCTGTTGTTCCTTTTATCTCTTGGCTCCCTACTTTAGCATTCCAGTCCCCTAGAATGAGAAGAACATCTTTCTTTGGTGTCAGTTCTAGAAGGTGTTGTAGATGTTCATAGAATTGTTCAATTTCAGTCTCCTCAGCAATGCTGGTTGGTGCATAAACTTGGATTATTGTGATGTTGAATGGTCTGCCTTGGATTCGTATTGACATCATTCTATCATTTTTGAGATTATATCCCATTACAGCTTTTCCCACTCTTTTGTTGACTATGAGGGCTACTCCATTTCTTCTACGGGATTCTTGCCCACAGTAGTAGATATGATAATCATCTGAGCTGAATTCCCCCATTCCTGTCCATTTTAGTTCACTGATGCCCAGGATGTCGATGTTTATTCTTGCCATCTCCTGTTTGACCACCTCCAGCTTCCCAAGGTTCATAGATCTTACATTCCAGGTTCCTATGCAGTATTTTTCTTTACAGCATTGGACTTTCCTTTCACTTCCAGACACGTCCACAGCTGAGCGTCCTTTCGGCTTTGGCCCAACCACTTCATTAGCTCTGGAGCTACTTGTACTTGTCCTCCACTCTTCCCCAGTAGCATGTTGGACGCCTTCCGACCTGAGGGGCCCATCTTCCAGCGTCATATCTTTTAGCCTTTTGTTTCTGATCATGGGGCGTTCTTGGCAAAGATACTGGAGTGGCTTGCCATTTCCTACTCCAGGTGGATTGCATTTAGTCGGAACTCTCCACTATGTCCTGTCCGTCTTGGGTGTCCCTGCACGGCATAGCCCATAGCTTCTCTGAGTTACTCAAGCCCCTTCGCCACGACAAGGCAGCAATCCATGAAGGAGGAAGAATTTTTAGTGTCGTTAAAACGGGATTGTTTTAGTCGTCGTGAGCCACTATGGGGAGAAAGGGAGCACCAATCCCCTTCGAAGTTAATAGAGTTTTATATTTGCACCCTAGAAATATAAAGCCTTTTCTAAAAGGAAAGGAGTGAACAATCCTAGGCTCAAAAGGAGTTCTCTGAGTTAAGTGTGAGATCAACATAAAGTTGAGCGCTCTCAGAACCAACTATGTGAAGTTCCCAGGGGTAGCAGAATTCAATGGCAAAAATCTCAGGGTTCATTACGTAAAGCAAGACTTCAGTTCAGAAGGTTGAACGTTTCCATTCCAAAGGCTGGGATACAGCAAAAGATTTATGCCGGCTGAACTCCACTGGCATCAATTTTCAGTCGAGAATTGCTGGAAGAATTTTATTCTGCAGGTATTTACTGTTGTGTGCAAAGTCCCGCAGCTGACATGCAGCAGGAGACACCTCTGCTGACAGGCACACGAGAGAAAGGTCTTTGGGCACCAGAAACTCTGGGCGAGACCGTGGGGACCGAAGAGTCAGGAGTGGGCCCTATGTCAAAATAAGGAGTGTGGCTTGATCGTGTGTATGTTTCTCTGATGCTGCTGTGAAATGATACAACATTTGGAAAAGATCCATTTACTTGGAAGTGGGAAGGCTGCAGAGGCGATGCGGGTGTGTGGGTGTGTCAGAAGGAGGAACGACACAGACAAGACCATTAGGTAGATTCACTTACAAACAGCGCCGGATAAAGGAACCAGCCATGTCAAAATCTGGACTTCAGCAAAGGATCTCTTCGAAAGGAGAATAAGCTGGGTGGTTTGTCTGGGGTTTTGTGGGGGGTTTTTTGGATTTGTGGAAGGTCAGACATGTTGACACCCTGCCTCGGCCAAAGGGCTGTGTGCTTAAAAGAGACCGAAGGGCAGACAATGTATTTGCATGCTCAGCACAGGCTAAAGCTCGGGATAATTCCTAGTGGATCTGAAGTCGGAAAAGGCCCTTTTCTGCTCCAGGTGCAGAGCCACAATGCAAAATCCCTTCCGCCGCTCGAGAGCACCCAGGCCAGCTCTGTCTGGGACAAGGCGGGGAGCAGATTTCTCTCACGACACCTACCTTATCTTCTGCGCCGTTGCCCGGAAGGAGGTCCACCTGAATGGAGATCGTATCCACAACGCTCTTCCTTCGGGACAGCCTGTCTTCATCTGCAGACACACAAGGGGCACACGTCATCAAATGATGAGGTTTTTTTCAAGGGAAGGGGAAGGAATGTCCATTTTTAGTTACTTCTTGACATTTTACAAAAAAACAACACAGAAAACAGGGCTACTGTTACATACAGCACTGATGTTACCTGTCTGTCATGGGTTTGGAGGGAAAGTTCCATCCTATGGGGAGTGGAAGGCGGGACATCAGGAGGAGGGGCTGTACTGTATATATATGTGAAGCCTGTGTGGAGAAGCTGGAGAGGAGAAGCTGTGAAGAAGAAGCTGGTGTGGGAGTCTGTGTGTCAGACAGGGTACTACTGTGTGTCAGTCAGTACCTACCTGATAGGTTCAGGTGTCTGTAGGGTTAGCCAGAACTGATAGGTTCAGGGTCTGTGCTTTAGTTAAAGGTGTTCTGTGTGAACCAAACTGGTGTATGTATGATTGAGACTAAGCCACGTTACTGTATCTTATTCACTTGATCATTTTATTTTTCCCTGTGTGTTATTTAAATAAACCTTATTCCTTTGTTTGTTAAAAATCCATTCCTGGTCTGTGTGACTCCTTACAGGGAATGGTTGGTGGCAGCTTAGTGAAACTGTGGCATATCCCAGTAGGTCTGGGGTTGTCACATTGATTGGTGTCCAGCGTGTGGGATACGACTGGTCCAGTTGTCCAGTGGTCCAGCAAAGCCTTGGCAAGTGTGCCCAGAGCAAGGGGGGTCTAGTCAGGGACAATCTGAGAGCGCGTAGGTAATCTTCTAGGCTTACCTCACGGGGAGGTAGGCTAGTGGAAGAACGTGTAACCTCAGATTGGGGACTAGATTAGGGAGCTCTGAGGCAACCTGTTTTGGCGGGAAAAGGCTGAGGCAAAGCTGAGTGAAGTAGCAGTGATCTAGCCTGTCTGCTGAGAGGCCTAGCAGAGGGGGGGTGGACTCTGGCTAGCAACAGTTGCAAGTTAGTGCTGAAGGAACAGCAGCAATCTATAGAAGGCTGGTTCTGAGGCAAAAGAAAAAAAAAGTGGTCGCTTTATTTTGAGGCTTGACTTTTGAAAGCAGCCTGTTCTGGGGGGGATTATGCCCTTGACTCGAAGCCAAATGGCAGAAATGGGTGAAGTGAAAGACCCACAGGTGGACCAAGGTTCTGAGGAGGAATTTGGCTCAGTGCAGGATGAGAACACGGGAGAACAGAACCCAGAACTCAGAAAAATGCTCCTAGCCCAACAGCATGAACTGAGGGTGAGGGAAATGGAAAGGGAAGAGAAACAAAGACAATTTGAAAGGGAAGAGAAACAAAGGCGATTTGAAATGGAAAGGGAAGAGAAACAAAGACAATTTGAGTTAGAAAAAATGGCGTTTGAGTTAAGAAAATTGGAAATGATGAACCAGAACAATAATAACAATAGGGATTCTGAGGTGGGCCAATTGTCTAAAACTGACCTGAAGAAATTCCCTGTGTACCACAAGGGAGATTGCCCTGAGGTGTTCTTTTCCCTCGTGGAAAGAGCGTTTGTGGACTTCTCAGTAAGGGAAACTGAGAAGATGACCATTATGCGATCTTTAATCAGTGGCAGCCTGGCAGAAGTCTATGCAGAGATGCCAGAGGAACTGCTAAAAGACTTCGCTGAGTTTAAAAAACTGGTGTTTGCCAGACATGGGATAACTGCGGAACAGCTGAGGCAAAGATTCAGGTCACTCACAAAGAAACCAGAGCAGACTTTTACCCAAGTGGGGGCCCAACTGGTGAGGCTGCTAGAGAAATGGCTATCTCAGGAGGGGACAGAGACCTACCAGCAGCTCAAAGACCTGATAGCGCTGGAACAGTTTTATTCAGTCCTGCAGGGGGAACTGAAGTTCCAGGTGAGGGAAAGGAAACCGAAATCTGTGGCCGAAGCGGCAGAGATCGCAGATTTTATTTCCCAAATAAGAAAGCCCTTAGGTGAGGGGAAATCTGTAGGTAAACCCAAAGAAACCTACAGCAAGTACTCTCAGGGACCCGGGAAAAACCAGCAAGGGGGAGGGGCCCATGGTGAAGGGAAGCCCTCAGACATGAAACCAAGACCTCAGATTTTGGAGGGAAAACCAAAACCAGATGAGAAAGACTCCAAGTACAGCAGAAAATGTTATTTCTGTCAAGGAAAGGGCCATCTAATCTCAGAGTGTGAGAAATTAAAGCAGCTAAAAGGAAATGTGCCTCATGATTTGAGTGGAACCAAGCCAAAAGCTGTGTTCTGTGTCCAGAAAGAGCAAAGCTCCTTGCCACTGAGGGAGCCTGTTGCCATGGCTACTCAATCTGGAACAGTTACATCTGCTGATCAGGCTGAGGAAAATGGTCCTCTTGTGGAAGTCAAGCGCTGCTTACTAGTGAGAACAGATTCACAGTTGTTTGAAACCGCAGGGGTGGACGTAGGAATACTTGACCATCAGTATAGGGGGCTAAGGGATACTTGTTCCCAGGTGACCCTGTGCCATCCAGATATTATTCCTAGGGAGTATATAATCCCGAATGAGAGCATAAAGGTGGCAGGGATTGAGGGACAGGTGATCTCGCTGCCAGTAGCTGAGGTACCTGTGAGCTTTCAAGGCTGGAGGGGAGTTTGGCGGCTAGCGATTTCATCGACTCTGCCAGCAGCCGTGCTCGTGGGAAATGACCTGGCTGAACATGTGAAACGGGTGCTAGTGATTACACGTTCACAAGCTACCACGGGGACAGTTCAGGGGGGTACTGGAGAGCCCGAGACGGAAGCAGGTGGGGGGAGTTCAGAAGCTGTGGTGGAAAACTTAACCACAGACAGCAAATTTGGCCAAGAGCAAAAGGCAGACGCCACTCTCCAAAAGTGTTTTGAACAGGTGACAGACGCCCAGCTAACACCTGAAACCCCAGTGAGATTTTGTGAGAAAAAGGGAATTTTATATAGAGAGACCCTAAGGAATATCTCAAAAGGGGGAGATGGGATCAGAAGTCAGCTAGTGGTACCTGAAAAGTATCGCCCCATGATCTTACAAAGGGGGCACTCTGACATGTTTGCTGCGCACTTAGGGGTGAACAAAACACAGCAGAGAATCACTCAGAATTTTTACTGGCCTGAAATAGGGAAGCAGATCAAGGAGTTCTGTAAACAATGTGATGTGTGTCAGAGGCAGGGGAATAACCGTGACAGGACCAAAGCAAAGTTGTGCCCTTTGCCTGTGATTGACACTCCGTTCAAATGTATAGGGGTGGATATTGTGGGACCTTTGCCCAAGGCCACAAAGAGGGGGAACAGGTTCATTCTCACCATTGTGGACCATGCCACGAGGTACCCTGAAGCCATACCCTTGACTAACATTGAAACTAACACAGTGGCAGATGCCTTGGTGGGGTATATGTCCAGGATGGGATTTGCCTCAGAAATAATCACAGATTTGGGCGCGTCGTTTACATCGAAGCTCATGAAACGGTTATGGCAAATCTGTGGAATTAAACACAAGGAAACCACTGCCTATCACCCCGAAAGTAATGGGTTAACGGAGAAGTTCAATGGGACTCTGATGCGCATGATTAGGGCTTACTTGGCAGAGAATCCAAACAATTGGGACCAGAAGCTGCAATCCCTTTTGTTTGCTTATCGATCAGTGCCACAAGCCAGTACCGGGTTCAGTCCGTTTGAACTTTTGTTTGGGAGAAGGGTGAAAGGGCCCCTTGATTTGATCAAACAAAATTGGGAGCAGATCACCCAGGATGACCCACAAGATGTTGTGACATATATAGACTCTTTAAGGAATGACCTAAAGAGAAACCTAGAGCTAGCAGCAGAGACCCTGCAAGCTCAAAAGGTCAGAAAGAAAGCTTGGGATGACCAGAAAGCCAGGGAGAGGCACTTTAACCCAGGGGAGGAAGTGCTTTGGCCTAGGCCCTGCAAAGAGAACAAACTGCAGCTGGGTAGCCCAGAAATAGAATACTTGGGTCACATAGTAGGGGGAGGAGTGATCAAACCCCTAGAGGCCAAGATAGAAGCAGTTCGTGATTGGCCCAGACCCAACACCAAGAAAAAGGTCGAATCATTTCTTGGGTTGGTGGGCTACTACAGAAAGTTCATCCCGAGGTTTAGCGAGATTGCGGCTCCGCTGACCAATCTGACGCGGAAGAAGACTGATGACCGCATCCCGTGGACCAGCGACTGTGAGGTGGCGTTCCAGAGGTTGAAGGAGGCCCTCATCAACTATCCAGTGCTGCGTGCTCCAGACTTCGACCGGGAGTTCATCATCTACACCGATGCGTCTAACAGCGGGGTAGGAGCAGTTCTTTGCCAGGAGGATGAAAATGGTGACCAGCATCCAGTGTCCTACCTGAGTAGGAAACTCCAGAAAGGTGAGAGACATTTGGCAACCGTGGAAAAGGAGTGCCTGGCCATAGTATACGCGATCCAGAAGGCCAAACCTTACATCTGGGGAAGACATTTTATTCTGTGCACTGACCATTCACCACTGCAATGGTTAAAGACAATGAAAACCCACAATAGTAAACTTATGAGGTGGGCTTTAAACCTGCAAGACTATGACTTTGAAGTGAAGGTGGTCAGAGGGTCAGTGAACTGTGTTGCTGACGCCTTGTCAAGAAGACCCGAAGAATGAAGACGGCGAGGAAACATGGACTATGTATATATTTTGGTGACCAAAAAGGTTAAATGTACTTGTTTATTAAACATGCTTGGTTTGTATGAATAAAGGTAACTTGATGTATTGTAAATGGTAAATGTTTAAATGCCTAACTGATATGTTTATCCTAAAGTAAGTATGGTATTGTATGTTATTGTATAACTGTTTTTGTATGTTTTGGATCCAGGTTGTTTTTTGGAGAAAAGCACTTTAGCTTTCCCCCTACAAAACAACTTATAAAGAGGGGAGGTGTTACATACAGCACTGATGTTACCTGTCTGTCATGGGTTTGGAGGGAAAGTTCCATCCTATGGGAAGTGGAAGGCGGGACATCAGGAGGAGGGGCTGTACTGTATATATATGTGAAGCCTGTGTGGAGAAGCTGGAGAGGAGAAGCTGGGAAGAAGAAGCTGGTGTGGGAGTCTGTGTGTCAGACAGGGTACTACTGTGTGTCAGTCAGTACCTACCTGATAGGTTCAGGTGTCTGTATGGGTAGCCAGAACTGATAGATTCAGGGTCTGTGCTTTATTTAAAGGTGTTCTGTGTGAACCAAACTGGTGTATGTATGAGTGAGACTAAGCCACGTTACTGTATCTTATTCACTTGATCATTTTATTTTCCCTGTGTGTGATTTAAATAAACCTTATTCCTTTGTTTGTTGAAAATCCATTCCTGGTCTGTGTGACTCCTTACAGGGAATGGTTGGTGGCAGCTTAGTGAAAGTGTGGCATCCTCCAGTAGGTCTGGGGTTGTCACAGCTACCTACCTACATACCCCTACTCTCACCCTCTGTCTCCCTCATCATTCAGCTCAACACCCACCCCAGAAGTAGAGAAGTCACTGGGAAGTTATGGTTCACGTCAGAGTTTTCCCTTCTGAAGTCACTGCGTAAAGGAGGCAATCTATACATCCGCTATTGGGAAAAGGAATTGCTTACAAGGAACTAGTTACCTGCACCTCGCCCCCCAGGCTCTGGGCCCACCAGGTACAGGAGACCCTCTGTGGTCGCCTTGCAGAACATTTGACTGAGTTGCCATCAGGTTGTAAGAGAAACTGGCCCATCAGGTGGGCAGGGGCTGGGGCTGGGGAGAAAGACCTCTAGGAACAGAACCATTCCGTTCCTCCAAAGACCGGCAGATCGCTGCCAGCCATCTCTGATGCTCAGGGCAGCAGGCCAAGGACCCGAATCTCCATTGGCAAAAGGGCAGACATCAGGAGGGATTACCTGACAGGGCTCACCTGTCACCTGGGGAACGTAAGGCACCGACAGCCTCTCCGCACTGTATCCGCTTCCGCCCAAGGATTCAGCAATCTTATGGGTCAGGAAGAACAGGTGCTTGTCGTCCTTGTCCAAGGTCTTGGGAAGACTGTCGAACATTGTCCCGGCAGAAAGGATGTTAGAAACCGAAAGCCTGCAAGCAGGACCTGTAGCCAAAGGGGGCTGCATGTCCCGGTTATAGCTAGCCAGGCCTCCCCTTCCCCAGCAAGCGCCCACCCCAAACCTTCCAGCCAGTCCCCCCTTGGCGGGGTTTGCCCCTTAATTCATTCTTATCTACACCCCTCCCCCAGACACACACACACTTCCCCCCCCAAAAGGATGCCAAGACCCCACACTCTTGCGTGCAGAGATGAAGTACGAATCACCGCCTCCAGTACGAGATGACGATATTAGGGCCTAGGCTGCAAGCGTCTACCATCGACATCGGGGAAGAGGCCCTTCTGGCAGCCCAAAAACCAAATTCCACTCCAGATGGACAGTGTTTTCTTTTTCTTTTTTGTTTTTTTAATTTCTTTCCATGGGGTGCCACCTGCAAAAGCTTTATCCCACGGAAAGGGTTCCTGGGCAGCTCTAGGGCAGGGTGGCTCTCGGCTGCGCCTTCCTCCTCGCCTGCTCTCAGCAACAGCATCCCTATGGCGCTGATGGCCTTGCTCAAACGCCAGCGGCCGGTGCGCTGCCAAGGCGCTCTTCCCCTGACCCTCGTCCGCACGGCCGGCTTCCCGAGGGCTCATCCAAGAGGCAGCCCTTCTCATTGAAGGGGGTTCTGCCTTGGAAAGGGACAGAAGAAGAGAGAGCAAGAGGGAAGGAAGGGAAGCAGCTCGAACCATAACTGAACAGCGCAAGGCTTAATCCCTGGGCTGGGTATTAAACCCCACGCTGACTGAGCTGAAGTGTTTTAGTTTCCATTTATCAGAAAAAATGCCCTGTCCTTTCACCTGCACTTATCTTGGAATATGATTTCTGGCAAAAAGAACGGAGCTTCCACACTTCTAGTTTCAATGACCTTAAGAGGAGAAAACAGAAATTGTTAACTAAAGAGAACGAAAAATGACCTGTAAATTCATTTTTGTTTGCAAGGCGAGCCTTTTAACAGTTCACAAAAAGCACGCTCAGTTCCGCTAAATGCAGACAGAAAGCTCATCATCTAAGGGCTGTGATAAAGGACGGCAAGCCGCCCCCCCCCCCCAAGTTGAAAAGACCCAGATTTTTTATGAAAAAAGTTTAATAGGTTGGAAACAAAAGTGGAACAGGTGGTCCCTGAATGAAGAAGACAGGTCCTCCGGCAGCTGCTTTCTAAACTGTGGTTAATGAGGGAAGGGCAAGAATGAACATTCTTGAAACAAGCCAGCTCCCAAGGCTCCCCCTGTGCAAAAGGTAAAGACAGACAGAGCCGACAGGTTGAGTCTGGCCCCTGAACTGCTCCCCAGCCTGCTCTTGCACTTTTCTAGCAAACGTTTATCAAGGTGTAGTAAAATGTTTGCTGATTAAGTCTCAGGGGTAAGGAAATGAGCACTGTTTTCTATTATGGCGTGCATGTGCACATGACAGGAAAAGACAGAGAGAGAGAGAACGCACTTGCATAACTGATGTATCTTGCTTTAGGCTATGTAGGCAGTGTCATGACCTCCTCCTCCTCAATTTATTTCTTATTACGCATGCATCCTGAAGAAGCTTCAGGGAACTCATGCCGTCCTCTCCACAACCATCTGTGACGTAGGTTAACTATGAGACAGGGACTCCTCCCCCCGCCCCCCGCAGGGACTTTCATGCCTGTAGGAGATTGAACCAGGGTTTCCTCCACTCCTAATCCATAACAATTCCAGCGGGGAAACTTTGACCTCGGACGGTGCCAGTTTTTTCTCCAGATTAGCTTCAAGGCGGTTTACAGAATGCAAAACATTTCTGAGAACCATCAAGACTACATAGGGCTCCCCCCACCCCGGATGTCGCCAGGGGTTCCCTCCCCCCCCAAGGATACCTAAGAAGTAGCTGGCCTTCCCTGGAACACGAGAGGGAAGGCGCCGCCACCCACCTTGCTGACATGCTGGCAGAAGGCGGGCACGGCAATCATCTGGCTCAGGAAGTTGAGGTACGCGCCGACCAGCGCCATGAGGCTGCAGCGGTTGAACATGGGGAGGTTGTCTTCATTCAGGATGGCCGTATCCTGGAGGAGGAAGAAAGGAGCCAAAGGCGGTTAAAGAGAGAAGCTCCTTCAGGGGCTCCTTGGCTCAAGAGGGTCCCTGTCGCTGAGAAGCATCCTCCAGGCAGAAAAACGACCACGTTCTTCCCAACAGGGAAGGTGCAGAAATGACGTGGCATGGCTATTCTTCTCGAAGACAGGTCACAGCACCGTTTCACAGCCTGTCCCCTTGTGTATTTCGGGGGGGGAACACAGCTGGACTCTCAGTCTCTTGGTTTCCCGCCTCCTCCCCCACCCCAAAAGAACCCAAACCCCCCCTCCAATACCTGCAGGGCAATCGCCAGGCGGATGAGGTCGGTGACCACCTCTTCATTTGCTAACTCGATGGTGATCAGGACCAGCGACGTGTAGAGCAGCTCGAAATTCTTCTGCACATTGTCCTCCTCTTTGCAGCCCACGTAAACGTGCCGATAGAGCTGCTGGCCGTGCTGCAAAACGACGGGAGAAGACAGAGGAGACTAGAGAGGATCTATCAATACGAGGACTACCTGCTCAGCAGTCTCTGTCTTTCACCTCTTCAGAAGGTCTTGCTCTACGTTTATGCTCAGCTGCTAAGAGAAGCCTCTCTCTCAAGGTGGCAACTCCGCCCCACCCCTGACCTGAGCCATCCTCCTCTCCGGGAAGCCTCTGCAAAGAACATGGTCTGCAGGGCCTAAACTTTCTCCCGTTAAGAAGGCAGCAGAAAAGATCCCTGCTGGGGGAACTGGAAGAGTTGCCCAACAGGTGAGGGAAATTGGGCCGCCTAGAGGGACCCGCTCAGCAGAAGGTAGTGGCGTAGGTGGTTCCTGTGCCCGACAACCAGCCACCTCCTGATTTGCAACTTCATCGGTCTATGGATCAGCTCCAACAGCACTTCCGAGGGAGCGGGGCCCAGATCCTGACACCTCCAGGAGAGAAGGTCCCGGCCAGCAGGACTGCCCTCGGCCCAGACCAGGGCGGAGCCTCCGCCAGGCAGAGGGAGCCATTCTGGGCTAGCAGGGACCGAAGCCACAGCTCCCGGTGAGGGCAGGCTGGTCTCTCCTTCTCCGGACAGCCGGGCGAGGGGAGAACACAGCAGGGCCGACGGAGATACTTTTAAGGGGGGGGGGTGGAAAAACACGCCCGCAAAGGAAGCCGTGGCCGCTGCAGGTGCTTTGAGTGGCCGTGGCGCTGACCCTGCATTTACCTTCTTCATGAAGCTCACATCTTGCCGAGAAATCTTCTCTCTCTTGATCTTCAGACCAGACACATCAGGGATGATCCTAAAACCGAACACATGCATGCCTGTTCCTTAATAAAACCACTACGGTACACTGGGAGGGTCAGTGTATACACACCTTTCCTTCAGACTCTGTGTCCCTTTCCCGCCAGCCCCCAAACACCCGACTCCCACTCCAGGGGATCTTTCTGGACCAGCTTGAAGGGACATTCCAATCTGAACAGGGCCGAGGCCATGTCTCTCCTCCCCTGGCAGCGTCATGCTCAGAACGTGGTGGAGATTCCGGAGCTCCTCTGAAAAGCCACCTGACAGCTCCCACCACGGGATCAGGTTTCACCCCCCAGAACATCTTCCATGCCTCTGGATCAAGCCTCGCCTCGTTTTCCTTCCTCTGACCCCAGACTGCCTCCAGACCCCTGTTCGGGGATGCCCACAACCACCTCAAGACTAGGCTTCACAGCCTCCGTGGGGCCGGCTGGGAGGCTATGTCCTTCCTACCTTCCGACAAGACATCCACCTTGGTCGATCAACCTTCTTTTTTTAGCAAACATTACCTATCACAACCCTAATTTATGCTGAACAAAACTGTTTTTTCCCAATTAAGTGATTTTAAAAAGAGAGAGAGAGAGGATTCCATTTCCCCCTTTAACATCAACCGAAGGGGTCCAGGGCTGAGCCCGGCTCAGGACGGCATTCCTCCTACCTGATTCCTCGGAGCTTGGCTCGGTTGTCGTGCCGATCGATCAGATTGTGCAGGATTTCCAGGACCAGCTGCCGGAGCTCGCCGTCCTCCATGAGAGAAGAGGACAGCAGGGGGTCGAGAAACGAGGCCGAGAGGACGGTGGCGATACTCTTGGCGTTGTACCCTGATGTGACCTGCCGGTTGGTTCAAGGGGAAACGGGGGGGGGGGAGGTTTAGGCCAACGTCTCCTGCAAGAGCCAGACCAAAAGCACGTGGAGCAAACCATGAACATTTCCCCCTAACACTGAAGCTGGTGGGTCCAGACAGGAAGGAATCCAAGGGCTGGATTGCCTTGGCCTCCTAGGCGGCTGCACCCAGCCCAACTTGGTCCCCCCTCCAAAACTCCTGCGGAGGGTACTCTGGGAACTGTAGTCTTATGCATCTGGAAGGGACCCAGTGCCAGGAAGGTTCCTGGGTTATACAGAAGCACATCTTGTCCTTTGCATTGGTCTCCGTATCGGCTGCACAGGGCCTGGAACGTATCCTCCACGACCCACCTTCAAGTGGGGAACTAGTGGGCCACCTGGGGTCCCCATCTTGCCCCACAAGGTCCCCCAGATGGCCGCCACCCCCCCATCTTTCCGTGGCTTCTCAGCTGTTGTATGTCCCCCACCCTCTTGATGGCAGAAAGAGCTTTCAGCTTAAAAGGGGGGGGGGACTGCTGGCATTTTGGGTCCCACACAGCCTGGTGTGTGTTCCTTAGGAATTTCTCTGAAACTGAATGGACACCTCGGGCCAAAAGCTGTATCTCACCCACCCCTTGCCTATAAACCACATGCACCAGAGGGAAGGTGCATATCACGTGGAGCGAAAAGGGCCCCTGAAGAGAAGGGCAGGAGAAATGCTTTGGTTTCACCCCTTAGAGGCAGCACCCCCAAAAGAAAAAAAATCCTAAGTACTTCAAAAATGGACAGGCTGTCCTATCAAGAAAGGAAGTCTCAAGCTGGTTTCTCCCAATCCAGTGCCTACAACTCCCATCCTGCTTGTCACACAGACCAGGGAGGGCTGACCCTGACGGTCTGAACCACTGAAAAACAACCCCTCAGAGCCCCCCTCAACCCGAACCCAGACCAGGCCTACCATCAGCAAAGACCGGAGCAACATGATCTGAATCCTCCTGGTTCCCAAATCCCTGAGGGGAAAAAGCAAGAGGGACGGTGGTGAGAACAGAACCAGAGAAAAGGGGGTCCCTACCCGCTCCCTGGCCAAGACCTGCCAGGGAAGACCTGGCGGCTGCCCTGCCGTTAAGTCGGCTGCCCTCCGGGTGAGACAGGCAGCCCCCCAGGCCAGTGGCCCCACACAGCCCTTGGCCACCGGAAGCGGAAGGAAGCTCCTTGCTCGGTCGGGCTGCAAGGAATACAGGCCAAGCGCTCAGTGGGATCCTGGGAAGGATTGTCCGGGACAAAAACCTTTCCTATCTCCGTATGAAACCCTAAACTAGCCCGGCAGAGGGCTAAAGGATTTTGCAAGCTGCTGCTTCGGCTTTCTTGGGAGCAGACGTGGCCAGCGGCTGATCTAAGGGTGCTCCATTGTCACTATGTTTTGCACATGAACACTGGAGAGGCCTGTCTGCCTCTGACGTTGCAATCTCCCCCCCCCCCCGGTCTGCCTTCAGAGGGGGTCCAAAGATGGCCAAAGGCCGTGCTGGCAGCCAAGGAGTGGAGAGAACTCGGAGGACCTTTCTGCCTGCCTCCTGCGAGTGTGCCCACCGTTCCTATACAAAAAGCTCTTCCGGTTCCCTCAACAGAAGTAAACCTGGAAGACCAAACAGGAAATGGGCCTCACAGGGACACAGGAGCTGCCTTGCGTTATTAAGCCAGACACACCCCCTACACCCTGAGTCCAGCCTTGCCCACTCGAACTGGCAGCAGCGACTCTTGGGGGGCCCCAGGCAGGTGTTCCTCCTCCCTTAACGCCTCCCTTCAAGCTTTTTTCCTCTCCCCCTCCTTGAATGCTTAACTCCTTCAGAGTTCTGGCAACTCCTGGCCTGAGTAGTGGGAGGAGGGGGTGTTATCCTACAAGACGGGAGGGAGCCAACCGTGCTTCAGATCTCTGTAGATTTCCCACCCTCTAAAATAATGTGTGGGGGGGGGGAGGAGGGGGTGTTATCCTACAAGACGGGAGGGAGCCAACCGTGCTTCAGATCTCTGTAGATTTCCCACCCTCTAAAATAGAGTGTGTGTGTGTGTGTGTGTGTGCGTGTGCGTGTGCGTGTGTGTGTGTTATTTTATAGTTCCACAGCCGAAACTCATTAAGCCTGAGCTTTTCAGATAAGAATAAAGTCTGCGTTGTCAATATTTTTATACATCTTGAGGCTCTGTCTCCCGTTTGTATTTTTGCTAGCAGTGGAGAGGTCTCAGTTCCCTTGGCTTTGTCCCCCACCCTCTTAAACAACTCTGCCCCTTCGCCTTTGCTGCTTTGTAAGCTCCCTTCCAGAACACAAGTCTCTTCTTTCAAGGCCATCCAAAAGAAACTCCCCACCCCCCCTGCCCTTTAGCCTTCCTTCTGAACCGAACCCTAAAGCAACCTCATCCGTGTCTATCCACCCCCCCTCCAGTCACCTTCGTCCCCACCGTCTCCTCCTCTTGCCAGCCCTTTGCACTGCGAGCTCTTCTGGATGGAGACCTGTCGTTTTTGCGTTCGTAACTCTGTCAACCCCTAAGGGCACTTGGGCGAAGATAACTTTGGCCTTGCCAGAAATACTGATAATTAACATCAACAACTGCAAGAGCAGAAGCTCAGCCACCACCAAGGGATAAAAGGGAGGGAGAGACTCACCCAAGTTGGCTGGTGTCCAGAGTCTGAGACACGGCCCCGAAGACAGGGACCTTCCCCATAATGAACATCATGATCTCAGACCGCTGGTAATCGGGGAGGTTGCTGCCAAAGAAGCCTACACAAGAGAGAGAGAGAGAGGAAAAGAATGGAGTCACCCAGACAGGTCCATCTGTCCGTCACACAAAGACTGGGCATTCGCGGGTGACCCTGAGCCCACCTGGTTCAGCCTGGCTCCCTCTCACAACTCCTAAAATACCAGCCGGTTTCTCCCATGAAATCTGTGCCATCGGTCTCGTTAAGGAAAATGGCCCCAACTTTATCAGCCACGCTCCTGGTGGGTGAAATGGCAGACAAGCTCCCCTTCCTTGCTGTTTCTCCCTGGCTTCTCCTTTGGTGTGACGTTTCAGGCTTGCCTTGAGCTACAGGTCCCTGTAACACCTGGCCACCAAACTCTGGCTTCTCTGGTCTGATTAATGAGCAAAGTAGGATCAGATGTTGGGTTTTCATTTTGATCCACTGTCATTAAGTCAGGGTTTCTGCCTTCAGCTCTGGTGGGGACGATGGCTTAAGAGTCAAAAGCAAGTGCCTGGCTGGGGGGGGCAGGCAGGGAGGGAGGGGTGAAGGAGAAGCGCCTCGCCTCCTGGTTTCAGGTGATTCAGTGGGAGGGAGGCGAGCTAAGGAGGGAAAACATGTGGGGATACCTTGTCTATAGGGGTCTTTGGGAGGAGACCAGGGTTCAAGACTGAGAGCAGGGGACGCCTGGAGTTCTAGGTTCACCTAAACCATGAGGCTTGTGGGATGGACAGAAAGAAAGTTGATGGAGGAGGAGGAAAAGGTGCTTGACAAAGACCCCACGCACGGCCAGGAACGTGGAGTTTGGCTGACCACCCAAAGTGCACCCGCCGACTCACCGATGGTTTGAATGATGGCATTCTGGACGATCTTCTCGTCGTTCTCCTTGGAGCGGGCGGCCTGGCTGGCGCCGCCCTCGGGGTCGCTCCCGTGGCCCAATTCCAGATCCACGCTCAGGCTCAGGTGCTTCAGCAGAGTGTTGAACACCTCCAGAACCGTTGGGCCTTCACAAAAGGGGGCAAACTGACTTTACTTTCTTCACCCACATTTATACCCCACCCGTCTAGTGCCGAGGGACTCCTCTGGGCTGTTCGAAGCAAGACCACAACGGGCCATCTCTACTCATGAAGCATAAACAGGGAGATCCAAAAAAAGCATTAAACCCCAAATGTCCAAAGTTGGGTGGCAAATCAAAACAAATGGTGCCATCAGGACCTGAAGATGCCCGCCGACCCACCCACGAACATTTCTGGGACGAGGAGTCTTCACTGGGTCAAAAGCCAGAAGCACCGGCAAATCTGAAACGGAGGCTTCCACGGAGCCCAAAACCTTGCCTGGAGGCCTCCATGGGGGGGGGGGGAGTGGCACAGGGCACCTGTCCACACCAAGGCCCCTCCTTCCCACCTCTCTGGGGAGGGAGGCTTCGGCGGCTCCTACGTGGACCGAGTCCTCACGTACGTGGCAGGGAGTCCCCAGCCGAGCTGGGCCCAGGGCACCAGGCTGCCTACGCGGCTGCAGCTCTTCCGCTTGTAGAGGAACATGCTCTGGGCAAAGAGGAGAACGTCGGCCCAATCTGCACGCGGAGCCTTGGCACATCACAGAGGATGCTGAGGTTGGTGGGGGACACGTGGGTCAACTGTGGAAGTGCCGGCCAATGCCACTGGCGCAAGAGTCTACAGGCAAACACCCAGAAAGGGTTGGGCTCTCCTCCCTCACCCCTGGCTAGGTCAGCTATGGGTGATAGGAACCCAGCAACATCGGGGGGGGGGGGACTACAGGCTCCCTGGCCCTGATGTCCCCGGAAGAGGATGAGCAGTATGAATAGTACAGAAAGGACCACCTCACTGCCACGCGGTAGAATGGAGCAAGCATTGTTGCCTCCGGCTACTAAGAGATCTCTAACGCTGGAACTACAATACCAGTAAAAGGGTCTGGACCACACAGCCTGTTGGCCCCTGTGCCCTGGTGAGCCACTAAGGAATGGGACAGGGGGGTCTGTATCGGCTGAACCACCCAAGACAAAGGGGTCCCATTCACACAGGCATCGTCCGCAGGGGAAGACGTCTGTCCCAGCCACAAAAGAGAAGTGATGGGGAGGTATGGCCAAAAGCAGAACTCCAGGGCCGAAGGGAGGGAGCCGCTTCAGTGGGCCCAGAGGCTGGGCAGGAACACAGGCGGAGGGACAGGAAGACGCACGCATGCACAGGGTTCCTGGAGAAGTCTTCCTTTCCAGACATGCCTGGCCCTATTTTACAAGAATGTCTGACTAAGTTAATGGCCTTTTTGGTTTCCTCTGCCTAAAAAAATCCCTTGCACATGTGTGTGTGTTTTGTGCCATTCGACCGATTCCAGCAGAGGGTAACTCTGGTGGCATTTCCAAGTTCTCGGAGTATTTTTGCCCTAACTGCCCCCAGGCCACTTTCCACGGCCAAGCAGAGACTTGAACTGAGGTCTCTCCAGGTCCGGTGCACGATCTACGTCCCCCCCCCCCGTTGGCTCTCCCTGACCATCCCACTTTTTTGTTTATCTCCTAAAAGTTCAGAGTGCCCTTGGTATGGACCTCAAAAGAACCATCTGTCTGGCTCGGGACTAATTCCACTCACATATTAATGGAAGACCCCGTCTCTTTAATCAGAGCTTAGATGGCAAAAAAGGCACAAGGTCAAACCTTCCCCACCTATCCAAGAAAGACCCTGACTGAAGATCAAGAGTCACATCAGGAACAAAGCCTTCCCTCCCCAGTCAAGTCTCTGGAGAGCGACTATCCTGATCATTAAGCCCAGGACAGGCAGGGCTTCAAAGACCCTGCAATGTTAGGAATCTTGTCCCTCCAAGAATCCTCACTGACACATCGCAACCTTGTTCGGCACTTGTTTAACAATCCCAAGCCAAGGACTGCCATATTTTCCCTTTAAACCCTAGTGGCCTTTGCTCCAGAGGTCCACTAGCCACCTGAAATTGATTTTTCTTGCCTTTTCTTTTATATCGTTCCTTGGGCTCTGGAGAGAGCCAGCATTCCGAAACACAGAGATCCAAGGGCCTGAGATGGCCTTTTCCTTTGACTTCGTCCCAACTTTGTGGTGTTTGCTGACTGGGCCTCTTTCCGACCGTCTGAGACTGACTGGCACACGGCGTGCCTTCCTCTTGGCAACTCAAGAACGGAAGCGGTGAAAAGCCAAAGTGCTCACTAAATTGGAATTCTCCCTGGGATTTCTGCCAGGTCTCCTCTCCTTCACATTCTCCCCTCATTGCAACAGATGCAAAGCAGCAGCCTTGTCTAGAGCTGCTCTGTCCAACCTCTGGCAGGAGATGAACAAGGAGTTCCTGACACCTGAGGGCTTCTTCCTTCGCTCCACCTCACCTTTGCTCACACCGGTTGGTGACCTTTTCCCATTCCCTTTTCCCACCCTTGTCACCTTAAATCCATCCCAAAACCTCAAACAGAATCACCAAGGAAGATCAATCTCCCTTTTGCCGCTTCCCTGTTACTCTTATTCAGTTGGTCAGACAGAAACGCTAAATGAGAAGCTATACATAAGTGCACACAGGTCAGACTCTGGAGCAAAAAAGGGCCATTTGTTACCACCCGGAAATCCCTGTAAAAACCAACCAGCAGCGGGCGCATCAACAGGCCAGCGATTCCATCACATCCCAATTTCACATTCCTAAGTAGGCAAGCTAGAGAAAATTTCTGTTTTAGAGTTGGTCTCACATTTTAAAAGCCCGATAAAGAGAGCTCACAGCAACCATCAGCATGGAATTCCTGCCTTGCAGCCAGCACTGTTAGCAATGTTCCCTTAAAAAGGTGTGGCTGTACTTACCATTTTGGTATCGAGCACCCCAGTCTTCTTCCCTCTTGGCCGTGATCTGACATAACACATGGTCACGAAAGGGCTTTTCCCAAGACTCCGTGGCCTTGTCCCCAGATTTATCCAACCATCTGCCTCCACTCTCCTTCCTTTCCAGGCATGGCATGTCCCTCTTCCTTTAAGATCTCACTGAACTCCCTGATGCTGGTCGTCTTCTTATTTTGGAAATCCAACTTTCTGCCAGGGCTCATCTCGAGGCCTGAGCTCACCACAGCCTGCATTTTATGTCTGCTGCCATCATCAGTCACCGGTCCTTCCAGACTCTGAGCACTGCTTCAAGAATTCTTGCCCAAGGAGCAAATGGCCTCCTCCTAAAAACCTGCTGCCTCATCACACCTTTGTTTATTCGAGCTCCTTCCTGTCACAGCCCAGTGACAGGCGCAAAGGAGCTGCAGTTCAAAACAGAGACTCTAGGCTCAGAATAGAGCCGGTGCTCTCCACCTGGAGCTAAAATAAAGTACTGGGACAGAAGGCAACTCACATTGACACGACCTATTCGCATGTTCCCCAAACCACAGAGTCGCGTTGCTCCCAAGCCCTCCGGTTCCAGAAGAATAAACGAGACTCACCGATGGATCCTTTAGCAGCAATGGCCACGGCCTCTAGAAGGACCTGGATGATGCCGGCGCGAACGCGGGGAGAGTCTCGCTTACAGCTGTCCAGGTGCCCCAGGATTTCCTGGATCACATGATGGGAATACTGGGCCTGGAAGCAGAAGGGGACACAGCCTTTTGGTGCTTTGCAATTCAAGTAGTGGCTTCATAACTGAGCCTCCCTGCCTTGGGGCTAGAGATGTAAAATTTCTAACACAAAAATGGATATTTTGGGAGATTTTACATCTCTAGAGAGAACTTAAATGCATAAAGTCTCAGGAATCTTTCCTTAAGGTCTTCATGTTATACAGTTTGAATACCATGTCATATACATATTATTTATCATTGTAAAAGAACATATTCTACACTCCATATTTTTTCCAATTTTTCTGGGGGAAAAAAACAAAAAGGGCTTTGGAAAAAATGGGGGGGCTGGGTCCCCCCCCCAATTTTTCTGTGGTTTTTTTCTTCCAGGCCTTCCTCTCTCTACTTTATGGCTCATTGTTAAGTCATCACAAACTGCTAACACTCAGCACGCATTCACACAGCACCAGGTAGGTGCTTCTGTTCTGCCAAGTGGATTTACAAGCGGCCCTCCGAGGAAGGAAACAGAGCTGGAAGAAAGAACATCATGAAGTGAGGATGGCCGTTCACAGTACATGACGCTTGGCGGGGGAGCAGGAAAAGGTGGTGTGGGTTCAAGGAAGAGAACCAAAAGAAATGGAAGGCGCTGTCTTCTTAAAACGGTGATAAAACCTTGTATGACAAACCACGGGCCCCATTATCAGGGAAAAAGAAAAATTCCTTTCTGAGAGATACAGCGAGAAATGACTGTGTTTTGCTTTAGGAAAACTGCTTGGTGAAATTTCAGATTCTAGGTATGACTGAAAGTTAATTTATTTAAAATTAACTTTCAGCCATTAATAGAAATAGGTCACGAAAAATCTAGAACAACGGTCCACTTGAGGCATTAATACATCCAAAAACTGTAAGCAAGCGCAAGCCAAATGGGAAGCCTGACCCAATGGCAAAGAATTCAGCCAGAAACAGAAGACCTTGAGGAGAGGGAGAAGGACCCTCAAAACTAACTTAAGAGTCCTCTGTGGACCCATGGCATCATCCGCTGTCCAAGCAAACTGGACAGAACTGAACGGTGTATGGCCCAGAGAAGCTAAGGATGAATCCCCCTAGCAGCAACAGGAAAAATGGAGAGACCATTTCAGGTCATTTCTTTTCCTTCGGCTTTACAACCCCGCATGACGGGGACATTCTGATGTCAGGGCCACTAAACCCCCTTGGTCGGATTACAGAGCAAGTGGAAAGTAAACTTACCTGGATGGAGTACATGATGATTTTGAAGCAATGGACAGCAAACTCATTGGGGTCCCACAGTTTGTGATGGTCCAGATGTCTGTTAGAACAAACCATCATTGTTATTTATTAAACCTCAAATGGTTATATGTAATCTCAACGCTTAATTGTGAAAGGCTGCCCAAAGCAAGCTGCTAGGGCAAGGACCTTTTGGTTTTTTTTTGAAAAATAAATCCTGGCAAATGTTAAAAGACCGCCCCTCCCCATTTCTAAAGACCGAGCAAGCACAGGAGACTGTTCATCTCCCCTCCCCACAGCATCAACGGAAAACTCAAGGGTTCCATGGCTTTGGAATCCCCGGGATGGTGGGCAGAGGGACAGCACACATGTTCTGAAAACTCCAGCCCTCTTGTTTTTCATCTCCCTTGCTCCTTCCCAAAATGGGGTTGCAACTGGCACAAAACCGTAAATAGCTGCTACAAGATGACACGGGCTGGAATCTTGGGCATCAGGATCTTTGGTGTAGAAGTCAGAAATGTTTTAATTTCTGAAAAATTGCTGATGTCATCAGCCTTATGCAATGCAAAGAATACTAACAGGATTTCAGCCATGGGCTTTTAAAGGTGCTTCTTGCAGTCTTTTTCACACTGTGCAGAAATACAGAAGAGGTCTCTATTATGACAGTTATGAGCAGAGACTGATTGTATAGCCTTCTTTTCCAAAATAATTGTAGGCAGTGATCATGAAAGGACTAAAGCCCTATACACGCTTCTAGAACATGAACAGATCTTCAGATGAAAAAAACAGGTACCCCTCTTGGGAGCTTTTAAAGGAAAAAGGGATAAAATAAATAAATGTACTTACCATCTTTCAAAAATGCATGCAATTTACAGCATTCTACTAATCTAGGAAAGGGGACGGCTCAAGAACCAGAACCAATCCACCCTTTGACCCATATGTGCACAAGCTCACGGGACCCCTACGACCCCCAAACGTGGAAAAAGATTTCCTCATCTCCTTTTGAGAAAAGGGTCTTAGGCCAGAGGGACCCGCAGAGTCTTTGAAATGACTGGTGATACGTTCAGACTCCAGACCAGCCTTCCCTGGGTAATCGATCTCAAAAGCCAAGACTTGCTTTTTCCAAAACACCCAGAACTGCTAATTAGAAAGACCTGGATGCATCTGAGTATCTGCCACAAGAGGACTAGAGTGGAAAATATGAAGAGCTTCTGCAAACGCACCCATGGAAACCAAGGGGAAGATCGCCTGGCATTAAGTCAAGCAGAAACAGCAAGCTTGGGAGAAGTCTCCAGGCCGTTAGCACCTTTGCCAAGGATTTAAACATGTTGGCAGCCGCACTCCTGCTCTCCTCGCCCTATACGTAGGTTGCCCTTTGCCTCCGTGGATTTCCCACCATCCTCTCCTCCTGTCCTCTCCAAAAACAGTCTACTCTTGAGAAAAGGGTTGCTGCTACATGCCTTCTCTCCTGGCTTCGAAAAGCATGGAAGCCCTTGGCTTTCCCAGCACCTCTTCTCTAATCCGCTGGGTAGCTGTAAGGGATCCTGAGGAGCAACCAGATTCTCTGGCTAGGCCTGTCGCCCATGGGGATCGTTGCTCTGAGCACCCGCGGACCCACAGGAGTCCTGGCTCTGAAGTATCAGAGCTGACAAGGACCTGGAAACGTGCTGGAAGCAAGGCATGTTCTCTGTGGAGATGTATTCCTTCTGTGTCCTCCCTTCCTTCTAGGAAACTCAGGCAGCAAACAACCATATCTCCTTTTCCTTGACATTAAGGGAGGCGAGGGAGAGGGGAGCGTTTGGCTTTCAAGATAATTGGGACTAGAACGTTGATGATCCCTTCATATTGGCCATGCTAGCTGGGGATTCTGGAGGGCCACCGCCTCCTCAGCCTTGCCGTACAGCTGAGCTGGGCTGTTTGTTCGAAGCTCAGATTCGCCTTGCAGTGGCAAGGGAAGGCTCCTCCCTGCGGCACAAGCCGTTAATCCAGACACCTGCCTTCTGTCATTTAGAATGAACACATATTTTGGGCTGTTTTCCAGCTAGCAGGTACAGGTGATTTAAAAGCAGGATGGAATTGCTCCCCCCCCCCCCGGTGCCAAATCTGGAAGGTTTCAAAGACTCGCTACTTACGCAAAGACCGGTCTGACAGCATGATTCATGTTCCCGTAGGTAGCACGACCGAGCAGCTCCCTGAAGCAGTTCTCCGCTAGCACGGCCGGATTTTCCTCTTTGTCGCCTCCTGTCGGGGAGGAAGGCAGCCCAATTCGGCTGGAACAGAACATATACAGTACAGAACTTGGATGGGACTGCCAGGTGGAAATCCTACCCCTGTGGCTTCACAGCCAACCGTTAACCTCCAGCAGGAAACCTCCTCCCCTCCGAGTTGCAACTCTTTGGCTCCCAGGTTAGAAGTGAGACAACAGGGTTGTGGGGAGAGGGAAGGAAGGGCCGAGGTCTGCTGGGGGACAAACACACCTGTCCACATCTTCTAGCTTCTGCATGTTAAAAAGCAATGAGGGAACAATCTTGTCCATGTGCTGAGGCTCCCAGATGGTGGCTCGGAGCTCATCGTTCACTGTTTTGCGAACCACCCCCTGGATGCCCCGGATGCCAGCAATCCGGATCCTGACAGGAAAAGCAATGACATTATTTTTAAAAAAGAGAGAGAGGGGAAATGGCTGGGGAACAGACATCCTGGAAATGTCCTCCACCCACAAGCAGCTGAGCTGACAAATCTCAGGGGGAAAAATGCCTTCCACACAGACTCTGGTTGGATGAAGCTACAGGAGAACGATCCAGGTTGCGCGCAGAGGTACGAGGAGCTGCGCCGCCACCCCGGCTTTCTCCACGCCTCTGAACCAGCTGTTCCTCCACTTCATTTGCAAGCACTGAATTCGCTGGCCTGTGGATCTGTGGCCAAATATTCGTCAAGGAAGACTCCTGGCCTGGTCATCACACGTGACCTCAACAGCCAGGTGGTTTAGGAAACGGCTCTCCCAGAAAGCACTCCCACCCGACCCCAGGTATTCTGCCACTTACTCATTCCTTATCTCTGGGTCGCTATGGCAGGAGTGACACATGGCACTGAAGCGAGACACGAAGAAGTCATAGCGGCGGTGATAGGAAGGCGTATCCTCCTCGATGTTCGCAAACTTAACGAACTGAAGCAGAGGAGGGACAAAGGAGCAGGACCACAGTCAGCTTCAGAGCAAGCAAATGATCTGATCTGCTTAATACCGCCCAGTCCCAAAATGCAGTATTTCCCAACCATGCTTAAAATCTCCCCCCCCCCCAAAAAAAAACCCATAAGAAAACAGAAAGCATTTTACAGTTTCTAAAGAACACAACAGAGGTGGAACGGAACACGGAATGACTCCTCTGTGGTCCCTGCTGACATTTTAAAAAAGAATTCTTGGCAAGTTTTCTTCTCTGCATTTGGCTCTTGGGCGGAACCGTTGAGACGTGAGGCTTCCCAAGAGGAGAGTCTTCCCTAAAGGTCCTACCCAGAGGCAGATAAAAGCCATGGCAGCAAAGAGGGCAGGCGCCAGGTTTCACCTTACAAATGCAAGCCCATGAAATGGGCTCTTTGTATATCGAGGATTTGCCAGGTTGGGGCGGGAGGCAGAGTCCTGGTGATCTACTTGCCTACTGCTATATAAGCCCACCCCAGTTGTGAGGTCTTCTCCAGAGAACTTTCTACGGATACTTCGCCTTTAGAGGATAGATGGGTAATGAGCAGAAAAAAAACCTTTCCTGCAACTGCATCCTTAATTGTGGCACATCCTTCAGAAATGTCCACCAGGCACCTTCGGTACAAAATTTCATGTTCTTGGTGTTCGAATAAGCAATGAAGTTGGACTTTACTGTTGTCTTAAAACATTACTACTAACTGGTTGTTTTTATTCTCTTAGCATTTTAAAAACATTTAGATGTTTTACAGACCTGGCATATTGGCTTTGTTGCATTTTAAATGATATTTTGTTCAATGTATTCTCAAAAGCTATTTTGTTCCATTATGGTTTTTTTCAGTAGCTGCCTTGGAAATCTCTTTGAAATGAAAAGTCAGGATACAAATGTTTTTAAACAGAACCCAAGGGAGGCCTGAGCATCTCTGACGCAACAACACGAGAGCTGAACCAACCTGGGCTCCCCACAAGCTGTATTATTCTCAGACCTGCCCCACCACCTGCTTGGCTCCTGTAGAGCTCCTGTGCTCTTAAGCCCTGCTCAGTCTCAAACGCTCGGCTCCATATGAGATGCTCACAGACCGACCAGAGCAATCCAGAGCTGCCTAATGCAGCCTTTGGGAAACATGGAAGCTGGGTCCTGTTACTGGGAAACTGTATCACAGGTAGCAGCGTGACAGGTAGGCTGCAAAAGTCAGGGCTCATTTCAAATGCAGCAGGGACAAGGAAGTAAAGACAACAGGTTTCCATACGAGCCTGCCCGTCCTCTAAGATCAGGCCAGGAGGCTCTTCTGAAGGGGCCGTCCCTGAAAGAGGTGAGGGGGGTGGCCTGTTGAAATAGGGCCTTCTCGGCGGTTGCCCCCCAACTTTGGAACGCCCTCCCTATTGAGAGCTACCTGGCTCCGACACTTTTGGCTTTTCAGCACCAGGCAAGGACCTTTCTGTTTAGCCAGCATTTTAATTAAATAGTATCCTTTAGCTGGCCGTATGAGCAGCAGGATTTATTAATATTAATGTTTTAATATAGGATATTATAATCTTGCCTATTTTAATAGTTTTAATGTTTTTAAAGTTTTAATATTGTTGCATGTCGCTGAGAGACCACTGATAATGGCGTGGTTAAAAATAATTGTAAGTAAGTAAGTAAGTAAGTAAGTAAGTAAGTAAGTAAGTAAGTAAGTAAGTAAGTAAGTAAGTAAGTAAGTAAGTAAGTAAGTAAGTAAGTAAGTAAGGAAAGAAAGAAAGAAAGAAAGAAAGAAAGAAAGAAAGAAAGAAAGAAAGAAGTTTCGCTCAGCAAATTATGTCTATTTAAAGACAGGCAGGGGTCTGCAGAGAAAGGCACAGAATCAAGTTTCTAGGCCTTGCAGTAGGTAGCACAGGAACATACAAAACGCAGGGGGAGGGTAACGATGCCCCCCTCCTTTGCAGAGGTTCCTGGAACCCCTTATCAGGGATATGGGGGGGGGACCCAGACTCCTCTGCATGTGGGAGACCCCAGTGGAAGGAGGGGCCCCAAGAGAGTTCACTCACCGAGTTGGTCCCCAAGACCTGAAGCCGAGGCTCTCCAGACTCCAACAGCTTAGCGACCATGTGGAGAAAGCTCTCCACAAAGGGCTTGATGCTCTGGGAATGGCAGGCCATTAAGAGCTGGTCCAGGGCCTCCATCGCAATGAAGACGTGCCTGAGAGCAGAGAGGAGATGCCTTTGCAAAACGAGACTCTTCCACCTCCGTCCACAAAGCACACGAGTCCCCAAACCCTACTGGCGGCCGGCGGGCGGGCGGGCACAGCGGCATCTGCGTTCATGGCCCGCAGCTTGGCAACCACCTCTTTCCCCTTGGCAAACACTACCACCCACCCACGCTGGTTGCTGACTTGGGTCGCTGTTCTGATCAGCCAGCGGAGGGGAGGCAAGTTGTTTCCTGCCAGAAGCCAATGTGAAAAACGACTGATGCAGCCAGAGGGAAAGTAAGCGGCCACATTTGAAGGAGGCAAGACAAGTATTGGGCATCTCACCCATCACGGTGCCTGACAACATCCCGGCTCAGCCTCTCTGCTAAATAGGCACCAATCCGATCCAGCTTCTCTGGGGCAGAGACGGCATAGAAGGTCAGCTTCTCCATATCTGCTTTGACAAGGCCATCCTAAGGGGAGTTGCAGAAGAAAATGATTTTGTTACAAAGGCAATCTATAGTTTTTTTTAATAAATGCAAATAAAACAAGGACCCCCTGTACATGCAGGATCTGTAGTATCTGTAGGTTCACTTATCCACTGTCTGAAAAATATTAAAAATAATAAAACTGCCAAAAATATGTGTTTCAATAACGTAGTTATCAGAACTGGACTGAAGAAAGAGACAGAGACCACGCCATGTATAGCGTTCACTATTATCCACAGGTTTTCAGCTTTCGCTGGGGGCTTGGGACCAACACCCTCCCCCCCCGCCCCAGATATAGAAATCCTACTGGGCAAGAAATGCCATTTCAGCAGTCCTGCTCTCAGTCTCTCTTTTCTCTCATTTTCGGGGACAGAGGGGATACCACAATGAAGGGGAGGTCAAGTCCGGCCATCAGCCAAATTGGTGTGCCTTTTATTTCAGTAACCTGACCAAAACTGGTATTTTGCCATCCTGGACAGAAGCTGAAGAAGACAAAAGGACGAGGTCAAGGCTACTGCCATGGTCATCACCTGCCTAAGATTTCTGGGAAATAACATGTGTTGGTGGTAATAATAAATGACAGGCAAGTACAGTTCTGTTCAAGTTCCTAAACTTCGGAGGTTTGCCCCATAGTCTTAAAGGGCTACCCAACTGCTCCTGGGCTTAAATGATATTGTAGAAGAGGCGCTGGGTTTCCAAGTAAGGAGGACTAAAATTCAACCTTTCAAAAAATTCCAGGGGCAGGGCTTGGGAGAAAGACCTGTGCCACTCCTCTTTCAGGATGTTGGACACATGACTCCTTCAGAGCCCAGGACACGTGGGCAGCTACATTCCACACAGCATTAACAACTGCAGTTGAAGCCCCGGGAGGCATGAGTGTGCCGTGTGTGCAACCATTGAATGGTTGCTGGGATAATTTATTTATTTATTTATTTATTTGATTTATATCCCGCCCATCTGGTATATTTATACCACTCTGAGCGGCTAACAACAAAAAATATACAATTATAATAAAGTAAAACCTAAACATTGGTTATTAACAAAGCATACCAATGCAAGTGCCCTCAACAGAAACACCCCCCCTCCAAGGGAAAGCCCAGTGGATTTCCTGCAGCCAGCCACACTCTGCATGCATCCACGGGTTGCAGCATGGACAGAAGCCGTCAGGATCAACGGGCGCTTCTGTGGCTGCTCCTTGACTCTGAAACAGTCTGCTCAGTGGGTTGATTATTTCCTGTCCTTCAGCAGGCCTGTGCCTTCTACGTGCAGCAAAGTTTTGGAGACTCTGGAAGAAGGATGAAAGCTGATTTTCATTTACTGCAGTTCGGAAGGCTGTCAATTTCTTAGTGCTCTGAGAAAGTTTTGTTGAAACGGGAAATGCCAAGTTTAAGGACAGTACACATTTTATATAAATCATCATCATAGGCATCCTTCAGTCTCGAGAGACTATGGTATCGTGCTCTGTATGGAGGACTTGGAACAGCGTCTAGTGTGGCTGAGGAGGCCAATTCAAGAGTGACAATCCCTTCCACACTTAGGACAAATACAATCTGTACCCCCGTCTAGCTCCCTGATTTTGCTGCTTTCATGACTGCCTCTTTGTCTCAGCCTGCTGGGCGAGGGTCTCTTCAAATTGGGAGAGGCCGTGATGCACCGCATGCCGCCAGGCTGAACACTCCAATGTCAGGGTTTCCCATCTGTTGAGATCCATTTCCAAGGCCTTCAGATCCCGCTTGCAGATATCCTTGTATCGCAGCTGCGGTCTCCCTTTGGGGTGCTTTCCCTGCACTAGTTCTCCATACAGGAGATCCTTTGGAATCCGACCATCAGCCATTCTCACAACATGCCCGAGCCAGCGTAGGCGTCGCTGTTTCAGTAGTGTATACATGCTAGAAATTCGAGCTTGATCTAGGACTACTCTATTTGGAACTTTGTCTTGCCAGGTGATACCAGAAATACGTCAGAGGCAGCGCATATGGAACGTGTTCAGCTTTCTCTCCTGCCGTGCATGAAGGGTCCAGGACTCACTGCAGTACAGGAGTATGCTCAGGACACAGGCTCTATAGACCTGGATCTTGGTGTATGCTGTCAGCTTCTTATTGAGCCATACTCTCTTTGTGAGTCTAGAGAACATGGTGGCTGCTTTGCCAATGCATTTATCCAACTCGACATCTAGAGAGAGGGTGTCAGAGATGGTTGAGCCGAGGTACACAAAGTCATGAACAACCTCCAATTCTTGTGTGGAGATGGTAATAGAAGGAGGTGAGTCCACGCCCTGGCCCATGACTTGTGTTTTCTTCAGGCTGATTGTTAGTCCAAAAACTTTAGGTACAGTAGATATTTAGATACAGTACAATATATTAGAATGTACCATGTATATGATGTGTGTGCATATACTTATGCACACCCGAGTCACAATTTGGAGGTGCAAAGCCAACATTTACCATTACAAACAACTCCAGAGATGCATGTAAGGGCACAAATCGCTGCTTACCTTGGGATCTTCGGGGAAGATGTTATCCACCAGCCGCTTGTAACGAGGGCGCAAGGCAGCACAACAGCAACAGACTCCTGCAAACACAACCACAATGAAAGCAGGCTTCTTGAGAGTTAGGGGCTTTACTTAATAAACAACCCCCCACTAACGGAATGCTAGTAATATCCATTAATTCCAGTTTGTGGCATATATATCTATTTTTGTTAGGAAGTTACTCAAATATGTGGTAAGCTCAAGGATTTTAATCACAATTTTGAGGGTGGAAATAAAAGAAGGAAGAACTAAATATACAGTTATTGGTGCAAATATGTGGAAATTCAGGGACTAGATTTCTCTCCAGGTGTTCCAGACCCTGGATTCCTGATCACAGCAATATGGAGAACAAAGTGCAGCTTTAAATACATTTCAGATCAAGAAAGGCAGACTTTTAACATGCTTAGAAATGTGCTTCCAAAGGGAGAATGTGATGAAGATTCACATCCACGGATACCTAAGCCCATGTTTACAAATGTAGCTCCTGCTTTAGGAAAAAAAAGCCATGATGCACACACACACACACACACACACACACACACAGAGAGAGAGAGAGAGAGAGAGTGGTTATTTGAATAAACAGCACTGTAAATCAAACTACTGCAAGGATATCTGCAGGAATGTGAGGTCAGCAAGCATTTTTTAAAAAACTGCATACTGATTGCCTTTTAATAATGGAAGTCATTAATAACTCATTGCTTTTAGCTTTAAATATTATCTATTAATGCTGTTAACCACTGTTATATACTCATTGTTTTCAACTTCAAATATTGTCTTTCAATGCTGTAAGCCACCTTTTCAAGGAGAAAGGAGGGGCAAAAATATTTTAAATAAACAACAAATAAATAAATAATTCTAAAGATGTTAACCTTAAAGTGCATGCTACGCTCCCTTTCCTTTGCACATTCCTACCTTGTGGTTTAAACAAAACCAGGTTTCCAATAGTCCCGTTTCTAAGAGTTCTAGACAAGAGACAGTACGTAGCAGAAGCATCAAGATGCTCTATCAAACACAGAAAGCATCTAGTCTACCAACCAAAAAAACACCAAGGTCAATGGTATATGGGAGCACACAGCAACTAGTCCACACAGTTAAGAGCACGCATATACCTGGAGAGTATGTGTCTGGAGAAACATGAAGAAGGAAACAGGCAAAAGAGGCTGAAATTACACGTGAAGTAAAATGCACAAGACCGTTCATCCATGTGAAAATTGTAAAAAAAGATTCACGTCAACATTTCTTTAAAAGGCACATGATTTTCTTCTAATGCTTTCCAGGAATAACAAGTTTCTTTTCTTTTCCTTTTTCAATTTAGCCATATAAAGTGAAAGCGTTAATTAAGCTTTAATTCCTAAGAGTTCCTGCCCAGCCTCTCTGGGGGAAGTTGTACTCTACTCTCTCGTGAACATAAAAATGAGGAGGTGGGAGTGGGGAGGAGAAGGCCAGAAGAAGCCACCTACCAAAACACACACATACGCCAGGCTCCCATTCAGGATTGTAATCATAGGATTCCTCCTGCTCAGTAACTGGAACAGCCACGTACGTCTTCATCCTGCTCTTCCCAGCTCCACGCAGCTCTCTACCGTTCTGCAGCGATCTCTCCTGGCCACCTTCCTGTCTCTTCGCAACCCAAGCTTAGCAACGCCTAATTCCATGCAGGCAACAAACGCTCACCTATCTGCCTGTGACATCAACACCGAGGCACCCGACACACACGAGAACACCACATATCCAGTTCCCTGCACAAAGACGTGTCCTTGGAAAGAAAGGAGGCCCCGCGGCCCCACGTGGGGGGTCCTTCGGACGTGCAGGTAACTCCGTCTTGGCAATCAGATGCAGACCAGAGAAACAAGGTGTTCTAAATGAAAACATCTACAGATGCATAGCTTAAAATATTTACAGCTAAATGAGAATAAAGGAAAAAAACTGCAACTAGCTCACAGCTGGTCTTTGAATTGCTTAAAGAGAAATTTCTTATCTGACTTCTAAATGAAGGTCAGATATTTTTCAGCTCCTTAAAAAATTTGCATACTAACTTTTAAGGGAAAACTCTCCAGGTGTGATGTGCTGCGAAGCTGGAACTGAGTTACAGTGACCCGAGTGAGACATCCAAGGGAAGTGAGATATTTAAAGAGTAGTTTTACCAGTTCTACTCCCCCTGTGAGTTGCCACACCTGAGTAGGGATCCCAACCAAGCCTCCTGAGTCCTGGTCCATCACTTTATCCACTGCATCACATTGGGTATCCATTCTCAAATCATAATGTGCACATTACCAAAACTTTTGGTATCACCTTATGCTGTTGGCCAGACTAGAAGAAAATGCTGCATTACATGTGACAGCAAAAGCTAGTGGTGGCAACTTCAAAGCAACCATCATCAGAGACGGGCATTTTGATGAACGAAAGTGACTTGAACAGCAAGGCTGCAGAAGCACTGCAGAGGTCACCACGGGACAGCCCGATGGCCCCTCTTTTCCTCCTCCACGTGCTTCTCACCATCTGCAGAGTATATACATCTTGCAGTACTCTGAGGTCACAGAGGACTCAAGAAATATGGACAGCCCCATTGGCAGAGCACGGGTATATACGTTTAGTCAATCTACTAGGATGACTGCTAGTCCTGGCAGAGATCAGGACTGAACACTCCGAGGGTATGAATTATTCACTGTGCTGAATCGAAGTTTTCGGTAAAGTAAACCATCTGTGCAAGTTCGCCTCAAATGACCTTCAAACTCCATTGCGGCCACACACACTTGAGCCTTCCAAACTTGTGCTAATGTTGCATTTACCGGCTATTCAATGTCATGCCACTCTCTGTTACACGAAAATATCTCCCTCACTTCCAAGCAGGAGGTGATGCGCAGTCAGCCCTGCTGGCACTTGGAAATGGCACTTACGAGAGGAGAGCTTTCTGCACGATGGCCGACGGAAGGAAAGGCTACGGGACTCGCCCAAAAGAATGGCTTTGTGCGTGACAGAGACCAAATATTTCCGAAACACTCAAACAGAAACAATTTTCACATTTCTAAGGAGTCTGTGTATTTGAAAAACAAAAACAGGCTGCCACTCACTTCAAGTGGGATTCTCTCTTTGAAAGCGAGGAACTGTTTCTGACTAGCTTGGAGACTCAGAAATGTTTCTAAACTTGGGGAACTAATGATTCAGGGTGGGGTGGGCAACCACGGCCATATATTCTGGCATGGGGGGCCAGGAGCAAGAATTCTTGCTACTTTAGTCCTCCTGGCCAGGAAGTTTCCCAATGGGCATTCAATTTCTATACACATTTAATCATAACAGACACATATAAGGATTGTGCATGACCTTGAACAACTGCTCTAAAATTGTACAACCTCCATCAAACTTTTATTTAACTGTGGATATGTGTGTCTTGATTGGTTTCTTTATTACGATGTCCCTTGGTTCTAAAAGAATTAGCCACATTTTAATAAAAAAGCATCTACTGTATTTTTCGGCTAGCATTCTCATATTTTAAGCCAACCAGTTTATGCTTGGTCAGGAATTGCAGTGGCTCACTACGAAATATTCACAAAGCAGCCAGAGATTCAAACCCAGTCTCCACAAATAACGCTTTGCTGCTGGTGGTAGGATTCAAGACAGGAGCTGATGTCAAACCTCTACCACGAGCCTGGTTGAAAAGGCTTGCAATCATCCTAGTGCCTCAAGACCTGAAGTCAGGGCTCCCTCTCCCGAGACGTATTGTGCTTTACCACAACTGGCCCCTATTTTTACAGAAAAGATTTCTTCCCAATGTCTGGATCTTCTCTTGTCCATCCAAGTACCTGATTTTTTCCCACCCCACACGATCGACAGCTTGAGGTACTTACTGCCAGGCATCGTTGAGGTACGATATGGCCTCTACTTTCCACCATGTGATAAACTGCAGGAAAAAAGAAAGATGTCCTGTTAAAACTGAGTGCGCACATTATCATTTTCAAATGTTTTGGCAATTCTTTCCTGTTGGATATGCAGTAAAGAAATGAGATTCCAGGAAAGGTAGAGCAGTAGAGCCTTCCAGTCACCATCTGGGTTTGCAGGTTCTACATGACGCTTTTGATACAACGCCAAGAGTTTAATGGCTTTAGTACTGGCTCACTGCAAACCATGTTCACTGCAAACTATGCCCACAGCGATCTGCGCATGCAGAGATCAGGAACCTTCAAAAGGCACCTCACCTCACCCTAAAGATCTAGAGTTTAACTGATGAATTACTCTTGCTTTTAAACACA